>NC_047515.1:22797095-23122704 GCF_902827115.2 Pseudochaenichthys georgianus
AGCCTTTTGGAGCTCAATCTGTCCATCCCATGCATAGCTGCACTTTTGGGAGTTTCAAGACGCACAATGCACCGACGCATGGCTGAGTCTGATTTCTCAGTCAGGGAACTGTACAGCACCCTTACAGATGAGGAATTGGACCAGTGTGTGAGAGACATTAAATCCAGGCAGCCTCACTCTGGATATCGAATGATGAAAGCACTTCTCCAAGCTCAAGGACTGCGGGTGCAGTATGACCGGGTTAGAGCTTCCTTGCACCGTGTTGACACCATCGGAGTCATATCCCGTATGAACAACTTAGGATGCATTGTTCGAAGAACCTACTCAGTTCCAAGCCCCCAGTCTTTGATGCACATTGACACAAATCATAAACTAATCCGGTAAGATTAATACAGATTAATTCATAAAAGTATTATAATTTACTAATAATATAAATATATTTTACTATAGGCCTATTCATCATAACATTTGATTGAATAGTGCTTCTTTCATGTTACTGCCCATGTGAACACGCATGTCTTCAATTGAAGATGATATCAGATGCTTTGAAAATGTAACTTATTGTTAACTTAATTTACAGCTACAACATTGTCATCTTTGGTGGCATAGATGGCTTTTCGCGGAAGGTAAGCAGTTTTCAGGGATAACTATACATATACATGTTTATCGTGCTTACTGCATATAGCTTTTTGTCGCATTCAATTGGCCTAACAGCATTTATCTGCAGATAATGTATCTTGGTGCAGCATCCAACAACCTCGCGTCAACCAACCTGGCCTTCTTCCAAGAATCTGTCGAGAAGTTTGGTTTCCCTCTTAGGTAAATATTTCCTGAGGCAGTGGGGAAGCTGCCACTGAAACCAACACTTAATGTGGTCTTTGTTGTAATTGTTGGTGTATTTTAGGGTACGAGCTGATCAGGGGGTGGAAAATGTGGACGTTGCACGTCTCATGTTTACAGTCCGTGGCACTGGAAGGGGCAGCTTTATATCCGGCAAGAGTGTTCACAACCAACGGTAAGTCCAAAAGATCAGAGATTGTTAGTTGAAAGACACCATCTCACTGCTGCCATGCCAGAACTGTACTGTTTGCTACACATATACCTTACTAGAAGCAGTACTGTTATTTGCAATAGTGTGAGGTAAAATTCCTCTGAGTTGATGTCTGTCAAAGGGTACTGAACTGTGATCTCTTCATCATGCAAATTAAACAAATCTCTGCCTTGCTGCAAAATAAAGTGTGTAGAGTTTTTGCTGGGCAGTGTGTGTCAAATTACATTTGTATGTCACACCTATTGTCTTAGTATGTAAATAACACGAGATAATGTTTTAGAAACATGTTACAACAACATCTATTGTTTTGGACTGACAATGAGTCAAGAAATGGTAGATAAATGAATACACACATTGAACAGCAGATCATTGGATTGCATTAAAAGAAAATCTATCTGTGTGCATTTGTTGTTGATGGAAACCTTTTCTCAACAAAAGAAACTGCTGAGATCTTACATTATCAGTTGTTTATTATAAATACTTAATCATTCCATGTCAAATCTGCCACAAATCCAGATATTGAAATTCCCTGTCCTTTAACTTAAAAATGTTCTGGTAAACTTGCAATTGTCCAGGATAGAGAGGCTATGGAGAGACATGTGGACAGCTGTTACAGTCATCTACTATGATGCTCTACACTACCTCGAAGAAGAGGGTTTCCTCAACATTGGCAATGCTACACACCTCTTCTGTTGCCATTATGTGTTCCTGCCACGGCTACAAGATGACCTGGACACATTCCGCAGTGGCTGGGCAAATCATCCTATAAGAACAGAAGGCCATATGACCCCAAATCAGCTGTGGGAGCTGGGACGAATCCATCACCCAATTCCAGTTTCTGATAACATGGAGGTAATGTTGTCCAATGTTTACAACTTCAGTGCTTTCAATAGTATTGATCCCTCAGCAACTAAAAAACTGAAACCGCTATCCATGCTCTTGCAAACACCTACCAACTCCATTGAAACTTCCCCTGTATTTTCAACCCAGAGCACCCTTTAAAGAGAGCAGGTGGCTATAAAGCCTCAGTTCCCCGTCAGAAAGGGTTATCTGACAGCAAGGTAAAGCGGTGAAAATATTTTAACTATAGCAGTTATAGTGTATGGCACACGTTTGGATGGGTCAAATGCATAAGAAAGGTTTCCTGCTGAGAAAATGTAATTTATCTTACCATTACATGTGGGAACAATTCATATTTAGCTGAGTGACTTACAAAAGTGTAGGTCAGAATAAGAGCCATGAACATTTACTAACCAACATGGGCAGTGGTTTAAGGCTTATGTTCCTAGAGAAGGAGTTACAGTATGTGAAAACAGAAAGATAAATGAGTAGGAGCATATAGATTTCAAAAGCCACAAGTGCCCACCTTACTGCTGCTGTCTATCAAGATAATTAATACCGCAAATAAATGAGGCTTTCTATTTCTGTTATTTTTAGGGTGTGGATATTCCTCAGATTGAGTGGGAGAACAGTGGATTTGCTCCTGATGGCCACTCTAGTGTCATTGTCCCAGACACAGAGAGCCCACTGACTGATGGACAAATGGCTGCTTTAAGAGAAGCTGTTGACCCACGAGCTGCATCCCAGTCCTTTGGCTCTGATATCTACATTGCTGCTGTTCAATTTTGTGAGCATGTTCTATCTGATGACTGAGAAAGAGAGCTTAGGTGTTTTTCTCCAATGTATCCAAATGTGGCACAAACATCCACTTCACCTTTGTTTCCTTGTTATTTTACAGATGTATTATGTTTTATGGCAGACAACTGTTCTGCTTTTGGAATCTTCAAATTGTCAAGGAAAAATAATAAATTAACATTTGAAGAATGACAAATGTTCTTTTGTTTGTTGTTATGCGAACAATAGTGATGTCAGATTTGATCAGACACATAACATATTAAAGATACAATTGGTCAATTCATAAAATGGGAAGACAATCTAAAAAAGGTCACGTTTGATATTTGATTAGTTTCTTGGAGTTAATCAGCACGATTAACAGGTGCTTCTGACTACCCTCAGCTCTGATTGGTTGTTGTCCTTTAGCTGATCCGTAGACCCTCAGGTGTGTGTAAACTACAGGTTATGAAGTTATCAGTATTTGCCATGAGAAGCAGGTAGTGATCTGTAATCTGCTGAAAAAACATCCATACTGTGCATCACTAATACATATACTGGGCTGTCCAATATACAACAGGCTGATTCTGAACAGAAGAAAGGGAGGACTTTATTTAGTATTTCCACAGCAGAAAAATACTTAACACTGGAGTCAATGAACAACTCTGCCTTCTACCAAAATATTAGACAAGACCAAATCCTGTTTGACAAGTTCCAATACAAGCCAGCATTACATTTTCAAAAGATGCATAGTCCTTGTAATGCCCTGGGATGCGCAGGGTCTCGTAACAGGTTGAGGCAGTGGGGAAGCTGCCGTTGACCACCTCAATGGACAGATTATTCCGTGGCAGAATCTCCCACCCGGTCCAGAATTTCACCAGATTGGCCATTACATCAGGTGACGCTGTGGATTAACCAAAAGTTGTTTAAATGAATGGTTGCTACAAAAAAGAAAAGTAAGTTAGGAAATTCAAATAATTTTTAGTAGTCAATTAAAGCATCACATTTGTTATCTGTACTGTAAGAAATAGTTGTAAAGTAGCTTTTTTTACTTGAGTGTCTTAGCACACCTGCATGTGTAGGACAGTTGTGTCGGAGTGAAGTAGAAAGCATATCCAAAAGTGGAGCGCACACAGGTTTGTAAGATCAGGAATGTAACATATTAGGTCTTATACTTAATATCATCATACTTTACTTCAATAGCATGTTGGCATTATTTCTAACTGTAAACATACCATTTTCAATGAAGCGGCGAAGATATCCTGATACACGGCATTTTGTATCAACTGAACAGTCATCGTCCTCATCATCATCATCATCACGAGGCCAGGTGATGCGCTGAAGAATGACCTACATTGACAGCCATATAAAATAACAACATGGTTACCGGACACTAGTGTGAGAAATTTGTCTTAAAATGGGATTAATTTTTCCTCAAGCGAGCCATGTTTGACGAACCTAAACAAAACTAGGAACTAATCCTAAAAGATTGATTACAGGCACAATGACTGATACTGGATAAAGATATGAAACCTCTGTCATATAATAGCATTCAAGAAAGGCTTGGATTTAAAAATATTACATGATATGAATATATATTATATACAAAAAGATAAAATTGGACAAATTTACCACAGGGCTATAATCCACTGCTCCCTCTTGTGGAAATAGCAGGGCCACTGTGTCAGGGCGTTGACTCAGCATGGCCCACATTGGCGTCTCCTTAAGACCACGTCTGAGCTGCTTAATTTGTCTTATGACACGTCCAATTACCTGTTATTGACAATAAGAGACAGAAGGTGGAACACTTTTTATCTCATCCACAGAAATTGCTTTGGGATAAAGTTCTGCATTGTCAATATATCATAACATTTCACGCACAGCATGGATCAACATCTTCTCAAAAAGCCATCTGCGGTTATTTCCGGTAAGGCAAGGGAGGTCCCAGGCGAGGACCAAGTCCCGGACACTTCTTTTACCCTCATCAGAGATTTCGGATTCCCCTTCAAGCTTAAAGACACAGAGGGAAGAGGAAATAGAATGAAAAGATGTGTGACGGACGTCGGACACTACACGGTGGGTGTAGAAATTCACCACCCCTTTAGCTTTTTTTCCACAATATAATACAGCACACAGAAAAAAATAGCTAAAAGGGTGGAGACTTTCTTGCTTCAGTGTATAAATAAGTGAAGGGGGTTGGATTGAAAACATACAAGCCTGATTGTTTCCCGGATGTCTAGGTCTGGACAGTCCTCTAGTGTGACAGTGGCAGTTTCAGGACTTCCTCCAAGCAGGACATGAACAACAGCAGGGCTGAGCCCCGACAGGCATGGTCCTCCATGCACGAAGGAGTGTCCCACCATTCTCCCAGCCATGATGAACATGTCACTTTCAACGAGAAAGTGAGAGGCTGAGGGCACTAAATGGCCTGGCTCTCCATCAAAGAGCCGTGTTCCGTCAGTGTTTGCTGTATAAGAGATGTTACATTGAAACAAAGTTAAATTAAGTACTACATCCAACACTACCATTGGGTAGTTGTATTTATTTTAACATTTTTATTAAGATTACAATTGTTTTGCCATTGTAGGCATAACATATTTATTATGACTTTTAGAACTTTTATGGTTAGGTGAGCAAAAATATAAAAAGACAACAGAAATGTAGGTTATATTTAAAAAACATTTTAAACACAAGACATGCTCCTGCAAAGCAACTGTAAATAGTTATTTACAATTCATCTTACACAAAGCTGAATTCTACATACCAAAGTTGATGCAAAACCCAGAGTTCAGCTTCTCCATGCAAGTTGAGAAGAAAAAGCGACTAACACCCTCTCCAATGGCTGCATCACCTGCAACACAATTCAGGGTTTGATATAGACCATTTAAACGGAATTGCATTGCTTGGCAACAGCTTATGTCGATGTTTACCTCCTGTCAACTGATGACATTCACATACACGGCAACTGGAAATAAACTGGGACACATTTAGAATGTTAAAAGTTTACAACTGAAATGGTCTATAGTAAAAGGCAAAAGCAATAGGTTTAAGTTTTCCTAGACTACTATGACATGTAATTGAAGCTACCTTCAAGTCTGCATTTTAAGGGTCGTCCCCATTCAACGTTGGGTTTCTTATAGAAGCAGATTAGTGCAGCGTCCTGTTCCGCAGGGCTGCTTCTAATATCCATGCTGAGAAGTAAGGGATTCTTCGATTCATGAATGCTCAGAACATTATCTCGAAACTGAGATATGGCCCTGGTAGGATCCTGAACAGTGAGCCACTCTAGTAAGAGACAAAATAAAAATGTTATCAGTTAAGCTTTCACGTCAGACCTGCCTGTAAAGAAAGCCAGCTCTGAGAAATACATTCAGTAGACAGTTCATCAGTTACAGCTCCCTATTTATCAGAATGTACCTTTTGACCTTTCCTTAGCAAGGATACAATTTAAGAAAAGTATTTAATTTAAACCAATAAGGTGTAGACTATGCCATGTTGGATATGCTACTCTTTACTGCACCACCACAGTTTACCCTCCCTAACATTCTTGCCCCACAGCAACCCTGATTAGGACCTACCTTCTGTAACTGCTGCGCTACTTCCGGATGGTCCAGGCATTGCTGCTTGTTCTTCAATGACAGTAATCCTATCCAACACCTCATTTCCTGCACTGCCAACATTCACAACATACTTTTTCTACACTTATATTCTATTTGTTAGACTGATTTAATGTTTTACATCTCTACAATATACCTTTCCCCACATGAAGCAGCATGTGCCTCAATGGAGTCAGCTTGATACATTTCCATGCACAGAGGACAGGGCTGCTGCTCTGGTGCTGTGACATTTAAGTTGGCAAAGATGAACAAAAATCAGAGGTCAGCAAGAACCACTGCATTATGTCATAACTGTATTTTACAACAAGCCATGTGTCCTTACCATGAATTGTGATTTTAGGGCATCTGCGTGTAATGATAATGGAAATGAATTAATTTGTACATGTTATCTTACCCTGCTCACAACTATCCTCCACAACAGCCAGGCTTTCATCACTGTCAACATCAATGATGTTGCAAGACTTGATGTGTTCTGTCAGGAGCTGCAGTGGAATGGCTGCTCCACACTTCTGGCACGTTGCTTTATGCATGCTACTGAATGCTTCATCCGTTAGTAGCAGTGGAGTTGTGTCGAGTTCTTCTTGCATTGGAGCTATGAAAAAAGTAGATCTACCCCCCCGGTTTGCAGCCTTTATGATCTTGCCTGTGTAGCCAGTATCATCAGGTTCCACAAGGGAGAGTGTCCGTGTACCCCATCCACCTATAGAGAACATTTCAATGGGAAAAAAATCCTTTAATGGCTTGATGGATAAATTAACTTGTTTATTTTAAAAAGTTTACAGTTAGACATGACTTACATGCATTCAGTTGATAACAGAGAATGGCATGCCAAAACACGTTAAACAAAAATGAAAAGAGCAATTCACAGCTCTATTTGGTGAGCATTTAGTCAAAATAAAAGCTGACACCATTTCAAAAATGATCACAAAGTTTTGCAAACCTGCTGGTTTGTAAAGCAGCCAACCACCAGTTATTTTCTCCAGTTTTGGAAATACAACTTTGAGTGTATGACATAACTGTAAGAAAAACAGTAACACAAAACAGTTTTAGTTAAAAAAGCCAACCGTTCACAATTAATAAACATGAATTCCTTCTGAAATCTGCTGAGATGAAAGCTCATTGTACGAGCATGTCAGTCTTGCTTTAATGCATTAAAGCATAATAATTTCAAATGAGTTAGCTTGGTTGGAGAATTAAAGCCCAGGCCAAAAACTTTCCAAATACATTCAAGCAGAATATGTTAAAGGCATAGGTCACCCAATATTTAAGATTCAGTCATTATCTTTTCATCGTCATGCCAGTGTAAACTCAGAGGAGATGGCTCACTGCCAAAGTAGGTTTTTTCCAGTCAATTGCACTAAATAGTTGGCAGTCTTAGTTGCCACATCTCAAATAGGAGTGGTGTAGCACTAATTAACAGAATTATTCATATGTTACGTACAACTATAGCAACAACTATAACTCATCTATCGCATCTGCTTACCTCATTGTGTGTTGTGCTCTCATCCAAGTTAGCAGTCCTGCGGCCTAGCCCCGCCTGCAAGTGCACTAGTTGCTCTGGCCCTGTTGGAGTTTTTTCATACGTCTTTGGTAACAGGTGGAAAGCAACTTCCATGGGTTTGGGTCTCTTGGCAGGAACAAGAGTCGCTGCAGGGAAACGCCTCTTCCCTCTTCCCTTAGTGAACATACCTGGAAAGGATCTGTGGAAAATAATAAATAAATAAATTAGTATGTGTACATAGATCAAATATCACAATATTTGTTACCTAATACCTTCATAAAGATATATTGCGACGAGATTGTAGTGTGGACTATTGGTGCGTTCACAAAATATTTACACAATGAGAAGTTTGATGAATAATCATCAGTAATGTAGATATAATGACTATGAGGGTAATAATAGAACAGCTAGAACAATCTGGAGAGTTCAGAAAGTACATAATTTAACTGTAATGCAACCTTTAAAACCTGGACAAGACACTTATTATTACTATGATATCTAGACTCAGATCAAGATGTCGATAAATCAATATATTGCCCAGCCTTGGTTAAAATGTGATCTACATAAATATATAATTACTAATACTATCAGTTTTTATCTGATCAAGTTAATGTGCAGAATCTAATTATGAACCTTGTCATTTCCATTTGAAGAGAAGGTCTTGGTGGCTGATGGCCTGGCCTCTCATTCTGGCCTCCTGGCCTCTCATTCTGGCCTCCTTGCCTCTCATTCTGGCCTCCTGGCCTCTCATTCTGGCCTCCTGGCCTCTCATTCTGGCCTCCTTGCCTCTCATTCTGGCCTCCTGGTCTCTCATTCTGGCCTCCTTGCCTCTCATTCTGGCCTCCTGGCCTCTCATTCTGGCCTCCTTGCCTCTCATTCTGGCCTCCTGGCCTCTCATTCTGGCCTCCTGACCTCTGTTCCCTGCAGGATTGTTTCCAAAAATAATCAGTAAACAAAGCCTGTAATTGTTAAGTTAACAAAAATAATCTATGTGTACGTAATTATAAGTGTATTTTTAACACTTAACCTTATTTCTTGACTGGGGCAAGGGACACTGCCACAAGCTGCAATCCCTCCTCTTTCAGACGGGCTTATCAAGGACATCAAGTGTCTGACTGATCTTAGAATCTCAGCATTACTATCCTGTTAACACAAATATGGCACAGAAAAACATCACACGCTGAATGAAAATATTACTGAACTATTATTAATTAACTGAATTAGTTTACTGAACTTGAATTAACATGTTTAAATGCAGGGCTTTTGTAAGAGAGATGTTGTACAATGTAGCACTAGTAATTTTACTGAAGTAAATTATCTGAAAACTTCATTCACCACGATTACTTCTAACAACTTATGGATGTTCTTGCACCCCCTTTAACTAGTCAATTTGACTTATCTAACGGAAGTGAGATGTTATGTATCGTAACGTTACTTTGAAAACCATCAGGCGGGATCATCCACCACCCACACACACACACGGTAACGTCGCTATTCACTTGAATGATAACTACAGAGCTTACTGACAGAAAGGCACAAGGCTACATCACTCATTTAGCTAGCTAATGTAAGATACAAATGCTGTCGAGCCCTCACTGCTCGTAAAATAAAGAGCACAAACTGACTACTTACCCGAGCTCCGCTGTTCTCCGTAATTTTTCTCCCGGGCTGTTGTGATCACATGACTGACAAAGCCGTGCTCTGATAGGCCAGAAGTCGGTTTGATTGCATTAGGGCTCTACTGCTTATCCTGTCTGAGTAGCCCGGATGATGCTGCATCGCAATTTTTGACATCGAATTTGACACACCGAATTTTTGGACATCGAATTTTAAACACCGAAATATTTGATGTCGAATTTTTTTCACTTGAATTTTTGGGATCTGAATTTGAACATTCAAATGTTTTTAACTTGAATTTTTACATTTTTATTTCACATAGATAAATTCGGAGGAAAAAAAATTCAGATTCATGATTTTCAAAGTAATTATTTCCAATGCTATAAATTCGGTGTCTAATAAAATTCGAATACTTCTGTCTCTTGTTTGCTTCCATACTGCTCCTCTTTGAGGCAGCAGCAACGACTAGTTTTAGCTCTCAACAAGTTTATCTTACCTTTTTTCACCTAGTTAACATTTTATTTTTTATTATTCATGCATATTTTACTAATCACTCTCCCCTCAAATGGAAATATGTGTTTACATAAACGGTGACCAAACCCTTTGAGACCCACAGAGATAACTTAGACTAAGTTAACTATCTAAACACTCAGAGAGTCCCTTACCTCACCTGAGCTGTAGTTATCAGTCTCTAAGTCTGACAGGAGAGGACTCTCCTCCACCTTGTTGTTGAAAAAGCTGCTTATATCCGTTAGCGCAGCTAGCTAGCACCAGATGCCAACAACAACAATACACGTAACGGGTGCGCGCGCTTTATCTCACTCGCTCGCTTGAATGACACACAGAGACCAATCGAGGGCATTAGTGTATGTATGATCTGTATGAAAGTGGCCATGTCGGCAGGCCACATCATGTAGACAGCCAGTCACCCTCTGTGAGGCAGAGTCAGACCCACATTTGCGCAGCGTTGCGTTCACAATACATACATAAAAAAAGAGAAATTCCTCAGGCCAGCAGGCCACTTAACAGGCCAGGCCATCGGGAGGACCGGGAGGTTTCCCGATGGCCAGTCCGGGCCTGTCTTGAAGTGAATTCTAGCAGTTACCGGAAGCCAATGAAGGGAGCCGGAGGAGCGGCGTGGTGTGGGAAAAATTGGCATAATCTGGAACGTGCTACGGTGCTGCCAAGCAGCTGATACAATGTACAGGATCTATCATATTGTGTCATTCTAATGTAATGGAAATCCGCCTACTGAGTAAAGCACCCTTTTCTACCAGCACCGTTCGGCACACATCTTCTCAGCGATCATAAAACAGTTGTCTTTCACAGATACATCGAAAGCTCTTGCTATATTTTTCTACTAGCTTGAAACGCTCCGGAGGGTCGTATATTCACAAATAACCCTCTCTGGAAAATCCTAAATTGTACGATAGTTTGGCCATTAAAATGCTTTTTGATTAGATTTATTTTCACTGTTTAGAGATATACAGGATACTCCACCAGCAGCAACGATGTGAGGAAAGCTGAGTTTGAACCTCGTTCAAGGATGAGGGGAAGCAGCTTTGCTACTACTATTACGACAGCGGAAAAGAAAGTGGAACCTGAAATAAGAATGCAGGAGAGAGGCTCACTAGGTACAAGTGTTTGCATGTTTTGTGGAGGTGGACATACACTGGATCTGTGTTTTCTTTTTTTTTTAATTCTTTATTTATTTGGAGTCACATTATAATACAAGTACAGTTTTTCAAATCATCTATTTTTAGAGACCCGACAGTGACAAATGAAATAGCAAACAAAATTAGTCAAAATAAAATAAAAACGAAAAAGTACACAGGGGTTGTTTGAAATAGCAAATGTCTACACATGTACATATGCATTCATATCAACATACATATATGCATACAATACACCCACACATACATGTGTCCATACATACACATCTATATACATTCAATCGGTGTATAGGAACAGTCAAACAAGGGATGGTCGTCTTTGGGATATGTAAATTCTCCACTTTTTCCATATTTCCTCAAATGTGTTTTCCTGTAGCCTCATTGAGAATGTGATTCTTTCCATGATATAGATTTCATGGATTTTGTCGTACCAGTTGTCAAGAGAGGGGATGTCTGCTTTGAGCCATTTTCTAGTTATTGCTTTTTTTGCTGCAACAGTAAGAATTCCAAATAATTGTTTTGTTTTTAAATTTGAGGGGATTGAATGTACGAGCCCAAATAGAAATTCGTCCCAGTTTAAAGGGATTTTTTCCTGTAGTATTATTTCAATTTCTACATGGATCTTTTGCCAAAAAGTTACTATTAAAGGGCAAGTCCAAAACAAATGGTAGTGATGTGCTAACTGAGAACCACATTTCCTCCAGCAGCTGGGGGGCCCTAGCTGATGTGATGACTGAGCAGGGCTGAAAAAATACCTGCTCAGCATCTTCCAACTAAACATTCTGTAGGTGCCTGAGCTCGAGATCTTCCATTGAAAAGTACAGTAGCTTGTCCAAACTTCGTCAGGGATGGTTTTTTTTGTTTCGTTTTCCCATTTGTGTTTTATATAGAAAGTATTTTCCTTTTTAATATCTTGAAGAGCTTGGTAAAGATTGGAGATTACTTTCATCCCTGTGTCTGATGTGTATGCACTGGTGAAAACTATTAATAAAGGGTTTTCAAGGGCCTTCTGGCTGTCTGACAGGGAACTATATAAGTAATGGCGTACCTGTAGAAATCTAAAAAAATCACCGTTATTCAACCCATATCGATTTTTTAATGTTTGAAAATCATACATGGTTCCTTTGCTGAAAAATGTGCAATATGAAGTAAGGCCATGTTTGGCCCAGCCTTTAAATGTTGTATCTAGCTTGCTTGGGGTGAAATCAAGATCATGTGAGCACCATCTTAATATCTTCATTTCCTCCAGCAAGTCACTCCTGGTGATGGCCCTCAGCCATAGTTTTAAAGAGAGGTTGATCCAGCGGTTATCTTTTTCCAGTAAGTTTTTAATATGTTTTTTATCCCCTAACCTTGCCTCGATTGGTACTTCTCCTGATACATTATTCTCAATTTCTTTCCATCTAGCTCTGTAGTCTGGCTTGCACCAGCAGAACAAGCTTCTTAATTGGGCTGATATATAGTAGTCCTTCAAGCAGGGGAGCGCTACTCCTCCCTTGTTTTTTGCTAGTTGAAGAGTACAGAATCTAATCCTTGGTTTCTTCCCTTGCCAAATGTACCTTGATATGGTTTTATCCCATTCGTTAAACTGCTTGTCTGTGATTTCAATTGGTAGATTCTGGAAAAGGTATAAAAGTCTAGGTAGGATGTTCATTTTCACTGATTCTATTCGAGATTCAAAGCTCAGCACTGGGATCAAGTTCCATCTATTTATGTCTTCTTTTATTTTCTGATTTAGAGGGTTAAAATTTAGTGTATACAAGTCCTCTGAATCTTTAGAGATGTTTACTCCCAGATATTTTAAGTGGTCCAGATCCCAATTAAGAACAATGGTCGAGTCTATATGTTGGCTTGGCTTGTAATTAAAGCTCAGTATTTGGGTTTTTGTTATATTGAGTTTGTACCCTGAGACAGAACTATAAGTATCCAAAAAGGTCAGTAAACTCAAGAAAGATTCATCTGGGTTTGACAGGTATATTAATATATCATCAGCAAATAATGATAATTTATGTTCCTGGCCATATACTTTTATGCCGGTAATATTGTTATTTTGAGTAACCCCCAAACTCAGAGCTTCGATATAAATTGCAAATAACAGAGGGCTAATTGGACATCCCTGTCGTGTCCCTCTCTCAAGGTTGAAAGAATTTGATATGGCTCCATTTATTTTTATTCTTGCATAAGGGTTGTCGTACAATGCTTGAACAGTATTAATAAAAGTCTTGTGAAAGCCAAACTTTTCAAGAACTTGGTATAGGAAATTCCAATTAACTCGATCGAAGGCTTTTTCTGCATCAAGGCTCAAAAGTACTGCCTGGAGTTTGTTTTTGGATATATGTTCAACTATGTGTAGAGTTCTGCGGATATTATCTTGAGTTTGCCGTTGTTTGATAAATCCTGTCTGATCTAGATTTATTATCCGAGGGAGGATTTCTTCGAGTCTTTTTGCCAAAATGTGGGTAAAGATCTTATAGTCTTGATTTAGCACACTTATTGGACGATAGCTTCCACAGTCACATTTGTCTTTCCCTTCCTTTGGTATCAGGGAGATTACTGCTTCGCCCCATGAGGGGGGAGCTATACCTGTCTGAAGGACGTGGTTAAAGGCATCCCTCATTGTTGGGATCAGTAGATCCATAATTTCCCTGTACCATTCAGAAGGGAAACCATCTGGGCCTGGGGCTTTATTGGGTTTTAAATCAGCGATTGCCTTTTCTATTTCTTTTCCCGTAATTTCTCTAATTAAATTGTGATTTTGCTCATCCCTCACTTTAGGGAAAGTGATCAAGTCAAGGAAACTCCTGATGTTGGTTTTATCTATTTTAGGCTGTGTGTATAGGTTTTTATAAAAACAGACAAACGTTTGTTGTATGTCTTTTAGATTACTATGTGTAATACTTGTTTCAGGGTCTTTTATTTTGTAAATTGTGTTTTCTATCTGTTGTTTTTTTAGTTTGTAAGCCAATAGTTTTGCTGATTTACCTCCTACCTCATAGTAACTTTGTTTTAGAAAGATCATTTTATTTTTTATGTCGTTAGAGAGGATTTCATGGAGTTCGTTCTTTTTTTTATCTATTTCCATTTTAGTTTTTGTGTTTAGGGTTTTCTTATGTATATTTTCTAGATGTTTTAGTTCTGTTTGAAGCTGATTTGTTTTCTCTTTTCTTTGCTTATTTATGTTTGAGGAATAGCCAATTATTTGTCCTCTTAGGACAGCTTTGCATGCATCCCACAAGATTATTGGGGACACTTCTCCATTGTCATTGTCGTTCAGATAATCTTTTATATGGGTCCTAATTTGAGGCCTAATTTGGTTAAGAATTCCTGTGTTCAATCTCCAGATTGTGCTTTTCCTTTCTAGTCCTAGATTTAGTGCCATGGAGACCGGGGCATGGTCTGATAAGTCCATGGTCCCTATACTGCAATTTTGGACCCTGTAAAAATCTTTCTGATACATAAACAGATAATCGAGCCTTGAGTATACTGAGTGTGGGTGTGAGTAAAAGGTAAAATCTTTTAAAGACGGATTTAGGTCTCGCCATATATCTGAGAGCCCTAGGTCTCCCAAGATCAATGTAATGTTCTTGGTGATTTTTTTCCCTCCTGAGGGAAGGGGTTTTGAAGTATCTAAAGTTGGGTTAAGTCTAACATTGAAATCTCCCCCACAAATTAGAATTCCTTGGGCCTCCAATGTTATTATTTCAAAAATGTGTTTGTAAAATGACCATTCAGATCCCGGGGGGGCATATACATTCAGGAGGGTAACTAAAGTGCCCTCCAAATTTCCCCGAATCAGTACATATCTCCCATCTTTGTCCTTTTTTTCATATGTGCATTCAAAGTTTAATTTACTGGAGATTAAGACTGTTACGCCCCTCCTGGATCCCTTTCTGTATGAGGATGAATATGAACTGAAGTTCCACTTTTTAAGTTTTTGGTGTTCCTGTTCTGTTAGATGAGTCTCCTGAAGGAGGGCTATTTCAACTCCATCTCTTTTTAATTTTGACATGACTTTATTCCTTTTAATTGGGTTTCCCAGACCGTTCACATTGTATGTAATTACTTTAATTGACCCTTTACTCTGCATGCTGGTTATTTGCCTTTATTTTAAATCCATGAGTTCCTACATTTAAATCATTTCCAACATCCCCTGTTGAATATATAACATTAATAAAATACAAAACTATAACCAAAAAAAATGTAACAAAATAATATCCACAAACATAAATGACATTGACTTCCAGATTGAAGGCCACATATTGTGCCTTGGAGTGTTGGAATGTGGAGGGAAAGTCTCTTCCTCTTATTGATGGAAGGGGGCCCTCTTCAGCCCTTAAGCTGATACATAGGTCCATAAAATACAGAGGGTAGCAAACCGACCCGAAATGTGCCCACATGTGTCCGTGGTATAAGCGTTCTATTCAGTTTGCTCTCAACCTTTGGGTAGAGAGGAAAATAATGATAGTAAAGGCAAGGAGGAAGGAAGAAAAAAGAAAATAGTCTCAGTGCTACTTATCAGGTATCCCGATGTCGAAAGCTTCGAAGCCGTTCCTTGAAGTGTAACTTGGAGCTCGGGTGCAGTTGATCTCCTCGGTCTGTACCTGTAGCTTCACTAGGCCTGTCACCACCTCTTCCCATGACTGGATCCTGGTCTCCGCTACGTCAATTCGTTCCTCTGCTTCCTCCATTCTTTTGTTAATTTTATTGATGTCATCCTTTATTCCATTGAGTTGTTGGCAGGAGTCTTTTCTAAAGTCTCGCAGCTCTTTTAGAATTAAACTCATATTAGCCTCCCCGCTGTGATCTGCGTCATCTGGCTGCTTGTCATCATCCATGCTGTTGCTTGCTTGAGACAGCTGATCGATTTCTTCCTCGTCGTGCTTTTCACTTTGGGTATTGATTTTCTTTCCCTTTCTGGACATTTTTCGTTAGTCCGATATTTCCCCGTTGATTTAAATGCTCTCAGAGAGTTGGATTGCGTTGTTCGGACAGTGTTTTTAGATATTTTTGGTCGGGAGCGTGTTGCTCTATGCTTCCATCTCTGTGTCGGACCGGAAGTTTTCAACTGGAAAGAAATGCTCATAGTGAGAACATGGTGTCACGATCTGTCTGTGTTGTGTTTTTTCTTGTCTAGATCTGTCTTTTGTTTTCTGTTTACTTTGTGTTTTGTCTTGTTTAGATCTGTCCTTGGTTTCCTGTCTGTGTGTGTTCCCTCCTACCTGTTCCCTCCTACCTGTTTACTTGATTGTGTTCACCTGGTGCCCCTGTGTTTTCTCCTCCCTCCTCACCTGTCTCTTGTTTCGTTGATTAGTCTTGTGTGTATTTAAGTTCTGTTTTTGCTGTCTGTCTTTGTTGGTTCCTCTTTTGTTGGTGACTGAGTTCACCGGGGAGTGTTCTGTTTGTCCGAGTTATATAATTATCCTTGAAATAAAGGTAATATCAGTGTTATCTGCATTTGGGTCCTGCTTGCTTCACTCACCGTAACACATGGTGTGTGTTTTGGTTTACATGAGTAAAAACTATAGGAAACGCCTCTCGTGCAAAGTATGCAGTCTGAAGCACTCAAGCATACTTCATATCTATCAGAAAGAGAAAGAAACTGACACAATGCAAGCTAAAGGAAAAGCTATAAGCAGTGCTCTGATCTCCGTTCAGTCCAGTGGTCTTACAGGGGCCGGTGAGCCAGATTGTACTCTCTCCATAGTGCCTATTCAAGTAAAGTCTAAGAAGGGACATGAAACATTCATAACATATGCCTTCCTGGATCCTGGGAGGTCAGCATCATTCTGCACGGAGCGGCTGGTGAACAAACTGAATCTCAGGGGAAGAAGAACAGACATTCTCCTTCAGACAATGGGTCAGGAGAAAATAGTTGGAAGTCACATTTTTTCTGACCTGCATGTCGCTGGATTAGACAGCAGTCATTAGTGTGAGCTGCCTGACATCTACACCTAGAAAACTATGCCAGTTCATCTTGGCAACATTCCTCGGCAGAAAGACCTTCAGAGATGGCCTCACCTGAAACATGTAATGATTACTGAGTTTGATTCAGATGTGGACCTGTTGATCTGGACTAATGTTCCTGAGGCACTGGAGCCATGGGAAGTTATTCGGAGTGTATACAGGGGCCCATACGTAGTCAAAACTATGCTGGGTTGGACTGTCAATGGACCTCTCAGAGGAGACAGGCGTAGTGAAATTACTTGTGGACAGCCAGATGTCACTGTCAATAGGATATCTGTTGCAAACTGTAAGGGAATAATTCTGTCTTACTCCTAAGTGTCAAAGAATAATTATTCCTTACTCCTAAAATATTTAACCTTATTCTGTGTGTTGACATTTACGACCATCCCTGCTTCTAATGTCCCGTAAGGAATGTGTTAATGCAGTCATATGTTGATACTAGGTTTTATGGCCTGACCTGGTGGGCACAGGGGGGGGTTTACGACTGTGAGAACGCTGGGTTTCTAAGCTCCACAGATGTGAGAGACATCTCCTGTATCTGCAAATGTTTACGCCCATCCCCAATATGTGGATTTGACTCTCTGTAAACTAGTTAAAAGGTCTACCAAGATGCGAGGTGGATCAGAATTGACATGACAACCCACCCGTGCAGTCAGAACCTTTTGCTGCTGTGACTTGTGATATGAATTCTCCGGCCGTTGACTTGTAGGCAAGGCCAGGCAAGTTTATTTATATAGCACCTTTCAGCACCAGGCAATTCAAGGTGCTTTACAAAGATGAAAGACATTCAGACAAAGGCATTTAAAAACAGTAAAAGATAATAAAATAAACATTAAAAGAAAAACAAAAAATGAAAGACATTAAGAAAATGGCATTAAAAAGAAAAGCTAATAAAATAAACATTAAAAGATAAAAGTGACAGTGCAGTCTAAGATATGAATAGTTCAATTATTTCGGTTCTTGATTTTTTATTTATTCACAGAACCTCCCTTTGGAAGTCCGAACATTTCCATCCCGTGTTAATATTATATAATTGTTAATATAGACTGATTGTTTTCACCATGTTATGCTCGCATGACATCCACAATCGGACCCTCAGGAGGGTGTACTAGCCCCCTACTCTGCTTTGCGTTCCATAACAAAGTCTTTAAGTGTTACCTGAACACCCCGTGTTACCAAAACACTATTTTTCACCCGTCGGTGATGTGATACTTGTTCCTCAGTACAAATCACCCTAAAACTGATCGTAAACCTTGGCTACGATGGATATCCCAAATATCCTACTTTCGAGCAGTCCCTCTCATAAATGTCATGGAGTTTCAGACGGTTTTCACCATGTTTTGCTCGCATGACATCCACAATCGGACCCTAAGGAGGGTGTACTAGCCCCCTACTCTGCTTTGCGTTCCATAACAAAGTCTTTAAGTGTTACCTGAACACCCCGTGTTACCAAAACACTATTTTTCACCCGTCGGTGCTGTGATACTTGTTCCTCAGTACAACTCACCTAAAAACTGATCGTAAACCCTGGCTACGATGGATATCCCAAATATCCTACTTTCGAGCAGTCCCTCTCATAAATATCATGGAGAAATTAATTACGTTTAAATTTAAAACATTAAAAGAAAAAATACATGAATAAAAGTTACAGTGCAGTCTAAGATATGAATAGTTAAATTAAAAGCAGCGACAAAAAGAAAAGTCTTCAGCCTGGATTTAAAAGTAGTCAGAGTTGCAGCGGACCTGCAGGTTTCTGGGAGTTGGTTCCAGATATTTGGAGCATAATAACTGAACGCTGCTTTACCATGTTTAGTTCTGACTCTGGGGACAGAAAGCTGACCAGTCCCTGAAGACCTGAGAGATCTGGATGGTTCATAATTTAGCAGGAGGTCAGAAATGTAATTTGGGCCTAAACCATTCAGTGCTTTATAAACCAGCAGCAGTATTTTGAAATCTATTCTTTGACACACAGGAAGCCAGTGTAAAGACTTCAGAACAGGAGTGATGTGATCCACTTTCTTAGTGTTAGTGAGGACTCGAGCAGCGGCGTTCAAAATCAGCTGCAGCTTCCTAATAGATTTTTTAGTGAGACCTGTGAAGACACCATTGCAGTAGTCGAGTCTACTGAAGATAAAAGCATGGACAAGTTTTTCCAAATCCTGCTGTGACATTAGTCTTTTATTCCTAGATATATTCTTTAGGTGATAGTAGGCTGATTTAGTAACTGTTTTAATGTGACTGTTGAAACTCAGGTCAGAGTCCATGACTACACCTAGATTTCTGGCTTTATCTGTTGTTTTGAACATTGCAGACTGAAGCTCAGCGCTCACTTTTATACGTTCTGACTTTGCTCCAAAAACCATTATCTCGGTTTTATCTTTGTTTAGTTGGAGAAAGTTCTGACACATCCAGTCATTGATTTGTTCAATGCACTTACTCAGTGTTTGAATTGGAGCATAGTCTCCTGGTGAAATTGTTACGTAGATTTGTGTGTCATCTGCATAGCTATGGTAACTTATTTTGTTGTTTTTCATTATCTGAGCCAGTGGTAGCATGTAGATGTTAAAGAGTAGAGGCCCCAAGATGGAGCCTTGAGGAACCCCACATGTCATATTTGTCAACTCAGATGTGTATGTACCTATAGAAACGAAGTTGTTTCTGTCCTTTAGGTAGGATTCAAACCCATTTAGAACTGTTTCCGAAAGTCCCACCCAGTTTTCCAGTCGGTCTAGTAATATGCTGTGGTCAACAGTGTCAAACGCAGCACTGAGATCTAATAATAATAACACTGAAGTTCTGCCACTGTCTGTGTTTAAGTGGATGTCATTAAAGACCTTTACAAGAGCAGTCTCAGTGCTGTGGTTTGGACGAAAGCCTGACTGGAACACATCGAAACAGTTATTTAAATGCAAGAAATTACTCAACTGTTGAAAAACAACTTTTTCAATGATCTTACCTAGAAATGGGAGGTTTGATATGGGCCTGTAATTGTTCATTACTGAAGCATCTAGATTATTCTTTTTTAAGAGCGGTTTAATGACTGCAGTTTTCAGGGCCTGTGGAAAAATACCTGAGTGAAGAGATTTGTTTACTATATGAAGTAGATCTGAGGCCATGCAAGGCCAAACATCTTTGAAAAATCCTGTTGGAATAATATCAAGGCAGCAGGAGGAGGATTTCAGAAGTTGTATAATGTCCTCTAGGTTTTTATCATTAATCTGATGGAATTGTGTCATGGTGCTTGAATTGTTATTAGGTGGACACAGAGACAACACATTTGCTGTTCCTGATGCAGTGGCACTGACTGCTTGTCTGATTCTCTGAATTTTGTCAGTGAAAAAGGAGGCAAAATCCTTGCACGCCCTGGTGGACAGAAATTCAGAGGCTACTGACACTGGGGGGTTAGTTAGTCTGTCGACGGTAGCAAACAAGGCACGTGCGTTGCTCTTGTTTTTGGTAATGATGTCAGAGAAGAACGATTGTCGTGCGTTTTTCAATTATAAAGGCCAAGTCTCTCTTTATAAATTTCAAAGTGAACCTGGAGATTTGTTTTTTCACCACCTGCGTTCAGCTTTTCGACATTCTCTTTTTTTCTGTTTTCACGGTCATGGCCTTTCTCCATGGAGATATTTTCTTGCCAGACACTTCCTTTACCTTAGTTGGAGCAATGGCATCGATAACATTTTTAATTTTTGAATTAAAATGATCTACTAGCTCATTTACTGAGATGTTAGCAGGGGCAAGTGTGGAAGAAAAATTCTGAGTAAACATTTCCCTAGTATTTTCAGATAAATATCGCTTTGTGGTTATCTCTTTTTGAACATTTTTGTGAACAGAAATAGAGCTCTCAAAGAAAACACAGGAATGGTCATAGAGATATTCAGACCCTTTGAGATAATTAAGTCCAGAGTGTGCCCCTTATTGTGCGTGGGCTCCGTCACATGCTGAGTCAGTCCATAGCTATCAAGAACACAAAACAGTTATTTTGCCCCTCTATACTGGGGGTTGTCAACATGGATGTTAAAATCACCAACAATGACTAGACGGTCAAAGTCAATACACACTATAGACATCAGTTCAGTAAAGTCATCAAAAAAGCTTGCACAGTATTTGGGTGGTCTATAGATATTTAGGAACAGAGCTCGAGAGGAGCATTTCAGCTGAAGGGCCACATATTCAAAAGAATCAAAGTTTCCATACGATGTCTTCCTGCATTGAAGGGAATCACTGAACAGAATAGCAACTCCACCCCCTTTCTTATTTCATTCTTTCCTGACTCATAAAACTAAAGTTGGGAGGGGTTGATTCGATAAGAACAGCTGCACTGTTATTTTGTTCAATCCAAGTTTCTGTTAAAAACATAAAATCGAGATTGTGCTCACTGATAAAATCATTGATTAAAAATGTTTTTCCTGCCAAAGACCTGACATTTAATAAAGCTAGTTTAAGTTTGTTAAACACACTATCAGTCATGTTTTTTGTAACAAGCTGTGGCTGACATGGAATCAATGCTAAATTAGATAAACTCACACAAAAGTTTGAGCGCTTCCTGTTTCTAAAATGATTCACCGCTATTAATCTATTACCTATCAACACAGATATCGGCAAAGCTATAGGCAGGCAGGGCCCCGGCATGTCCTGGAAAGAGTTGAGAGTGCCATACGCCCTTGAGCCTGGACCCATCACATATCATATTGTACACACACATCCTTATCAGGAGACGGGGGAGATGGTGCGGGGGTAAAGGACATGCTGCCAGGGGGGGGAGGTGGTTGACGTAGGCGCGGTGATGAAGACGGGGGAGATGGTGCGCGTCTCTGCGGTGATTTTGGTGGGCGTCGTTGAGGAGCGGGGGTAAAGGACATGCTGCCAGCCCTGCGTATCGCCTTAGTTTGGTCTTTGAAATCCAGGAAGGAATTGGTGCTAACCCTCTGTATCTCCTTCATGTGTCTCCAGGAGGGTGGGCGAGGGTGATCCTCAAAGGCGTTGACAGGGGGGGGGGTGACGGGCAGTGGAGACTCCTCCATGTGTCTCATAGGTCTCCCATAATCAGAACATTCCTCAGGCGGGTGCAGTGATAATTCTTCAGGGTTTTCTGCGCGATATGTTGTGTCTTTCTCCTGTTTTGATTCCTCTTGCCGCTTGTCCTTGGCAGAGGGAACAGATTGATGACGCAGGCAGTTGAATATGTTAGAGATAAACAATTTCACTCCTGACTTGTTCAGGCAAACTCCATTTGCCTTGAAAAGATGTCTGCGGTCCCAGAAAAAGTTAAAATTGTCAATAAAATGGGCAGAATGGTCAGTACAGACAGTTGAAAGCCAGGTGTTCAGTGCAAACAATCTGCTGAATCTCTCCACTCCTCTTCTGACTGGCGGGAGAGGGCCACTGATGAACACCTCTGCATTTAGAGAGCTGGCAGTTTCCAACAAACATTTAAAGTCTTCTTTCAGCACTTCTGACTCTTGTTTCACAACATCATTTGTTCCAATGTGCAGTACCACATTCTTCACAGTCGGATGTTCAGCCCCAATATGCAGGATCTTCTCAGCCAAGTCAGAGACCACATCCTTGGGAAAACAGAGTACTTTGGTGTTGTTGTTCTTATTACACAGACCTTTGACATCTCTTACAGCAGAGTCACCCACAATCAGAGTTTCAGGCCCAGTTGTTAGCTTTCCCTCTAGCCTTTTACTTTTGGAGTAGCTATTGGTCCTTACCCTGCTGTGTGAAGAGGACAGGTTATCCAGGTCATCAGAAAGGGATCTCCGGTTCTCGGTCAGCGGAGCGTATCTGTTCTGGATTGGCACACTTGGTGGTTTAGGAGGATTGTTTGTAATTCTCCCTTTAGCAGCTGTCCACTGCTGTTTCCTAGTATGAATAGGGGTTGAAGAGGCGCTCTTCCAGGGTGATAACAATGCAGGCCAGCCGGTCGCATCACAGATTTCAGAGCGCTGGGCTCTGCCTGTTATCCGTCCTTCCAAATCCCATAGAAATGATTTACTCTTAGGCTTTGCACCCAGAGAGTTCCAGGGAGGACTACCACTTGTAGATTTATTACCCAGTACACAGCCCTCCTGTTCCTTGGAATCCTTGTAGCTGCTAACTAGCTGTGAGTTAGCATACCCTTTTCCATTATTTTGCAACACTGGTAAAGTGGTGTCATTCCCACGACATAGTCTATTCACTTCCACGTTAACTTCCAACCGTTGCATTTTCATTTCCAACACAGCTATCTTCTGTATAAGTTTGTGGAAGTCATCTGTAGAGAACGGAGGCATTTCTCTACCAACTAGCTTAAGCTAAATAGCATGCAGTGGCCTACCAGGCTTTAGCTGTTGCTAGGCCACGCTACTGTAAGACTGAGGTCGTAGTAAAATGTGTGAAATATGGCTGAAATCCTCCGTCTATTTACAAAGATGAACTGTCCCAGTGATAAGTTAATGTCCAGGAGCCCCTGCTCGAAGTTTTCAGAGAATAAGAGTTGGAAAATCAGCATAAAAAGTAAGCAGAGGCAGGAGCAAGCAGAAAAGCATCTGCACTGTAAGAAAGATAAGGCACCTTGTAATAAACATCATTGTTTGACATCAAAGCTCCAACTCTCCTCGTGTCTCTCTGAGTCCTGACTCTCCATTGATGCAGAAGTTTCCCTTACACAAACCATGAAGATCTGTGGAAGCAGCAGCTAAAGGCTGATTTCCCTGAATGCAGTCAGGATGAGCAGATGGGACCATCAAGAGAGGACTGTCACTTTATGGAGTACGTCACAAAGTCTGCTAAGTTGATGGATGGCCATTACTGTATTGGCTTACCTTTAAGGAAAAGGGATGTTAGTATGCCAAACAACAGGAGAGTAGCAGAACAATGTACACTGAGCCTCAAGAGAAGATTTGATAAAGATGCTTTATTTCATGCTGATTACACCGCTTTCATGAATGACATCCTTTCGAAGGGCTATGCAGAGAAAGTGCCAGTTGTGGACCTGGAACGCAGTGATGGCAGGGTATTGTATATACCACACCATGGTGTATACGACCCAAAGAAGAACAATATCAGGGTCGTATTTGACTGTGCAACTTCATACCAGGAGATATTGTGCTCATAGTCGATGACTCAGCACCTCGCAACTCATGGCTTACAGGAAGGATTGTGCTAACCATCCCAGACAGAAGAGGACTTGTATGTCAGGTGCGAGTGAAGACAAAAACTAGCTATCTGGACAGGCCTATCACAAAGATCTGCCTTCTACAGGAAGCAGAAGAGTCGTGAGAAAATTAGTGGGTTGTTGAACTTCATAAACCTTTTTTACGGCACTTTGTTTGGATATTACTGCCGCTATAAAGCTCTTAGTATTCTACAAATGTTTTAAACCAAAGTTAGCCCTAGCAGCCAGTTACTTCAGTTCAATCAGGAGAGATGTGATGTATGGAATACATGTTTATTATCGGTCACATTATATAAATGAAACATAATGATGACAGTTTATAACAGGTGGATGAAATGTGTTTTGGCGATTAGGCCCAGGTTTTGTAGGACATCATTCGGTAAGGGAAAGAACCGTTTCCGATGAACCCCCCTGGGTCTAGACCTGGTGGTGATAAGTGGTTAGGTCCGGTTGGAAGGGAGAAGGTTGAGCTTGGCCCTGAGTTGGAAGCAGGAGGCGAAGGGGTGGAGGAGGGTTGCGCGTTGACACCTGGAAGACAGCTGATAGAAAAGGGGAGAGCATATATAGAGGGATTAACAGGTGCGATAATTAGGCTTGTGAATGGAGGGAAGTGATAGGTTGGCTAAGGAGTGGCGCTCCCTGTCATCTAGTGGAGGGAGCGAGTATTGCCATGACGAGCAATACGGAGTGATAGGTCTTCCTGCCTGAACTTGCGCTGAGCTTCATTTTTAAGGTTTCTGTAAAAATAAGTGTCCCAAATTTCTGCCTGGAAATACTTTAGCGGTTTTGAGATTAAAATCACAATTTTGATCAGATCAAACTATAGAACATTTATACAGAGCACACTTGTTATTGTACTCGGCCCAAAGTATCTACGAAACAAACTATCTAAAGATGTATTAACTATGGATGGCATTAATTTGGCCTCCAGTGAGACTGTAAGGAATATTGGTGTTATATTTGATCAGGATTTATCTGTTAACGCCCACATAAAATCAATCTCAAGGACCGCCTTCTTTCATTTACGTAACATAGCAAAAGTCAGGCATATCTTGCCTCAAAACGATGCTATACATCTTAGTTCTTACTCTTTTTCCTTACTGATGTTATGTAATTTGGTTGTGTGTGTGTAGGCAGTGGAAGAAGGGAGAGGCATATACGTGCCTTGATCCCTGCCGAGTCGACGCACAACTGTTGATTGGTGTCAGTGCCAAAAAACTTTTTAGGAGCAATGCGCTCATGGTATAGATGTGGCGCATACATCTTAGTTCCTACTCTTTCCCGTCACCCTATCCTAAGGGAGTACACGTTGTGCCTCTCCACCTCTGTTCCTTACTTCTTACCCCTTTCCCTCAACCTATTAGTTTTGCTGCTATAGGCTTAGACTCTCGGGGGACACCTTACTTCTGTCTGTACCTGTGTACTCTCATGTTCCGAATAACCCAGCTTCCCCAACATTTCTTTTGGTGTCTATCTACGCCGGGATCCTGAGTCATGGCTGATCCTGTTGCTGTGGTCCTGTGTCCTGGATCCTGAATCATATGTGTAAATAGTCACAGTTTTGCCTTCTGCAAACGTGCGGGTAGGAACTTGAGAGGGGACTGGAGAGGGAACTGGCGAGGAGACTTGAGAGGGGACTCGAGAGGGGACTCGAGAGGAGATCTGAGAGGGGACTTGTGTCGATCGGTACGCCAACAGGAGACGAGGTGCTGGAGTCGGCCGGTACGCCGACAGGACTCGGGGAGCTGGTGCTGGCTGGAGAGCCAACAGGAGACGAGGTGCTGGAGTCGGCCGGTACACCGACAGGACACAGGGAGCTGGCGTCGGCCGATGAGTAAACAGGTGACGAGGAGCTGGAGTCGGGACCATGACTACTGGGGCAGGAACCATGGCTGTATGGGCCAGCTCTGGTGCAGAGACCATGGCTGCATGGGCCGGTTCTGGAGCCGGAAACATGGCTGTAAGGTCCGGAGCTGAAGCCTGGATCATGGCTGTGTGGGCCGGTTTTGGAGCCGGAAACATGGCTGTAAGGTCCGGTTCTGGAGCAGGGACCATGGTTGCATGGGCCGGTTCTGGAGCCGGAACCATGGCCGCTGGGGCCAGAACTGGGACCGGAATCATGGCTCTTGGGGCTCGGGCTGCTAGCCTGGACTTGCGACTCCTTCTCTTAGAAGCCGCCTGAAGGCTCCGTGGACCTCCAAAAGCCAGACGAGTTCCAGAAAACGACTCCTGGACAGGAGCAGGAACTGGGGCAGAAGCACTGGCTGACTCCAGACGGACCACACCGAGACGTTTGTAGTCAGCAGGCTGGAAATCACACACCCAGAGGAAGTTCAAAATCCATCCAGGCAAGAACTTCACCAAGTCTGGTTTCTCCATAGCCAACCAGTGCGCCTCTACCAGTGCGGCCTCCCTCTGCTGAACACTCCACTCCACCAATCACAGCAGCAAGCCAAACAAAAGGAAAAATGCTGTAGCTCCACCTCAAATGGATCATCTGCTGGGTCCATTTCTGGTCAGTTCGTTCTGTTACAAACTCAGGCACTTAGGATGTTGGGCCCAATTGCAGACAGGGAGACAGAGGTAATGTATTGGTAAGATACTTTATTTTTCCAAAAAACACGATGAACAAAAAAAGGTCACTAACTAATCTCAGGATGAGATGACAAAAAATGAGACCAAAAGGAAAATCGCTCACATAGTGAGGAACAAAACTATTCTTGAGCACAAAAGAGCATAGAACTGACCATGGCAAGAGACAATACGAACTGACACTGAACACTGGGAGACAGGGGAATTTAAACACAGGGTAACTAGACACAGGTGGGAACAATCAGGGGTGGGGCTGACACTGATGAGCACAGGAGACACACAAGGAGTGACAGGTGAAAACAATCAGGAAATTAGACACACCAGGGAAACTAACGACAGACATGAAAACACAGGGAAAGAGACCAGACAATATACAGGGAGGAAAACATGACAAGGAAAACGGAAAAACACTCACACCTAGACATAAAAACGTGACATGACATAATCATCCTGACACTTAGTTGGTGGAATTTGAGAACTATAACAGTATTTTTAATTTATAAAAGTAGAAATTAAAAATGTTTTCTGTTGCCAGTCTTTTACTGAAGCATGTTGCTGGGATCTGACCTGTTCTTTATCCTCCTCATTACTATACAGAAAGTCGGATTTTGTATAAATTCACTACAGCACTAAACTAATTTATATGTAGGCTTGCCCATTTTTGTCTGAGATGACACAACCAAGTTTCTTCTGGAGTGTTTGGTCAGTAATACTAACTGTAGGAAATAAACTTACACAATACAAGTAATATAGCTTAATGTAGCTTAAACATTTTATGAGCTCATAGCTTATGCTAATCATTTTTTGCATAATACACTTTGAGTAAGATTTAATTTTGAGCCCAGAGATGTGTTCACCTCATGAACCCGAGCACGTTGAGTTCACCCAAAATTAAAAATAGATATCAGCGCTGTTTGAGCCACAGCCAACCCGATACAGCTGGTCATTGTTGTCTGGTGTTCTTTGTCAGAAAATACTTCTCTATAGAACTCGGCACAACAAGGTTGGTGGGTGATAGCAGCCGTGCTGTTCAGTTGCAATTATAACTTCCACAAGCTGAATGGTAAGACTCAGTAGCTTGGTGCTAAATCTAGAATCAGGTGATATGAACTTAAAGAACTCATTATACCCTACTGTCCTACTAGGGCATTGCGTTCCGAGAATGCAGGGTTGTTGGTTGTTCCTAGAATCTCTAAAAGTACAATGGGAGCCAGAGCCTTTTCTTATCAAGCTCCACATTTGTGGAATCAGCTTCCAGTTTGTGTTCGGGTGGCAGACACCCTATCCGTTTTTAAGAGTGCGCTTAAGACCTTCCTTTTTGATAAAGCTTATAGTTAGGGCTGATTATATTCAGCCCCTAGTTTTGCTGATATAGGCTTAGTTTGTCGGGGGACATCTTACTTCTTCCTTCTCTCTGTCTATACCTGTGTACTCTCATGTTCCGATTAACCCAGCTTCCCCAAATTTCTTTCTTTTTGGTGTCTATAAACGCCGGGATCCGGAGTCATGGATGATCCTGCGGTCCTGTGTCCTGGATCGCGAGCCCTGGATCGCGAGTCGTGGCTGTGGTCCTGGATCATCGGTCCTGGATGGATATCCTCGTGGATTCATCTTCCTATTATACACACATGCATTTCCAAACATTTGGACTACCTATGTTGCAAATGTATTATCTTTTCAATTTACACACGGCATCTATTGCACGTCTGTCCGTCCTGGGAGAGGGATCCCTCCTCTGTTGCTCTCCCTGAGGTTTCTCCCATTTTTCCGATTAAACTGTGGGTTTTCTTCGGAAGTTTTTCCTTGTACGATGTGAGGGTCTAAGGACAGAGGGTGTCGTATTGTCATACTGATATTCTGTACACACTGTGAAGACCACTGAGACAAATGTAACATTTGTGATATTGGGCTATATAAATAAACATTGATTGATTGATTGATTGATTGATTGATTGATTGATTGATTGATTGATTGATTGATTGATTGATATGTATTTTGTCGTTTAGTTTTCCATAGCACTCATTCATGCATATTTTACTTTTCCTCAGGACACTGACCATGAAGAACGATTGCTACCTGAAATGAGAGAAGAGATTAACAAAGTAAAACAGGAAATGACAGACAACAAAAAAGGTTTAGCAGACTAGGACTTGACAATATTAACTAAACAGAGAAATAATACTAACAAATCTGACGAGACACAACAGTAAGGGGAAAGAAAATAGATAGGGTGTACATAGTTACACTTTAATATTATGCATTTAAAATCACTTCATCATAAGCAACACACACTTTAGTTCTGCTAACTGAATCCATGAACATCTGATTCCCAAATCTTTCAAAAATCATCACCCGTAGACTGTACCAATCCCCAAAGTCCACCCTGTGATGTGCAGCAGCTCAATCTTTGCCCATGCATGTGCAGTATTACTGGGAATTGAGTAAAAGTACAGAGAGTACCTCCTTTTATCACTCAAACACACACAGGGGGAGCTCACCTGTGAAAAATAAAAGTGTTTATAGATAGATAGATAGATAGATAGATAGATAGATAAGAGAATACAGATTACAGTATAGGAGACTTTGCAAAAAAATAACACAAACATGGATCATCATTATGATTGTCACACATCATTAAACCTCACCATGGGTCTACCAAACACCTCATAGGTGTTTGCCACAATGGAGGCTGCAGTGCAAAGATCACCAAAAATAACCGGCACACAAATGAACCCATATTAAGTCTGAGGTTGTGTTCCGATAATCCAAAAATCAGCTCCTAAATTCTAACCCTATCTCCTATTCCTTGACCTCTGAGTGAAACGTCACGGGGTTAAGGGATAGTGGATAGGAGAATTTAAAAGGACTTAGGAGAAGAGACTGCGGTACTTTAGAGAATCCGAATGCACTTTCACTATCCGACGTGTTTATGATGCGCCAGTGGACGTCATGAATGTGCATCTGCTGCTGTGGGGAAACTACAGTTTTCTATAGCGGACTACATCATGGATGTATAATAAGAAGGAGGGACTACTGTAAACTCATCTAGAGACTCTGCACCGTGCTCTGATGCTGTTGTTTTATGCTTTATGAACGGGGATAACAGAGAAACATATTCTTCATGACCAAAGTTGGAATTGAAATAAAAAAGGAAAGTGAAACTTATGCTCGTCACCCTCTCCCTCCGGTCCACATTAATACAAATGATCCCAATACGTATGTTTGTATGAACTATGAAAATATCTTAGTTAAAATCAATACAAATGTATTTATTATAAACGTTAGTCCTTAACATCTATCACTGTGTATATCACCATTCAAACATCTTTTAAAAGTTGAACAAACTCCCCACAGCTCAGTAAAAACTGTGAAATAATAATAATAATAATAATAACTGGGATTTATATAGCGCCTTTCAAGGGACCCAAGGTCGCTTTACAGGAATAGGGCAAGCACAAACAAAACAAAACAAAACAAAGGTCAGACAGACAAAACAACAGATAGATTTAAGGGCCGAAAGCCTTGATGAACAGATGGGACTTGAGGGCCCTTTTGAAGGCGTCCAGTGTGGGGATGTTGCGAATCTCCACAGGGAGAGCGTTCCAGAGGGTGGGGGCTGCCACACTGAAGGCTCTGTCCCCGAAGGTTCTCAGTTTGGTGCGGGGGGTGGTGAGCAGGCCAGAAATGTTGACTTTATTTGATCATTTCAAAACTAACGTTCATATTTCTCTTTTTGATTATAATACTGATGAACGTTCAGAACAAAGCACTTTGGCAACTTACCACATACGTTTTAAAATGCTTAAGAAGCACCGTAACGTTCATGATATAATTTCTCGGTCATAATCGGTTGTTTCCGTGAACGGCCGACTGTTGAGTGACGGCAAATGCTGCGGCTGCAATGCATTGTGGGGCAGCATTTTCTCCTCTCCTTTCGTCAAGGGAGGTCCAGTGGTTCCTAAACTAAAGGAGGTTATAAAGGAAGTTTGAAACCTCCTTTCCTTTCATTTAGAGAATTGGAACGGCACTTCCTCTCTGAAGAACCAGCACCTTACCGTGGTAGAGAGGTTTGTGTGCCCTGATGAACCTGGGGGCTGTGTTGTCTGGAACCTTGTGTTCCTGGTAGGGTCTCCCATGGCAAATTGGTCTCAGGCAAGGGGCCAGACTAAGATTGGTTCAAAAGACCTCATGAAAGAAAAACCAAGAAGTGAGGATACCCGGCCCGGAGGAAGCCCGGGGTCCCTTTCTGGAGCCAGACCCAGAAGGAGGACTCGTCGGCGAGCGCCTAGTGGCCGGGCTTGCCACGGAGCCCGGCCGGGCCCAGCCCGAAAAGGCAACGTGGGCAACACCTCCGCTTCTCCGTCCCGCGGGCCCACCACCTACGGGAAACAACGATGGGGTCGGCTGCGCTGCCAGAAGGGTGGCAGTGAGAGCGGAGGGTCTCGACGGACCAGACCCGGGCGACAGAAGCTGGCTTTGGGGACGTGGAACGTCACCTCTCTGGGGGGGAAGGAGCCGGAGCTTGTGCGGGAGGTGGAGCGTTACCAGTTGGATCTGGTTGGGCTCACCTCTACGCACAGCGTCGGCTCTGGAACCTTACTTCTGGATAGGGGTTGGACTCTATTCTTCTCCGGAGTTGCTCAAGGTGTGAGGCGCCGGGCGGGTGTGGGGATACTCACAAGTCCCCGGTTAGGTGCTTCGTTGTTGAAGTTTACCCCAGTGGACGAGAGGGTCGCCTCCCTACGCCTGCGGGTTATGGGGGGGAAAACTCTGACTGTTGTGTGTGCTTATGCACCCAACAGCAGTTCAGAGTATACAGCCTTCTTGGAGACCCTGGAAAGAGTCCTGTGTGGGGCTCCTGAAGGGGACTCTTTAATCTTGCTGGGAGACTTCAACGCACATGTGGGCAATGCTGGAGACACTTGGAGGGGCGTGATTGGGAGGAACGGCCCCCCTGATCTGAACCGGAGTGGTGGTTTGTTACTGGACTTCTGTGCTAGTCATGGATTGGCCATAACAAACACCATGTTCGAACATAAGGATGCTCATAAGTGTACGTGGTACCAGAGCACCCTAGGCAGAAGGTCCATGATCGATTCCGTTATCGTATCATCGGACCTGAGGCCGTATGTTTTGGACACTCGGGTAAAGAGAGGGGCGGAGTTGTCAACTGATCACCATCTGGTGGTGAGTTGGGTCGAGTGGCGGGGGAAGCCTCTGGATAGACCTGGTAAGCCCAAACGTGTAGTTCGGGTGAACTGGGAACGTCTGGAGGAGGCCCAAGTTCAGGAGGCCTTCAACTCGCACCTCCGGCGGAGCTTTTTGGGCATTCCTGTGGAGGTTGGGGACATTGAACCAGAGTGGTCGGTGTTCAAAGCCTCTACTGCCGAAGCCGTGGCGGGGAGCTGTGGTCTCAAGGTCCTAGGTGCCTCAAGGGGCGGTAACCCTCGAACCTCCTGGTGGACACCGGTGGTCAGGGAAGCCGTCTGACTGAAGAAGGAGGCCTTCAGGGATTTGTTATCCCGGGGGACTCCCGAGGCAGTTGCAAGGTACCGACAGGCCCAAAGGGCAGCAGCCTCATCCGTGGCCGAGGCAAAGCAGCGGGTGTGGGAGAAGTTTGGAGAAGACATGGAGAAGGACTTTCGGGCGGCACCAAAGTTGTTCTGGAAAACTGTCCGACACCTCAGGAGGGGGAAGCAGGGAACCATCCAAGCTGTGTACAGTAAGGATGGGACGTTGTTGACCTCAACTGATGGAGTGTTAGGGCGTTGGAAGGAACACTTTGAGGAACTCCTGAACCCGACAACTCCGCCCTCTATGTTAGAGGCAGAGCTGGAGTATGACGGGGGATCAACACCAATCTCCCGGGGGGAGGTCACTGAGGTCATCAAACAACTCCACAGTGGCAAAGCCCCGGGGGTGGATGAGATCCGCCCGGAAATGCTGAAGGCTCTGGGTGTTGAGGGACTGTCATGGTTGACACGTCTCATCAATCATCAAGCCAGATACCAAGGTATTTGTAACAGGCAACAACTTCAAGTTTTGTTCCTTGCGTAGTTACAATATCTAAAACAGGCTCTGGTGTCTTTTTTGCATTTGAAAAGAGCATTACCTTGGTTTTATCCACATTTAAAAGAAGCTTTCATTCAGAGAACTGAGTCTGAATAGTGTTAAAAACAGCCTGTAATTTAACAACAGCCTCCTTAATGGTGGGACCTGCACAATACATCACAGAATCATCCGCATAAAAATGTAAAGTAGCTTCATCCACATTATCACCTACGCTGTTAATATATATGGAGAATAAAAGTGGTCCTAAAACAGAACCTTGTGGTACACCATTAGAAATGTTTAACCACTCAGAAGACAGTCCATCAAAATGAACACATTGGGACCTTTCAGAGAGGTAGTTCACAAACCACCCCACTGCAAGGCTGGATATGCCTATACTGGCTAGCCTCTGCTTTAAAATGTGATGATCAACGGTGTCAAACGCTTTGGAAAGGTCAATAAACAGAGCTGCACAACTCTGCTTATTATCTAAAATACTAGTAATGTCATTCACCACTTTCATTGTGGCAGTGATGGTGCTGTGTTTCTTTCTGAAGCCTGACTGATGATTAGACAGGATGTCATTTGTACATAAAAACTCCTTTACCTGTTCACTCACTAGGCGTTCAAGAACCTTAGCCAGAACTGACAATTTAGAGATTGGCCTATAGTTATTTAAAATAGTTGCCTCCCCTCCTTTCAGTAAAGGCAAGACATAAGCAGACTTCCATACTTTTGGAATTGTATTTGTTCTGAGGGAGAGGTTACAAAGAGAAGTAAGAGGTGGAGCAATACAATCTGCAGCTATCTTTAAAAAGAAAGGTTCTAAGTCAGAGGCACTGACTGCTTGTCTGATTAACTATGGACAATCATGCGATTAATCGCGATTAAATATTTTAATCGACTGACAGCCCTAGTATTTACCGATAGAAACAAAGTTGTTTCTGTCCTTTATGTAGGATTCAAACCAATTTATAATTGTTTCCGAAAGTCCCACCCAGTTTTCCAGTCGGTCTAGAAATATGTTGGAGTCAACAGTGTCAAACGCAGCACTGAGATCTAATAAACACTGACGTTCTGCCACTGTATGTGTTTAAGGGGATGTCATTGAAGACCTTTACAAGAGCAGTCTCAGTGCTGTGGTTTGGACGAAAGCCTGAATGGAACACATGGAAACAGTTATTTAAATGCAAGAAGTTACTCAACTGTTGAAAAACAACTTTTTCAATGATTTTACCTAGAAATGGCAGATTTGATATGGGCCTGTAATTGTTCATTACTGAAGCATCTAGATTATTCTTTTTTAAGAGCGGTTTAATGACTGCAGTTTTCAGGGCCTGTGGAAAAATACCTGAGTGAAGAGATTTTTTTACTATATGAAGTAGATCTGAGGCCATGCAAGAAAAAACATCTTTGAAAAATCCTGTTGGAATAATATCAAGGAAGCAGGAGGAGGATTTCAGAAGTTGAATAATGTCCCCTAGGTTTTTATCATTAATCTGATGGAATTGTGTCATGATGTCATTGATATTAGGTGGACATAGGGACAACACATTTCCTGTACCTGATACTGTACAGAGGCACTGACTGCTTGTCTGATTTTCTGAATGTTGTCAGTGAAGAAGGAGGCAAAATCCTTGCACGCCCTGGTGGATAGAAATTCAGAGGCTACTGACACTGGGGGGTTAGTTAGTCTGTCGACGGTAGAAAACAAGGCACGTGCGTTGTTTTTGTTTTTGGTAATGATGTCAGAGAAGAAAGACTGTCGTGCGTTTTTCAATTCCAAATTATAAAGGCCAAGTCTCTCTTTATAGATTTCAAAGTGAACCTGGAGATTTGTTTTTCGCCACCTGCATTCAGCTTTTCGACATTCTCTTTTTTATGTTTTCACGGTCATGGCCTTTCTCCATGGAGATATTTTCTTCCCAGACACTTCCTTTACCTTAGTTGGAGCAATAGCACCTATAACATTTTAAAATGTTGAATTAAAATGATCTACTAGCTCATTTACTGAGATGTTAGCAGGGGCAAGTGTGAAAGAAAAATTCTGAGTAAACATTTCCCTAGTATTGTCAGTTAAATATCGCTTTGTGGTTACCTCTTTTTGAACATTTTTGTGAACAGAAATAGAGCTCTCAAAGAAAACACAGGAATTATCAGAGAGTGCAACATCAGTCATCACAACCTTAGAGATATTCAGACCCTTTGAGATGATTAAGTCCAGAGTGTGCCCCTTATTGTGCGTGGGCTCCGTCACATGCTGAGTCAGTCCATAGCTATCAAGAACACAAAACAGTTCTTCAGCCCCTCTGTCCTGGGGGTTGTCAATATGGATGTTAAAATCACCAACAATGACTAGACGGTCAAAGTCAATACACACTATAGACAGCAGTTCAGTAAAGTCATCAAAAAAGCTTGCACAGTATTTGGGTGGTCTATAGATATTTAGGAAGAGCTCGAGAGGAGCATTTCAGCTGAAGGGCCACATATTCAAAAGAAGCAAAGTTCCCATAAGATGTCTTCTTGCATTGAAAGGAATCATTGAACAGAATAGCAACTCCACCTCCTTTCTTATGCATTCTTTCCTGACTCATAAAACTAAAGTTGGGAGGGGTTGATTCGATAAGAACAGCTGTTATTTTTGTTCAATCCAAGTTTCTGTTAAAAACATAACATCGTGATTGTGCTCAGTGATAAAATCATTGATTAAAAATGTTTTTCCTGCCAAAGACCTGACATTTAATAAAGCTAGTTTAAGTTTGTTAAACACACTATCAGTCAGGTTTCTTGTAACAAGCTGTGGCTGACATGGAATCACTGCGACATTTGATAAACTCACACAAACGTTTGAGCGCTTCCTGTATCTAAGATGATTCACTGCTCTTAATCTATTACCTATCAACACAGATATCGGCAAAGCTACAGGCAGGCAGGGCCCCGGCATGTCCTTGAAAGAGTTGAGAGTGCCATACGCCCTTGAGCCTGGACTCAGCAAATATCAGTTTGCAGCGTTTTGTACACACACATCCCTATCAGGCTTTGAAGGGGAGGGAGGACCCACCACCCTGCTCCTCTCATCATAGGAGGGTAGGGTGAGGGCTACACTGTAGGAAGGGGGGTTTGGAAATCTGCTTCCATCTTCCTTGTATTGTTTTGGTTTGGATGATTGTGGTAGGCATGGTGATGAAGCCGGGGGAGATGGTGCGCGTCTCTGCTTCGGTGATTTTGGTGGGCGTCGTTGAGGGGCGGGGGTAAAGGACATGCTGCCAACCCTGTGTATCGCCTTCATGCGGTCATCGAACTCCAGGGGGAAGGGCGAGGGTGAAAGGGTGAGCGGAGAGTAGAGAGAGCTGGGGGATGAATGAAGAGTATCCTCGAAGGCGTTGACAGGGGGGGTCACGGGCAGTGGAGACTCCTCCATTTGTGTCATAGGTCTCCCATAATCAGAACATTCCTCAGGCGGGTGCAGTGATACTTCTTCAGGGTTTTCTGCGCAATGTGTTGTGTCTTTCTCCTGTTTTGATTCCTCTTGCCGCTTGTCCTTGGCAGAGGGAACATATTGATGACGCAGGCAGTTGAATATGTTAGAGATAAACAATTTCACTCCTGACTTGTTCAGGCAAACTCCATTGGCCTTATAAAGATGTCTGCGATCCCAGAAAAAGTTAAAATTGTCAATAAAATTGACAGAATGGTGAGTACAGGCAGTTGAAAGCCACGTGTTCAGTGCAAACAGTCTGCTGAATCTCTTCACTTGTCACGATCTGTCTGTGTTGTGTTTTGTCTTGTCTAGATCTGTCTTTGGTTTTCTGTCTGCGTTGTGTCTTGTCTAGATCTGTCTTTGGTTTTCTGTCTGCGTTGTGTTTTGTCTGGTTTAGATCTGTCTGTGGTTCCCTGTCGTTAGTTTTCCTGGTGTGTCTAATTTACACGATTGTGTTCACCTGGTGTCCCTGTGTTTTCTCCTCCCTCCTCACCTGTGTCTTGTTTGTATGATTAGTCTTGTGTGTATTTAAGTTCTGGTTTTTCTGTCTGTCTTTGTCGGTTCGTCTTGTGATTTGGCTTGGTCTGCGATCCAACGGCTGACGAGTGGTAGAGAACGGAGAAGTGGTGTACAGAGTACGATTTAAAGCGTCTGTGAGGTTTTCTTCACGGAGCCTACATATTCGTTGCTTTGGTGAACGGGTGTGGGATTCTTTGAACGCCCCCCTGGGGGTTCTTCCCCTGATTCAATGGCAACTGAGCCAGGAATGGACAAGACCACGGCAACGCGGATCATGGACAACGAGAAAGAGGAGGGCAAAACGGACGGAAAGGAGGATACCGACGAAGAGCAAGGACAAAACAAGAAAACAGGAGAGGAGGAAAGGAGAAGGGGAGTGAGAGGTACAGTGTAGAACTAACTGTGGAGGAGCCGCAGTAACAATGATGGACTTACTAAAGGGAATACAAAAAAAGTGTGGGGTTGTGGACGGGTGCAGAGTGAGAAGGGAGCAGCTATATGAAGTCACCATGCGGTCCTGTCTGGGGAAAATGAAAATAATGGAGGGGCTGAGGGTGAACGGGGTCATGGTGCACGCACAGGACCTCTTGAACAAAGATCTGACTGTCTTGTTCCTAAATCTGCCGGTATATGTACCTGATAGGATGATACTCAAGAGACTATAGGTTACTTACGTAACCCCTGTACTGAGAGTAACATGAAGTGAGATGTCTCACTATGGGATGCGCCTCATCGTGGAGCAAACAGAAGCATCAATCTCATTACGCCAATCCTGATTAGCCGGTGATTCTTGACGTCAACGTCAGGGGAAATCATCCCCTATAAGTAGCCTGCGCCACGACGCATGCGTCATTCAAAATAAGCACCTCTTCTCGCTTCACCATAGCAAGGAGGGCCGTCTGGTGAGACATCTCACTTCATGTTACTTTGAGGCCTGGGGTTACGTAAGTAACCTATAGTTCTCATTCATAACACTCCGTTTGATGTCTCACTATGGGATATTGTAGCTCCCGTATTTCCAGACGAGCTTATCTCGAAGATCACCGATCAACCAGAATTTAACAGGTGGAGTCCCGACTCAACAAGGTGCCCAGCACTGCTCGGGCCACGCTTGGAGCGGAGACGTCCAGCCTGTAAAAGCGGACAAAAGTGAGTGGCGAAGACCAGCTTGCCGCCGCACAGATATCCTGGATGGAAACACCCTTGAACAAAGCCCAGGATGTAGCCAGGCCCCGAGTCGAGTGAGCCCGCAGACCCAAAGGTGCTTGCAGATTCTGACTCGTATAGGCCAAAGCAATCGCCTCCACGATCCAGTGGGATAGTCGTTGCTTAGTAACAGGCTTACCCTTGTGAGGTTTAGCCCAGGACACGAAGAGTTGGTCATTAAGACGAAGCTCTTTTGATCTGTCCATATATGTGTGCAAAGCCCGGACTGGACACAATAGATCCTGCTGCTGCTCCCCGGAGGAAACCAGCTGCGGAGGAAATGCCTCAATGTCAATCGGGGTACACGAACCAACCACCTTTGGTGTAAAGGCAGGTTTGGGTTTCAACAACACTCTCGTTTGACCTGGGGCGAACTGAGTGCATGAGGGATGTACAGACAGTGCATGGATATCACTGACCCGTTTAGCGGATGCCAGGGCCAGTAACAGCACTGTCTTGAGTGACAGATGTTTCATGTCAGCTCCCTCCAGGGGTTCAAATGGGGTCATTTTGAGCCCATTTAAAATCACTGCCAGGTCCCATAAGGGCACCAGCGACCTGGAGACAGGGAGGAGCCTGCGCGCTCCCTTCATAAAACGGCAAACCAAAGGATGTTGGCGAGCCGTCTTACCCTCAAAGCCCACATGGCATGCAGCAATAGCAGCCAGGTAAACCTTGATCGTGGAAAAAGCTCTGTGTTTATCGATCAAGTCCTGTAGGAATGATAAAATCACCCCGACAGGACATTGAAAAGAGATGTGCCCTTCTTGAAGGCACCACTCCTCAAACACCCTCCACTTACAGTCGTAAAGAGACCTGGTGGAGGAAGCTCTCGCACTCTGAATAGTGTTTATCACCTTCTGAGGGAGTCCCACTGTATTCAGATTGTACCACTCACAGGTCAGGCCCATAGTGCCCCGTGCTCTGGGCGTGGGTGAAGGATCGCACTCCCCGCCTGAGACAATCTGTCCCTGCGTGGTGGGGCCTGCCACGGCTGCCCGCACAACAGCTGATATATCCCCGCCAGCCCGTATATTGCGGGCTAGGGTGGAAACATCAGAGTAAGTGTGTGGCGTTGCTCTTTCACTCTGGCCGGAGTTAAGGGGAACAGAACCAGGGGTGGGAACGTGTACAGAGGACCCGGAGGTCAATCGTGTACGAGTGCGTCCCCGCCTAACGGTGCGTTTAAATCGTGCATTAAAGAGAACAGCTGTCATTGAGCATTTTCTCCCCTTGCGAACAGATTTAACGCGGCTCCGCCGTAACGCACCCACAGCAGACTCTAGATCCTTGGATGAGGAGTCCAGTCTGCATAGAGTGGTGCACCTTTGACAGTAATTATGTCCCTAGGTGCATAACACCCGGTACTTGTGTCGTTCTCAGAGAGAGGAGACGTCTGCCACTCCAAGGGATCAGTTTGTGTGCCAGTGTGTGTGACTGGAGACAACGCAAACTCCCCTGGCGGTTCATACACGATATCGTGTTGTCTATCCTCACGGGGACATGAAGTCCTCTGAGAGAAGGCAGGAAGCATTTTTGGGTGGGGAACACCGCTAAAAGCTCCGGGTAATTTACGCGTGCCCGCTGGAAGTCTCTGTTCTAGAGACCTCTCACCGGGCGACCTTCGTAAGTCCCCTGTCAGCCCGTCTGACCTGCGTCCGTGGTGACCACCTTCCGTGAAAGGACTGCACCCGTAGGCGCGTCCCGCACTTGAAAAGTCGGGTGTAGTGCCACTACGCATTTCATAATCACCAAAACTCTCCGTAAGCCGTGGCGTTCGGGGTTTAGTTTTATTATGAGGCCCATGTTGAGCGGGTGCTTTACGAGGACATTTTCCTCCGTAATCTGACTCCGCTCGGTGGGCTTTATAGATAAAACCCTTCTTTCTGGGAGAGAGAGAACCCTTCTCTCCAGAATGTGGGTTGACTCTCACTGGGTTTGTGAAAACAGATAAATTATAACTGTTTTGAGAAGCCCAGGCAGACATCGTGAGTATCTCCTGCTGTATGCTCCTTAGAGCCAGCTGGGATTTCACTCTTCTGGCTCCGACCGGCACTGCGCATGTGCGTGACGGAGGTGCCTGTTCAGCTCCAGCCGGTACTGCGCATGTGTGTGCCGGTGGTGCCCTCACGGCTCCAGTCGGCACTGCGCCTGCGCGTGCCGGTGGTGCCCTTAAAGCCCGGGCCGGCACTGCGCATGTGTGTGGCGGTGGCTTCACGGACCCGTCAATAATCCGTCCTTTGAGAGATGCCGTAGCTGCTCTTGAAAGGGGAATGATTGACGGGCCGTTCTTTACAGCTCTAGCCGGCACTGCGTACGCATGTGGCGGTAGTGCCCTTAAAGCCCCAACCGGCACTGCGCATGCGCGTGGCGGTGGTGCCTTCACAGACCCGTTTATTATCGCCTTTTGAGAGAGGCCGGAGCTGCTCTCAGAAGGGGATTTATGGTTAACGGACTGTTTATTGTCTTTCTTTTCATTTTTTTTTTTTTGAGCTGCGCCCTTGGCCGGAGCCTGTATGCATCAGCGGAAAATGGTTTATTCAGACAGAAAGATGTGACATGTGTTTTATGCGGATTTGAGGATGACGTTGAGGCATCTCTCGAGGTGGCGGGAACACATTCACGGAGGGGAGAAGGAGGGGCTGTCACGCAGCTCGCTTCTTCTTCCTCGACTGCTGGCCGAAATTCTGGGTTGGCTGAGCCTGAGCTGCAGCCGGAACCGGAGATTTTCTCGGCCAACTTGCCCTCGTCTCCAGCCTGGGCTGGGGACTCGGGATGGGCTGCGACCTCTGCGTCTTCGGTGTTTTAAACCGAGCAGAGTTCGAGGCAGCTTGGGTGTCGTGAGTATCTCCTGCTGCATGCTCCTTAGAGCCAGCTGAGATGTCATGCTTACAGCTCCAGCCGGCACTGCGCGTGGCGGTGGTGCCTTCACAGACCCGTCAGTAATCCGCCTTTTGAGAGATGCCGTTGCTGCTCTCAAAAGGGGAGAAAATTGGTTTTATTGATTTTCTATTCATTTTTCTGAGCTGCGCCCTCGGCCTGGATGCGTCAGCGGCAAATGTTTAATGACAGAGGAATCAACCAACGTGTGACATGTGTTTGTGCGGACTTGAGGATGGTGTTTAGGCATCTCTCGAGGCGGCGGGAACACATTCACGGAGGGGAGAAGGAGGGGCTGTCACGCCGCTCACTTCTTCTTCCTCGACTGCTGGCTGAAATTCTGGGTTGGCTGAGCCTGAGCTGCAGCCGAAACCGGAGATTTTCTCGGCCAACTTGCCCTCGTCTCCAGCCTGGGCTGGGGACTCGGGATGGGCTGCGACCTCTGCGTCTTCGGTGTTTTAAACCGAGCAGAGTTCGAGGCAGCTTGGTTGTCGTGAGTATCTCCTGCTGCATGCTCCTTAGAGCCAGCTGAGATGTCACGCTTACAGCTCCAGCCGGCACTGCGTGTGGCGGTGGTGCCTTCACCAACACATCCTCACTCCCAGGTCGGCCTATGTTGACGTTATGTCAAGTCCCCTGCCGGCTTTTTCCAACGCAAGGGGGGGGGCCTTAGCGTCCATTTTCAACGCAAGGGGGGGGGGGGGCCTTAGCGTCCATTTTCAACGCAAGGGGGGGGCCCTTAGCGTCCATTTTCAGCTTTCCGGGATGTCCATGTGCTTCTATGGACGCTCATGGAAGCACGGCATTCGTTTGTGTCAACTGCCCTTAAAGGCAATGAAGACACTACACTACCCAGAATCCCCAGCTATCGTTTGGACACCATGTGCTCTGTTTGACAAACCCCGTGATAGTCCTCAAGCTCTGTGATTGGAGAGTGTGCTCCGAGGGTTACCGAGCCTCGAACAGCACTTGAAATGGGATGGAACCACGGCAGACTGTCCAAAACTGGATTTGAACGGGTCCACCGCGTCCCCCCCTCCCCCACCCCGTCCCCAGAACTACACATGCTGGCTATTCTGTTTCGCAACATGTTCTCTATGGCACGTCTCTACTGGGAGTTGTAGTTTTAAAAGACGTTTTCGTATTTCCCATAATAAGAAGTTGCCAGTATTAAACTGTGTACATCCCTGGAGGTTTAGGGGACAGGAAACACTCACATTTAAAACATATAATTAATAAATGGGTGAAAATTGCTGGTGCCCATAATGGGCAGTATTAATATATATACCCACACGCCAGCTAAGGTCAGAAGAGCTTTATTTAACAGCTGGATTTATGTTTGTGACCCCTCCTGTTGTTAATTGATAACATTACATTACATTACATTAATTGATAAGCCTGAAACATGCACTTGTCAAGGTTCAGAGGCACATTTTGCAAATATGGCAGTAGCCATCGATCAGCTTAAGATAAGATATACTTTATTGATCCCAAGTTGGAACATTTGCGTTACATCAGCATGTGTAACAGTTAAATATGCAGTGGTGTTTATTTGAAAATCATTTAGTATAATCACACAAATTCTGTGTTTTATATTTAACAATTCTGTGTTCTTTATTTATTGATTGTTCAATACCTGACAAGGCCGGAGATGAAATATCTGCATACATCATAAGAGTATAATACATTATGTATAATATCAGTTAAAATAAGTGCTTCAACATAGTTAACATTGCTGGAGGTATGCACACATATTGATAGATGTCTTGTAATGCACTGTTGAGGAACCTGCGACCCAAGTTTTTCATTCAATGCAGAACTACACCATAGTTGTGTAGGCCTATATGATATGTCAATAAACCTTAGAACATCTTGAAATCTTGAACGGGATGTGCAAAATAGTCATTATATACAGTCTTTAATTAACTATTAGTAGAGAATAACGAGTAATGAATATACTTTATAGGGATCCTATTAATATCTAATAATAAAAATAATGAAATTCAATAACATGCTTTAACCACCAGGTGTCTCTTTATATCATCTGTGCACCTTTATGGTGTAAATACAGCCTATCTACCAATTGGATCAAATATAAAAGTGAGCCGAATTAGTGTTGATACGGCAAGGAGACGTATTGTGTGAAAAGAAATGTAAGATGTTGTTTAATGGCTGATATATTTATGATCCACGTCACGTTTTCAGTTCCTCATGTTTGTCTTCTCATCAGGGCTATAAATACAGAACTACGGCAGATATGTCATATTTAATGCAGCCGAACCGTGTACTACAATGCCGTTATGTGATGACTTTCAAAGAGAAAAGCAAGCACACTCGGAATAAGGTATTATTATTTTTTTTTTAAATGTTTTCGGTCTGTTTCCGGTATTTGTTAATGACGATGTGCTGTGAGATGTGAGACTGGAATTGCACAAGGGGAAATAACGTATCTTTAGATGCGGATTTTGTTAAACTAATATGTTTGCGCTGTGGACCAACACTATACATTGACGGGGAAGGGGGTAGCAATAAAGATAACACCATTAAACAGTTACACAACATAACATAAATAATATCGATAGCAGCGTCCCTAGCAACCACCTTGGTAACAATGAAAACGTTGGACGCAATTTCCTGAAGTAATCTTCGTAATAACTAGCAAACTAAAGATCATGTACATCCACTGCACACATAATCTGAAATAACAACTCATATTTCTCGCATCAAATGACATCAAAACGCATTTTAATGGCCAAACTAACTTTAAAATAGGCATTTTACACCCAGAATAAAACGAAGTTCGGCCATGTTTTATTTTTCTGCAGGGAGAAATGATAGCTGGGGATTCTGGGTAGTGTAGTGTCTTCTGCCATCCTTTACTCCGAAAAAAGATTTGTTTCTCCGAATCGAAGGGGAAAAATACAAAAGCATTGCACACAATTTAAACCAATCAATGTTGTGTAATTAACAAGGATAATCTGGTGTTTTTTAGTCGATGAGTAGTGCAGATATCACTGTAAAATCAATCGTCAGTAAGGGGAATATTTACTTCCGGGTGTACAATTCTCCGCTATCCAATGAGAATGGACGCTCACATTGCCTTTAAGGGCAGTCGACACAAACGAATGCCGTGCTTCCATGAGCGTCCATAGAAGCACATGGACATCCCGGAAAGCTGAAAATGGACGCTAAGGCCCCCCCCCTTGCGTTGAAAATGGACGCTAAGGCCCCCCCCCCTTGCGTTGAAAATGGACGCTAAGGCCCCCCCCCTTGCGTTGGAAAAAGCCGGCAGGGGACTTGACATAACGTCAATATAGGCCGACCTGGGAGTGAGGATGTGTTGCCTTCACAGACCCGTCAATAATCCGCCTTTTGAGAGATGCCGTTGCTGCTCTCAAAAGGGGAGAAAATTGGTTTTATTGATTTTCTATTAATTGTTTTGAGCTGCGCCCTCGGCCTGGATGCGTCAGCGGCAAATGTTTAATGACAGAGGAATCAACCAACGTGTGACATGTGTTTGTGCGGACTTGAGGGTGGCGTTTAGGCATCTCTCGAGGCGGCTGGAACACATTCACGGAGGGGAGAAGGAGGGGCTGTCACGCCGCTCGCTTCTTCTTCCTCGACTGCTGGCCGAAATTCTGGGTTGGCTGAGCCTGAGCTGCAGCCGGAACCGGAGATTTTCTCGGCCAACTTGTCTAGTCTGGCCGCAGCGCGCTGACACACGGCTTGTAGGTCCATACTGAGACAGGGCGAAGCTGGTGTGCTATCGCCGAGAGAGCAGCCATCGCTCCCGGCTTTGCAGCCTGAGCTGGTGACACGAAGACGTCGTCTTCTTGCTCATCCGAGTCAGACAGGAGGAACTCAGAGGTGTACTCTTCGTCCTCCATGTAGTCTAACTCCAGGACATCTTCCGCGGGTGAAACCATGGTGAGGTCCAGTCGGGAGCCCCAGCTTGGTATAGCGTGGGGCCCCGTTCCCGCATTTCTTGCCGCCACCGGATCTCGGCCTGATATGGCGCGGGATTCCGGTTCTGCGGGTGCCGCTGTCGGTGAGCCCCAGACCGCAGTGAGGGGCTCCATCTCTGCGGCAGACGTCCCCGTGTCTTGATTGCCGGTCGGCGGATCAGTGGACATGAGGGGGTCCCGTCCCGACAGGTTAACTTGTTGCGCTAACCTACGGTGGAGGCTCTTCACGGTGAGGCGGGCACAATGTCCGCACGAGCCGGGGTTGTCGATGGCCTCCTGGGCGTGTTCCAGCCCGAGGCAGGACGAACAGATCTGGTGTGAGTCTGTGCCTGACACTTTCAACCCGCAACCGCAGCGCCGAGCCTCCGAGTTCCTGACTCCTCTGGTGTGAGGGGGAGAGGCATCCATCTCGTTCGCCGTGAGGCGTGGAGAGGGTCCGCTCATGACAGGTACGTTCGAGAAAAAAATGTTTACTGATCTGTCTTTAATCCGGGGGAAAAAAGGACAGCGTGGGTCTTTTTCTCTCAAGGATATTACCTGGTATGGTAATATTCCTGTAATCCTTTTCTCCTCCGTGGAAGAGAGAAGAAAAAAAAAGTGTCCTCGCTACCGTGGTGTCGGTAGTGAGGGAAAAAACACAAGTTAGCCACTGGTGTGTTGCTAACTTGAAGTCAAAACCTTACCTTACTCCAGAGGAAGAACGGCGAGGTTGACTATAATACTGTTAAGCTCCGTGATCGCTTTTCAGGACTGAACCCACAATACAAACACGGACAGAAAAACAGGAGTTTGTAGCAAAAGGTTTATTCTTGTATCGTGACAGGGGATATTAACTGAGTAATATAGTCCAGGAAAGGGGATTCAAAAACTAGGGAATGGAGATCCTCAGCCGAGGCTCCGGAGTGAGCTGGGGATATCGCCAGGCAGATGAGAGGTGGCTTGAGCCTGAGTCTGTACGCTCCCGAGAGCGAGTAGGTTGGAGTAAGGGTTAGTGTTTGTCCTACCAGACAGGAGTGTGGCGAGCAGGGGTTTCAGAGCGAGGGGAGCGAGTAGGCTGGAGCGGGTAGCGTGGAGAGCGGATGAATCCGACGAGGAAGTGGCTGGACGTGGCTAGCGGAGGAGGTGATGATGGGTTTCTGGATAGAGAGACAAACAGGTAAGACAAAAACTTATTCCAGAGTTGTGTCAGGCTAAGCTAGAAAGCAATACGTTTACCAGTGTAATCTTGACGACGAACTGGTGGAGACTGGATGAGGAGACCGGGTTAATAAGCAGGTGTGGATGAGTAGATGATCAGGATGAATGAGAAGCAGCTGCGGAGATGAATTGGCAGGAACCAGAAGTAGGTCAACCACGCCCAGCCCGGGAGACAAACACAGACAGACAGACAACAAACAAAAAGGGAAGCAGAAGGAATGGAGTACTGCAAATCCTTACAAATACTCTTCTGTGAGAGAATCGGGTAGCCGGCTAACGCCCGTCGACCGAAATTAGCTTTGGGTTCAGTCTGTGGACTGTTAAGCTAGCCCGGCTACCGTTCGAGATGTGCTCTGAAGCGAGAAGAGGTGTTTGAATGACGCATGTGTCGTGGCGCAGGCTACTTATAGGGGGTGATTTCCCCTGACGTTGACGTCAAGAATCACCGGCCAATCAGGATTGGCGTAATGAGATTGATGCTTCTGTTTGCTCCGCGATGAGGCGCATCCCATAGTGAGACATCGAACGGAGTGTTATGAATGAGAATTGGAAGAGTGGGGGGTCGAGCCCATCTCGGCAATCAAAAAAAGAGTGTGGCCGGGCACAGAAATCACAGACGGCACCAGATTCCTGAGAGTAAGGTTCAATGACAAGGTTAGCTCCCTCCCCTATTCCACAAAGTTAGACACAGTGAGGGGGGCGGAGTACTTCAGAGTGTTGCACAATCGCCAGGTTCCTGTCTGCCGGCTGTGCATCCAGCCCGGTCACTTCTTTAGGGAGTGCCCGGAGTTTAAGTGCCACAAGTGTGGCCAGACAGGACATTATGCCAGGGAGTGCAGGTTCAGGGCGGAGAGAGAGGAGAAAGAGGAAGAAGAGAAGGAGGAAGACGAGGAGCAAGATGAGGAGGAGGAAAACGAGGAGGAGGACAACGAGGAAGGAGTGAAGAAAAGACCCTTTGAGGAGGTCAGCGAGGAGGATGAAGGCCTGAGTGGGGGAGGAGCGGCGGGAGGTGAGGATGGAGAAAAGTGCAAGGCAGAGCGCCGAAGGGAGCAGCGGCGGGGGAAAGAAGTGTTGGAGTCCTGGACTGGTGGAGGACATCTCGGAGGCATCAGAGATGGAGGAGGCAGTGCTGGAGGAGGGCCCTGTGGGCGACATGGTCTTCGGGAACCCTAAGGATAAGCAGAGGGGCCGCGGCATGAGGAGAAAAGAATGTGGGGATGAGAAGAATACCTCAGCGGAGAATGCCGGGCGGAGTGCTAGACGCAAAGTGGACAAGGAGATGGAGATAAGGAGAGCGAGCTCAACAGAGGGGGAGCTCGAGAAAGAAAACGGCTTAAGGTAACGATGTTAAGGACGCATATTATAAAAACATCCCTTTTGATGGCAACCATCTCCTCCTTTAACAGCAATGGCCTCAAAAGTAGGATTAGAAGAGAACGGGCGATAATTCTATGTGGGGCCAGTATAATATGTCTGCAAGAAACACATAAAGGAAAGACACAGGTACTTACATTTGGGAGAAGGATGAGCATTCACATTTTACCAGGATTCCCCTAAAGCTGTTAGCTAAAACCTCTATTCACATTGATTACACATCTGTTGGCAAAGTACTCATGGGAGTCGAAGATGTCCTGTAAAGCTTTTATTGTAAACAACACACTTCTGTTTACATTTGTTATTTCTCACTGAAATGATTATGTACACTGTAAAACTGTATACTTTAGAAATCATAAATCGGGTGGGTTAATTTCCTTTATTATGAAACATTAAAAAAAACGATTGGATTGTTTGTAGCTTACAGTTGGTATAAAATGTACACAAATATCATACATGTGCACAATACATAAATAAAAAACGGACATAGAAAGGGAATTCGCATTATGCAATTCTGGTCGGGCTAATACAATATTGTTTTTTTGGTTTGGTCCATATTGGTGTGCAAGTCATGCTATAAATATGCATACACATTTTGAATAGCATGCCGCCATCGATCATGTATGATTGGAACATGCCATAAGGCAGTATCAAAAGGAATGCATCTAGTATTTAGTTACAAAATAATTGTGACTGTCGTATACATAATAAAAAAATAAATAAAAAATGTTGTGTCAGCAAGTTATAATGAACCGTTTTCATGTTTACACAGGTTCTATTATACATGCTGCTCTGTGTAATGTTGGAATGTGTGTATCGTAGGTGTTTTTTTGTTTTTTTTAAGCACTTACATTTGGTTGTTAAAAAAGAGAAGGGCATGGGCGATAGCTGAGATGAGGAGAGATGTGGGAAGTGGGAAGTGGAAAATGGGATGAAAAGTAATTGATGGGTGTGATGTATGACAAAAGTGCATGATGGGTTGAATAAGTGTGCTTGATATAAGCTGAGAGTTTGTTGTTATTGATTTGGGTGAAAGCCTTGGGGTCCTTTCTTGTTGGGGATCAGTAAGGTGGGGGATTATGTGTTAAAATGTAAATAAGTCTATATTTTTCTAATAAAAAAAAATTAAAAAGTAATGACTTGGTCTGCGGTGAATGTTCTGTTCAGTCTTTGTTAAATCGTTTAGCCTTGAAATAAAGGAGTTATCTTTGTCACTTGAATCTGCATTTGGGTCCTGCTTCCTACACACATCGTAACAGAACGAACCGACCAGAGATATGGGCCCAGCAGATCCTTTTGAGCAGGAACTATTGGATTATACCTTCTCTTTGACTCAGAGTCGGCTCTAGAACAAATCGGATGGGGGGGCAATCATTTCCAAAGGGGGGGCACACACTGCCGTCAACAACCAACACACAAACACCAATGCAGCTTCAAAAAACATGCTGTAAAGTATTGTCTTTCACACACATTGCAGGGTGTAGTGCTATTGTATAGCGCACCTATGACTTGTGCATACATGCACGGTTGTGGCACGACCACCAAAACAGAAACATATAAGGACATAGGCCACCATATAAAAAGGGTGCAAATGTATTTAGTATCCTATCCATGTGAACATGTTTTAGGTGGGTGTGGACCTAACCTCCTCGGAGGGTCTGGGGGCATGCTCCCCCGGGAAGATTATTTTAAAAATATTGAAGTTAAATGCATCAATCTGGTGCACATTGAGAGCAACATTAGGAGATCTATGGATAGTCTACATCTCTCAGCATCCATATGAAACAGAACTGTAAACAGATTAACTTTTTCTTTATGGATATGTTACTAATCACTCCCCTTTTAAACTGTATTCTTGTGTTACTGTCCTATAGTATTTCATACCCATTTTTTATTTATTCTCTTATTCTTTAATAACTATAATGATCATATAAAGGTATTCCTCGCAAATACTTGTTTACATAAATGGTGACCAAACCATTTGAGACCCACTGAGATAACCTACACTAAAGTTAACTATCTAAACACTGAGAGAGTCCTTATCTCACTGAGCTGAGGTTATACGACCCTCTCAGTCTGACAAGAGAGCACTGTCCTCCACCTTGGTGTAGAAACAGCTCTTTATATCCGTTAGCATATTTAGCTAACCAAATGCTAACATCAACATCCACGTTACCGCTTGCGCACTCACAAAATGCGCTCGTGCCACACACACACAGAGCTGAGCTTGAATGAAACACAGAGACCCAGAAGTAGGCTACTTGTACTGTACTGTATATCATATTCATCCCTGCCCCTACAACCCAGTCTCACGGCATTTCGTGTTCACCAACACGATTTTTAATCTATTGATTCGTGTTCACCAACACGATTTGCCCCTTTTTTTCGTGTTGCACAGCACGATTTTAAAAGCAATGTATTTCTACTGCCTGCAGCACGTCTTTTTCTCCGGTCGGGTCGTGGAAGACTGGAAGCTGTGTGGTTCATAAAAACATGTTCTTACTCAATATCAAGCCACAATTATTGCTTTTATTTTAAATCGTATAATTTCGGACTTTTGTTGCCGTCTGTGAGGAAAATAAATGGGGCTCAGAGCCTCAGGATACTGAAATCTGTATTTTAAAATATTTTTTCCTTCTAATTTGTTATTCTTTTCAAAATAACACACTGTTATTTACTCACCAATAACACACAATTATCCTTGCTTTTATTTATTGGTTTAATTCCATAATCTCGGGCTTTTTTGGTGTCCGTCAGGAACTGAATTTCAAAATAAAAATAACCGGAAACAGACGTAGGCCTATAAGGGACATTTCTAGCATCATTGCGATTGTCAACATTTCTGAGTTTAGGATGGCCGAAGACACTACACTACCCATAATCCCTAGCTATCGTTTAGGACTACAGTCCCCATAAGGTTACGCAGAGCGTCAAACAGCTGTGTGAAATGGAACGAAACCACGCCAGACTATCCAAAACTGGAATCGAACACCCCCCCAGAACTACACATGCTGGCTATTGTGTTTCACAAAATGTTCTATGGGACGTCTCTACTGAACGTTTTCGTTTTTCCCACAATTAGAAGTTGCCAGTATTAAACACATAGGTGTTATCAAATGTAAAACATATAATTAATAAATGGGTGAAAATCGCTTGTGTCCACAATGCGCAGCATTAATATATAGCATTAATATATACCCACATGACAGCTCATTGCTACTTTGTAATTCTACTCCACTACAATTCAGAGGTTAACCTGGTATTTTTACTCCACTGCATTTATTTGAGTTACTTTGCAGATTCTGATTAATTATGTGAAATATAAACAACTCTTAAATCAGACTTTAGTTACACCTGAGTAAAATGCAGGTAAGGTGATTGTCAAGTGCCAACAATCAGGAGAGATATTTGATAGTTGGTGCTTGAGAAGACTAAACATGTATCTGCAATTGACATGAATGGAAACAAGTAATAAAGTAGATTCATTACTCGTTATTCTCTACTAATAGTTAATTAAAGACTGTATATTATGGCTATTTTGCACATCCCTCTCAAGATTTTCAAAGGTGTATTGACATATCATACACAACTACAGTGTAGTTATGCAATGAATGAAAAACGTGGGTCACAGGTTCCTCAACAGTGCATTACAAGACATCTATCAATATGTGTGTACCTCCACCATTAAACTGTCATATTCTGCACATTTCTTATTCTATCTACATACATAAGAGTATAATTCATATGTATAATATCAGTTCAAATAAGTGCTTCAACATAGTTAACATTGCAGGAAAGCAATATATTAGACGTTAAGTACTTTGTCATGCTTAATATTTATCTGTAGATAGATACCCCCAACGTTTTTTTCTTATTTAACAGAAGACCTTAATCTGTTATTTAATGTTTGAATAAAGGTTAATTCGTTTTTCTGTTTTGCACCTCCTCCTATTAATATCTTTGTACATTCTGCACTAAACTGTTTTATTGTATAGATCACTTATAGTATCTTCTTGATTTTTTATATTCTATATTTCTATATTTATACTTTCCCCCTATGAAAGTATGTACTCTTAATATTTTTTTAATCAAATATAACACATAAAAACAATAATTCAATAACGTGCTTTAACCACTAGGAGGTGTACACAAGGTACACACAGCCATAATAACTTTGTATTATTAGTATGTATGTACAACATCTGAAGATGTATAGTTTTATGCATGCTTTCACATAATTTTACAGCATATTGCTATACTATTTCAGACTCAGTATTTACATTCTTACATTCAAAGAAAATCAGTAATATCTTTAAAAACTACAGTCCTTTTATATCAGCTGTGCACCGTTATGGTGTAAATATAACCTATCTATGAATTATATCAAATGTAAAAGTCAGCCGAATTAGTGTTGATACTGCAAGGAGACTTATTGTGTGAAGAGAAATTGAAGATGTTGTTTAATTGTTGATATATTTATGATCCACGTCAAGTATTCAGTTTCGGCGGCATTTCTTCCAGTTTTTCCAAAGGTCTTCTCATCAGGGCTCTCTAAATAAAGAACTACGGCAGATCTGTAATATGTAATGCAGCCGAACCGTGTATTACAATGCCGTTATGTGATGACTTTCAAAGAGAAAAGCAAGAGCACTCGGAATTAAGTATTATTTTATTCTTTTAAAATGTTTTCCGGATTTCATATAATATAAACACCAAATCCCAGCATGCATTGCGGCTAACACATCCAATTAGCGAGCTTAAAACCATAGCTGAGGATCTTGGGTAATCGCTCGAAATGCCTACGTCTGTTTCCGGTTATATTTATTTTGTTCCTGACGGACGCCAAAAAAGCCCGAGATTATGGAATTAAACCAATAAATAAAAGCAAGGATAATTGTGTGTTATTGGTGAGTAAATAACAGTGTGTTATTTTGAAAAGAATAACAAATTAGAAGGAAAAACAGATTTAAAAAATACAGATTTCAGTATCCTGAGGCTCTGAGCCCCATTTATTTTCCTCACAGACGGCAACAAAAGTCAGAAATTATACGATTTAAAATAAAAGCAATAACTGTGGCTTGATATTGAGTAAGAACATGTTTTTATGAACCACACAGCTTCCAGTCTTCCACGACCCGACCGGAGAAAAAGACGTGCTGCAGCCTGCAGGCACGAAACACATTACCAGTAGAAATACATTGCTTTTAAAATCGTGCTGTGCAACACGAAAAAAAGGGGCAAATAGTGTTGGTGAACACGAATCAATAGATTAAAAATCGTGTTGGTGAACACGAAATGCCGTGAGACTGGGTTGGCCCCTAATGACCAGTAGCCACTGACTGTAAGAAAGATAAGTCTGGCCGTCTGAACTGAAGGACAAAGTATGAACAGCATGCCTTAGTTAACACAACATAGTATGCTGCAGCCAGATAAAAGGGATGAATGTGACAAGAGATAGACAAATTCAATATCCCGTGGAGACAATATGTGACCTTTTATCAAATGCTCTATCTGCTGTTCAGAGGAATTCAGCGAATTCAGCGGTACAACAAATGAGGTGATATTCCATCTTCTTCTTAAAACACACTCCATGCCAGCCACAGTGAGGGTTATTTCTAGTAACAACAAAGAAAAGAAGAGGAGGACTATGCATTTAATATAGCCTAGAGAAATCAATGCCACATGAGAAGGGAAAGAGAGAATTGTAAACAAGTAATTTGGAGTTAAAACAACGACGGGGACAGCAGTTTCCAAATAGATTACGTGCCTTTTCTTATCTTAATCTCAGGAACCGTAACTTTTGCAGAGACTAAGGCTTTGACCTTATTATTGACCTTTGAAAAATAGTACAAAATATTTTGATGAAAATCAACAACTAAACTTTATAGTAGCAGGGATTGGGTAATTCCATGTTATCACGCAATCAACTTGAGCCTATATCTCTTGAACCGTACTTGACTAATGATGGGTTACATGCGGGCATGTTTCTGATACAATTAGCAGATGATATAGATTTGAGTGGTCTAAAAAGATGAGAGGGGTTAGAGGAAGAAAGAGAGAGCTGTCATTTTCAGGATCAGGCCCTGTCAGTGACAAGTGTTCGTTCAATTATAGCACGAGTGCCCTCTCTTCTCCACTCTATCATTCCTCCTGTGATCTCCTCCTTCAGCCATTGTTGGTTCTTAGAGAGTCTCCATTAATTACCTCTCCTCTCATCTAATTTCCTCTCCCCTGGCCTCTTTCTCTCTGTTAGAGGAATAGTTTGATATACGAATATGAAGCTGCGAGCCATTTGCCTCATCTAACATAAAATGCATTTTACCTTAGCACAAAGACTGAAAACTGAAAAGCTGACCTATCCGTGACAAAATCCCTGTCCCAAAATCTCTCACACTCATATAAGCTTCATCTCATGTGATAAATCTGCGCAAAAATCAAAGTGTTAAAACATCAAGGCTCCAGGAAACCACAGCTCCGGACAAGAAAAAGTCCTTTGCATAACCTCTTGACATTAAGATGTTTATTGTGACATGCTGTTTTAGGCTTTTTTTTACCTTATAACAAGATGTTTTCAGGCTTAATAAATATATGTTGATGTTATCACACCTTCAAAATTACATAGACTGTTATAAACATGTTGTTATGATAACAAACTTTTGTTTGAAAAAGGGAAATGGTGTGCAGAGAACAGATACATTGAGGAATATAGCTCATTTACACAATTAGATTATGTTCTACTTTGTGCTTCGGGTTGAGACATGGCAAGATGCTGATATGGTGGAGTATTTAACCTTACTGTATTGGGTCACAACATACCCAGCTTGAAAGCAGCTCAGATGGTGTTCCTTGTATCCATAGAGGATCCGTGCTCCTGCTGCTGATCTGATAGAAGCAATGTTCAGACTCATTCTTCCTTCTAGTACAACCCAACACATTTTAAAAGCCTCTTGTTTGTGTGTCCAATTTATCAAAATATTATCCCCCATGATCAATAACAGCACATTTTGCCATGTCTCAACCTTTCCAACCTCTTTGTTTGTTCCTCACTGTATTGAGCTAACTGATGAAGACCCACTTTGCCCTTGGGAGACAGAATTGCCGGCCCCAGCTGCAGAAGCTCCTCCAGGGGAATACAGGGAGAAAGACACAGGGCCTTGCACAGATGAGACCGTGGCCCTTTCTCATTTCATCAAATCCCCCTCCTCGACTCCTCGGTCCTCCGGTAGTGACCCGGAAATGAATTTTAGCGCGCCATGTTGAAGGACATCTCATTTCTCTAAATGCACTTCGAGGACCGAGGACCGAGCGTCGAGGAGGCTCTCTGGAGGAGCTATAACCGAGGATACACTGATGGGTCCTCCATGGTCCTCCACGGTTCCCTCGTGGATGCATTTCCGGCAACAGAGATGTTTCAAAGAGTCGTGACGCACGGCCGGACCGAATGGGCAGAAGCGTTGAAGCGGCAACACACGCCGCCGTGTGTAGGGGCCGTGATAGTGTTACGTTATTATGAGAGTGCTCTGTTTGATTCTGAAATTGTATATATTTATATAAATATATACATATATATGTGTGTGTGCGTGTCCGCATCTGTAGCCTGTTATTGTCTCATTATACCGCACTGTGAATGAATCAAAGTAAATATATAAGTCATCATGAACACATCTGTCCATCAGACAGAGGGCTGCTGTGCCTCCTGTCATCATTGATGGACGTCTCTTTAAAATGACCGCTCAGAGGAGAGGAGTTCTCATTTCTCTAACTGCCTGCTGCTTCCCCTCCTCTCTCCTCGGTTCCCCTCCTCGGCTCCTCCGCTCGCATCTCCTGTGGGCGGGACTAAGTATCGAGGATAGGAGTCGAGGAGGGGAGTCGAGGAGGGGAGTTCGAGAAATGAGAAAGAGCCCTTGTCCACTGAGAGAAGAATATAACGAGAGTGGCATCACCTCCAAAAGATAAGGGAAAACCGTACATTCCTGGGATTATCATAATGTGTTTCGTTAATGTTGAGAGGGGCATAGGCTAGTCAGATGTGGCTAAGGATGGATTTAAATCCCCAAGATTTATTCCACCCTTCCCTGCCGGATGCCAGTGTCAAGCCTTCACAGCACGGAGCCTGGCGGTGCACCCACCACAACAACAAGATTAAAGAAGAGAGAGGTGCCATTTCCAAGAGAGGTAAGAAACCCACATTCCAACCACCAATTCAAGCAAAACATGATCCTGAGATTAATTCAGCAAATCTTTCCACAACCTCCCGACACGTTTCAATTGTTTATTTTATATTTGTCTCTCAGCTTCGTCCCACAAACTCTTCCCTGTTCTGCTGATAGTGGGATGGATTGTTGGCTGCACAGCCGTTATCTACTTTGTCTTCATTTTTGCTTGGGGACGTGACTTTACCAGTCAAGTATAATTTGCTTGTAAATACATGTTTAAGCTTTTGAACAAAACACTAGGTGAGTCCTAACCAAACCCTAACCCTAACCATATTCTTCATTATACATCAGTATGTTAGTATATTCATGCATGCAAGCATAATTAAATGAATGTTATTTAAAAATATAAAGACAGCTAAGCCCCTGTTTGTTTGCTCTACTAATGGATTTTGATTTTCTTTCTTTGGCAGAAAACAGGTGTACGGGGAAGACATTAAATCCATCACAGAAACTCCTTTAATGCAGGGTCAAAAGATGATTGATCTTATACAAAATTATGTTTCTATTACATTCTGTAACCTTCTTGTTAACGTGCTGGTATAGAATGAATGATGGACTCGGATATCTGTGGCAACCTTTATTTTGATGAAAATGAAAAAGTAATCAAATAAAGATATGTATTGTGGTTTTATCCTCTTCGATTTAATACATCACATAATGTTGTTTAACTCTTTTAGGGATTACACATTGAAATCCATTAACAATTAACTCAAATAGAAGTCCCAATGAGAGCACAGTGTCAACAGTGTCAGATGTAATACATTCCATTTGTATTCAGGCTGCTACACTTGATTCAGAAGAGCCTTTGAGAGATAAAGTAAAACTGACAGTGTTTTGTTACAAAGGAGTAGTAATTTGAGAGATGAATATACCTGAGAGTTTCTGCATATGTCTGTCCTCTGTGTATTCAAGTCACACTGCTGTCCATTACACATACTAAGTGTTAGGAATGTCAATTTGGTTGCCATGGTCACCACGCATCTTTTTTATCCTGAGTGCCACACTCTCATAGGACGTGATGATTAAAACAATGGAAAGAAAATCGGTCGGGGAGTTACATCTTCTGAATCACTTTTAATTGTCATGAGCAGAGACAGCCAAAATGGACTTTGTGTTCATAATTTGATTTAGGGTAAACACTTGATGAATTGTTTTACTTTTGACATATTAGGAAATTTAAGATTAAAGCAGAATATTTCGATTTCAGCTACAACTAATATGCCTGACATGTCAGCTCATAACTTGCCATTACAACAAAGCTTCCATGTCATAGTAGCACGGTTAGCCTTAAAGAGCATTTTCAAGACTGCCTTTAATAACAGGGAATTAGATTGTCTGGTCCTTAGTGCAGGTTGTGCCACTTCCACTTTCCAGTAAGCAGAGGGTTTAAGCCTTATAACACTGTACACGCAAAATCATCTTGTTTCCTTGGTCTCATGTGCTCCAGATGCAAACATCACTGTAATGAGGTTTAGATGGAAACTTTCTCTACCACAGGAGTGCAATATGGTTAGTAGAAACACATGTAAGACAACAAACACATGCAACACATGAAGGCAATCAATCCAACTCAGACAAATTAGTGAGAGTCAGGCAGACTGAAGCTTCAATTGAACATGTACAATATTGCATTATCATTGCTAAATGTTACATTTTAACTGGTAGAAAAATGTAAAATGTGTTTAGGCCATTAAAAGACCCAATTTGTATACCCAATACTGCTCACTTGCACTCGTCGAGACGCTCACATCTTCAGACTATTGCACGCTCAGTCTATATTTAGAATTGCCTCTGTATAGAACAATATGCAGGTACACCACAGAGTGCTGACTAATAAGATGTCTTCCAGGTGTTGTACATTAACTCTGTGGGTTTACAGCAGGGGCGGACTGGCCATCGGGACGTTCGGGACGAATCCCGATGGGCCGGTACTGAAGTGGGCCGGTCGGACGATGTGGGCCGGCCGGTAACCGGCAGGGCTCGACATTAAGGCCCATTCCCAAACCGCCCCCTACACCCTACCCCTACACCCTACCCCTCCGTTTGCGCGTTCACGCGGAGGGTCCGCCATATTGAGGGCTGTTCCAAAGCAACGAGTGTGGAGGGGGTGTGGGCTATCAAGCCCTCAAACAGCGAGTCTGCAGCGGTGCAGACTTGAGACCGGTCTCTACCTGACCGGAGTCACGCTGTGTGTGTCCGTCAGGAAACACGCTGTTTACAAGTAGTTCCAGCAAACATCCACTGATAAATTGCGATGTTAACAACCTCATGATAACCTCATATGTTTTTAACTTAGGATCATACCTGTGTTTAGTCTAGAAAAGGTAAATGTGTGCATTTTATTATAAAGTTGTGTATATTTACAGACCGTTGCAAAAACTAAGAAGCTTATAAACATCAGGTTTAAAACTAAAAGAGCTTTGAAACACAATGAAAGATGTTTGGAGTTTTATTTGAGTTATTCATTTAAACTTTTTGTCTAAGAGATGCTGCTTTGAAACCGTTGTTACATATAGTTATGGCATTTCCTGTTTCTGCCGGAGAGAGGGGAGGCCGTCCCAAAGCTTGCTGCTGTATTTACTCCCTCCATCTGACAGGAGGGAGCCTCGTTGAGCTGCGAGTGTGGCTACAGACGGAGTTCACTCCATCACGGAGGGGTAGGGTCGAGGGAGTGGTTTGGGATTGGGCCTAAATGGCCCGCTGGCCCGGAAGCACTATTTAGACACCCCGGGCCAGCATAACGTACTTTCCACTTGCCCGCTCGGGCCACTAAAAATATAAAAATTGTCCTGTGGTATTGGTATTTTGACTAGCAATTTAGTTAAATTGTTTCGTTTATCAACGCTACAACATAGCGTTCCGTGAGTCGGTTGTCGTTGTTGTTGGGTGAAAAGCAAACCGGTGAGCGGGAGCGCGCTGCTTCACTACAGACTATCGCGCCACCCGCCAAATGTTGTTAATACCAGCAGTAACCGGCCAAGCGCCGGGCAAAAAACAATCTTCAAATAAAACCGGAGGAGTTAAAGGAGAGTGACAGGGAGCATGAGAAGAAGAGGGAGAGAAAGTTTCAGCCAGCTTGATCGATGGAGTTGGCTGCAGTGACGCGTCCTAAAACCCTTTTATAATCTATCGATTAGATTTATGATTCGAACATTATAAAAGTAGGGTAGACATGTGGAGATTATCCGGCTGAACAAAACGTGCATTTATCAAACGGGTTTGTTTTCCACACACCTTATTTCCAGCTATTTTCCAAAACCCTTGTCGAGGGAACCAGCAGCTTACTTCCTGGTTTTAGGACGCGTCACTGGCTGCACCTCTCAATATGATGCCAATATAAACAAGGTCTTCTGTCGGCTCTGTACATCAATGCCGACCTATGCTGACAAGTAAGTGAAGAGTAGACAATATAAAGGTATTGGCAAAATGTCCCAGCAGTTTAGGATAATGAAGGTTCTAATCAAATCTATTACACAGCCATTACATGTCTAACTCCTAATGACAGGAAGGCAGAAAGTGCATTATACAAATAATAATAATAGCAGACATTTTTTAACAATGACCACAATATCATTATTTGAATAAACAAAATATGAACAATTGAGGAAAATGAGGAAGAACTGATGATTAAAATGTTGTAGTACAAGTAGTAATGTAGTTAGTGCATACATTACTATTGCAACAAATGTGTTAATTTTCTTCATTAGTCGATTTTTTTTTTTGGACGAATGCTCCGGGCCAGTGGTTACAATGGTGGAGCCAGTGATAACACAAGTCCACCGGCCCGGAGGTAGACATTATTTACCCTTAATGTCTACCGCTAGTAAATTGTCTCCCCCCCCCCAGTCCCCCGACAATTTACTAGCGGTATTTACTAGCGGTATTTACTAGCGGTATTTACTAGCGGTACCGCGGTGGGCCGTCGGTACCGAAGTGGGCCGGTCGAGAGTCCCGGGCTGATTTGTAGTCCCAGTCCGCCCCTGGTTTACAGTACTATTGTCACAATCTGTCTGTGTTGTGTTTTGTCTTGTCTAGATCTGTCTTTGGTTTTCTGTCTGCGTTGTGTTTTGTCTGGTTTAGATCTGTCTGTGGTTCCCTGTCGTTAGTTTCCCTGGTGTGTCTAATTTACCCGATTGTGTTCACCTGGTGTCCCTGTGTTTTCTCCTCCCTCCTCACCTGTGTCTTGTTTGTATGATTAGTCTTGTGTGCATTTAAGTTCTGGTTTTTCTGTCTGTCTTTGTCGGTTCGTCTTGTGTCATGACGTGGTCCTTCAGATCCAACGGCTGACGAGTGGTAGAGAACGGAGAAGTGGTGTACAGGGTACGATTTAAAGCGTTTATGAGGTTTTTTACACGGAGCCTACATATTCGTTGCTTTGGCGAACGGGTGTGGGGTTTCTTTGAACGTCCCCCCTGGGGGTTCTTCCCCTGAGCTGTTTTTTTTTTTTTTATGACAGATTCAATGGCAACTGAGCCAGGAATGGACAAGACCACGGCAACGCGGATCATGGACAACGAGAAAGAGGGGGGCAAAATGGACGGAAAGGAGGATACGGACGGAAAGGAGGATACCGACGAAGAACAAGGACAAAACGGGAGAGGAGGAAACAAGAAAGGAGAAGGGGAGTGAGAGGTACAGTGTATAACTAACTGTGGAGGTAACTGTGGATGGAGGAGCCGCAGTAACAATGATGGACTTACTAAAGGGAATACAAAAAAAGTGTGGGGTTGTGGACGGGTGCAGAGTGAGAGGGGAGCGGCGATATGAAGTCACCATGCGGACCTGTCTAGGGGAAATGAAAATAATGGAGGGGCTGAGGGTGAACGGGGTCATGGTGCACGCACAGGACCTCTTGAACAAAGATCTGACTGTCTCGTTCCTAAATCTGCCGGTATATGTACCTGATAGGATGATACTTAAGAGACTGGAAGAGTGGGGGGTCGAGCCCATCTCAGCAATCAAAAAAAGAGTGTGGCCGGGCAGAGAAATCACAGACGGCACCAGATTCCTGAGAGTAAGGTTCAATGACAAGGTTAGCTCCCTCCCCTATTCCACAAAGTTAGACACAGTGAGGGGGGCGGAGTACTTCAGAGTATTGCACAATCGCCAGGTTCCTGTCTACAGGCTGTGCATCCAGCCCGGTCACTTCTTTAGGGAGTGCCCGGAGTTTAAGTGCCACAAGTGTGGCCAGACAGGACATTATGCCAGGGAGTGCATGTTCAGGGTGGAGAGAGAGGAGAAAGAGGAGGAAGAGAAGGAGGACAAGGAGGAAGACGAGGAGCAAGATGAGGAGGAGGAAGACGAGGAGGACGAGGAAGGGGCGGAAGGAGCGAAGAAAAGACCCTTTGAGGAGGTCAGCGATGAGGATGAAGGCCTGAGTGGGGGAGGAGCGGCGGGAGGTGAGGATGGAGCTAAGAAAAGTGCAAGGCAGAGCGGCGGAGGCGCCGAAGGGAGCAGCGGCGGGGGAAAGAAGTGTCGGAGTCCTGGAGTGGTGGAGGACATCTCGGAGGCATCAGAGATGGAGGAGGGAGTGCTGGAGGAGGACCCTGTGGGCGCCATGGTCTTCCGGAACCCTAATGATGAGCAGAGGGCCCGCGGCATGAGGAGAAACAGGCGTGAGGATGAGAAGAAGACCTCAGCGGAGAACGCCGGGCGGAGTGCTAGACGCAAAGAGGACAAGGAGAGGGAGATGGAGAAAAGGAGAGCGAGCTCAACAGATGGGGAGCTCGGGAAAGAAATCAGCTTAAGGTAACGATGTTAAGGACGCTTATTATAATAACATCCCTTTTGATGGCAACCATCTCCTCCTTTAACGACAATGGCCTCAAAAGTAGGATTAGAAGAGAACGGGCGCTAATTCTATGTGGGGCCAGTATAACATGTCTGCAGGAAACACATTGGGATGGGGAGTGTGTGGAGGAGGTAAAAAAGGAGTGGATGGGTGAAGTGTTTGCAAATAATGGGAGTGTACATGCTAGTGGGGTGGCGATACTTATCAACTCAGGGGAGGTAAGGAAGGTTGAGGATGATGGTGAAGGGAGAATGATTGGAGTACAGTATGAATACATGGGGGAAAAGTTCAAGTTGATAAATGATGAGGATGTGATGTCAAATGAAGGAAAAGAGGGTGCGGCCAATGCGGGGGGGGGGAAGGAGTGGGGAGTGTGAAGTATGCTGTTAAGAGGAAGGATAAAAAGAGGATGAAGGGGAGTGAGAAGGAGGAAGAAGAAGCTGAAGATATGGGAACTGGGGGCGGAAATGATGTTGAGATGGAGGAGACTGAGGGGGGGAGGAGACTGAGGGGGGGGGGGGAGATGGTGAAGTAAGGGAGGAAGGGAGAGCGGAAGACAAGAGGGGGGAAGGGGGAAAGGATGAGGAGGTTGAGTCAGAGGAGGGGGGGGAAGGGATGGGGGGATAGGATGGACGAAGATGAGGAGCAGAGACAGAGAGAGGAGGAGCTTATGAAAATGAAGATTTTGAGGCATAATAATAATAATAATAATAAATTGGATTTATATAGCGCTTTTATAATACCCAAAGACGCTTTACAATATGAGGGGGGGGGGGGGGGTAGATAGACTGGGGCAGGTAGACAACAGACTAAGAAAAAACAACAAAAACAACAAAACAAAACACAGTGGCAGTCAGGAGGAGGTCGAAAATGAGTGGGGGGGTGTTTTACGGATAGAGAGAGGTGAAAAGATGGGTTTTGAGGCGGGACTGGAACAGAGTGAGGGACTCGGACTCACGGAGGTCTTGGGGGAGGGAGTTCCAGAGTTTTGGGGCGGCCACAGAGAAGGCTCTGTCTCCAAAGCTCCGGAGATTGGCAGTGGGGGTGGAAAGCAGGCCGGCCGAGGTGGATCTGAGGGTCCGGGGAGGATGGTAGGGGATGAGAAGGTCAGTGAGGTACGGGGGGGGCCAGATGGTGGAGGGCTTTATAGGTAAGGACCAGGAGTTTGTAGTTGATGCGGTGAGTAACGGGAAGCCAGTGTAGTTCTTTGAGGACCGGGGTGATATGATGCCATGATTTGGTGTGGGTGAGAAGTCTGGCGGCTGCGTTCTGAACACGCTGGAGTCTACTGAGGGAGGTGGAGCTGATGCCGTATAGGAGGGAGTTACAGTAGTCGAGGCGGGAGGAGATGAAGGCGTGAATGAGTCGCTCAGCTGCGGGGCGGGTGAGATGGGGACGGATTTTGGCAATGTTGCGGAGATGGAAAAATGAGATTTTGACAACTTGGCGGATGTGGGAGTCAAGGGAGAGGGTGGGATCGAATATAACCCCGAGGTTGCGTGCCTGGGTTGAGGGGGAAACAGGGGTGCCATCGATGGTCAGTGTGAAGTTGGGGGTTTTACTGAGGGTGGATTTGGAGCCGATGAGGAGGAGTTCAGTTTTATTGCTGTTGAGTTTAAGAAAGTTTTTTTTGCATCCAGGATTTCAAGTCAGTCAGACAGGATTCAATGTGGGTGATGGGGGGGTTATGGAGGGATTTGGTGCTGAGGTAGATTTGAGTGTCATCGGCGTAGCAGTGGAAGTCCAGGTTATAGTAGCGGAGAATCTGACCAAGGGGGAGGATGTAGATGATGAAGAGGAGGGGGCCGAGTACTGAGCCTTGGGGAACACCTTGGGTGACTGTAGCGGTGGCAGAGGAGTGGTTGTTGAGGGAGATGAAGTGGGATCTGTCGGAGAGATATGACTGGAGCCACCTGAGTGCAGTACCTTCGATACCGATGTCTTGGAGTCGGGTGAGCAGGATGTTGTGGCTCACGGTATCAAAGGCTGCACTCAGGTCGAGGAGGATGAGGATGTTGAGGGAACCGGTGTCAGCAGAGGTGAGGAGGTCATTGAGGACCCTGACGAGTGCCGTTTCTGTGCTGTGATGGGGACGAAAACCAGACTGAAGGGGTTCGAAGAGGTGATTTGATTGAAGGTGGCGGTGAAGTTGTTTGGAGATGATGCGTTCTATTGTTTTGGAGAGAAAGGGGAGGTTGGAGATGGGGCGGTAATTACTGAGGGATGAGGGATCCAGACCGGGTTTTTTAAGGATGGGAGTGACAGCAGCAGTTTTAAAGGCAGAGGGAACGGTTCCTTGGGACAGGGAGGAGTTGAAGAGGTTGACAAGGTAGGGGCAGAGGACGGGGAGGCAGGACTTCAGTAGAGGGGTGGGAAGAGGGTCAAGGGAGCAGGTAGTGGGTTTGGAGGAGCTGATCAGAATGAGAATTTCAGAGGGGGAGACCAGAGTGAACTGGGAGAGGCGGCCGTGGGGAGGGGGAGTCGGGAGGTCAGGGGAGAAGGAGGGAGAGATTGGAGAAGCAGATAGGGAGTGATTAATGGCAGTGATTTTGTCAGAGAAAAACTGGAGGAATGAACTGCATAAGGTGGAAGTGGAGGAAGTGAGGGTGTCGGCACGGGGTTTGAGGAGCTTGTTGACGGTGGAGAAGAGGGTCCTGGGGTTGCGGGAGGGGTCGGTGAAGATGTTGGAGAGGTAAGCTGATTTTGCGGCAGTGAGGGCGTCTCTGTAGGTGGTGAGATGAAGTTTGTGGGATTGGTGGTGAACTGTGAGGGATGATTTTTTTTGTTAAGCGTTCAAGCTGACGGCCGGTTTGTTTCATTCTACGGAGTGCACGGGTGAACCAGGGAGACGAGGTTGTAAAGGTGACAGTTTTCCTTTTGAGGGGGGCCAGGCTGTTGAGGGAGGTGAGAAGGGTGGAGTTGAGGTGATTGAGTAGGTCATCAGGTGTGCTGAGGTTCGAGTCCAGGGGGAGAGTAGAGGATAGCAGGTGGGATAGGTGCTGGGGATCGACAGAGCGTAGGTTACGGAAGGTGATGTTCCTGGAAGGGGGGGGGGTAGCGGACAGGGGAGGTGATGGCGAACTGTATAAGTTTGTGGTCAGAGAGGGGAAAGGGGCAGGGGTGGAGGTCGAGTAATGGGAGGTTGATGGAGCAGACAAGGTCAAGGATGTGTCCTTTATCATGGGTGGGGAAGGTGACATGTTGGGTAAGTGAGAAGTTGTCCAGAAGGGAGGAAAGTTCAGAGGCATGTTTGCAGGTGGGGGAGTCCATGTGGATGTTGAAGTCACCAAGGAGTAACAGACGTGGGGAGAGGGATGAAGCAATGATGAGGAGTTCAGTGAGATCAGAGAGGAAGGAGGGGTCCGGTTTGGGGGGCCGGTAGATGAGGATGACTGTCAGTGAGGGAGGGGCTTTGAAGGCGAGGAATTCAAAGGATGGTACTGAGAGGAGGGTGAGTTCTGTAATCCGGATGTTCTGGTTGTGGATGACAGCCAGCCCACCACCACGGCGTGAGGGGCGGGGTTTCGTGATGTAATTAAAACCAGGAGGTGATGTTTGGTTGAGGGAGAAGAAGTCGTTGGGTTGTTGCCAGGTTTCAGTGAGCAGAAGGAAGTCAATCGATTTGTCCAGAATTTGTTCGTGAAGGATGTGGGTTTTGTTGGTAAGTGACCGGATGTTGAGGAGGGCGAAGTTGGTCACGTGGGGGATTGGAGGGGTGGTGGCAGGGTGGAGAGGTATGAGTTTATCCAGGTTAGCAACACGAGGGTGGGGAGGAGAAGGGGGGTGGTGGTGGAGCAGAGGTGGGGGGCATGGTGGTAGGGAAAACTGGTTTGTTATGCGTATTGGGAGGCGGAGGGGAGTGAAATCCGCTCCGGGTATTCTGTGGAGCTGGGAATGTGGAGGAGCAGGTTGTGTTGGGAGGCGGAGGGGAGTGGAATCCGGTCCGGGTATTCCGTGCAGTGTAAGAGGAACAGTAGGAGGTGCGCTCTGATGACGCCTCAGGTGTGCGACAGTGTGTTGGGTAGAGCAGATGGATGGTATGGATTGTTGTCCGTGCTGAGAGTAAACGAAACTGCGACGAGTGCTTCGGTGGATGTAGCGGGGTCGACGGAGGAGTCCAAGATGTCTGATGACTGAGGTGGATAACGGGATGGAGGATTTATTAAGTGACAGAAGCTGTGAGACGGTGTATTTCAGCATGATGACAGGCGGAAAGGCTGGACGCAGTGGGTTAGCGGCGACCGCGGCTAGCAGGCTAGCTGCACAGAGGTAGATGATTCCCGTGGAGACGAGGAAAATCCACGACATGGGAGGAGGACGTGAACAGCGGGACGGAACAGATGCACCCCAGATACAAAGGCAGGAGGCAGAGAGAGTCCAAGGATGTTGTGTGCGGTGAGGACAGACAGGAGGTAGGTGATGTAGCAGATAGCAAATAGCCACCCGGCACTTTGATGGGTGAGGGCAGCCAGTTACAGACAGCAGCAGAGGCAGAAGTCCAAAGTAACTTACAAAAAGTCCAAAGTAACTTACAAAAAGTCAGAGGTAACTAACAAAATGATAGCTGGTGTGGAAGAGGGTAGCAGAGGCGGAAAAGCGGCGAACAATCAGCGCCAGCGTCCTTTCTCGCAGACGGAATGTGCCGAACCGTGGCAGCTGGAAAATGTAGGACGAAAAAGGACGAAGTTGAGTTAGCGGGGAGTAAGAGGAATGATGACGTGGTGGTGAGGGAGATGGAAGAGAAGGAAGAAGAGGTGGAAGATAGTGAAGGACATTCGAGCAATGAGGGGAATATGAGTGATGTTTGGAATAGTGGGGATAGTGAGAGGGAGGAGAGTGGGAATGAGGAACAGGAGGTGCAGGGACAGAAGGAAAAGGACCTTCTATTTGAGAGGGAGATGAGGGGGAAAAAAGAAGGAAAAGAGAAAGCAGCCACAAGAGCGAGGAGGGAGGAGCTCAAGGGTTGGAAGCGCATCTCAGTATAGGTAAATGATAAAGGTGTCTGGGTGGAGTGCAAGGAGAACGTGCATCACCTCAGGGTTAGGCAAAGGCCGTTTGGGGGGAGGAAGGGGGAAACAGTGGCGATATGGAGGGGCATGTGGGAAAAGAGAAAAGTAAAGGCGATAGCTGTCACTCGGGTAGACGTGGATGAAGGGAATTGGGGATGGTGAATTGAAGTATACCTTCTCTTTGATAAACTGCGCTCATCGATGGATAGGAGCGGTCAGGGTTCAGCAGCGAGATGCTGCTCTGGCAGATGCATTCCACCTTACGATGAAGAGTCAAGATTTGGTTAAATTCTTACCTGCCTGGCTTTTGGATTACCTCACAGTTTGTTTTCCCGATCCTGATTCCCTTTTTGATACCACACGCATCGGTGTGGTCCGTTTGGCGTCAGCCCCTGCTTTTCACCCAGTGTTTGCTACAGTCCAGGAGCCATTCGCTGGTACTCGTCTGGCTTTTGGAGGTCCACGGAGCCTCCAAACGGCTCCTAAAAGAAGGAGTCGCAAGGCCAGGTTAGCAGCACGAGCCCAAAGGGCCATGGTTACAGACCCAGTTCTGGCCCCAGCAGCCATGGTTCTTGCTCCAGAACCGGACCTTACTGCCATGGATTCGGCTCCAGAGCCGGTCCCGGCAGCCATGTTTCCGGCTCCAGAACCGGACCTTACAGCCATGTTTCCGGCTCCAGAACCGGACCTTACAGCCATGTTTCCGGCTTCAGAACCAGACCTTACAGCCAATGATTCTGGCTTCAATTCCGGTTCCAGAGCTGGCCCATCCAGCCATGTTTCCGGCTCCAGAACCGGACCTTACAGCCATGTTTCCGGCTCCAGAACCGGACCTTACAGCCATGTTTCTGGCTTCAGAACCTTACAGCCATGATTCTGGCTTCAATTCCGGCTCCAGTTCCGACTCCAGTACTGGCCCCAGCAGCCATGGTTCCAGAACCAGTTCCGGCCCCAGCAGCCATGGTCCCAGACCCAGTTCTGGCCCCAGCGGCCATGTTTCCGGTCCTGGTTCTGGCCCCAGCAGCCATGGTTCCGGACCCAGTTCTGGCCCCAGCAGCCATGGGTCCAGACCTAGTTCCGGCCCCAGCAGCCATGATTCCAGACCTAGTTCTGGCCCCAGCAGCCATGGTTCCAGACCTAGTTCTGGCCCCAGCAGCCATGGACCAGGCCCAGGTTCCAGACCCAGCTCTGGCCCCAGCTACCATGGTTCCAGACCCAGCTCTGGCCCCAGCTGCCATGGTTCCAGACCCAGCTCTGGCCCCAGCCGCCATGGTTCCAGTCCCAGCTCTGGCCCCAGCTGCCATAGTCCCATCTCTTGTCCCATCTCTAGTCTTTTCTCGAGTCCTACCTCAAGTTCCTTCTCTAGTCCCTTCTCTGGTCCCCTCTCAAGTCTCTTCTCGAGTTCCCCCTCAAGTACCTTCCCAAGTCCCTTCTCTAGTCCCTTCCCTAGTCCCTCCTCAGGTCCCTTCTCTAGTCCCATCTCAAGTCCCTTCTCTGGTCCCTACTCTATTCCTTTCTCAAATCCCTCCTCTAGTCCCATCTCCAGTCCCTCCTTTAGTCCCTTCTCAAATCCCATCTCAAGTTCCCTCTCGAGTCTCCTCTCTAGTTTCTTCTCAAGTCCCCTCTCGAGATCTCTTTCAAGTCAACTCTCAAGTTTCCTCTTGAGTTCCCTCTCAAGCCCTCTCTCGAGTTCCCACACAAGTCCCTACTCATGTGCCGTTGGAGTTCCCGCAGACTACTCTTCTGCCGGGGGTCCTGCCAACCCCATGTCCTGAGTCGTTGGAGGTCCCGCAGACTACTCTTCTGTCGGGGGTCCTGCCAACCTATGTCCTGTACCGTTGGAGGTTCCGCTGGGGGTCCTGCCAACCCTTTGTCCTGTCCCGTTGGAGGTCCCGCCGACTACTCTCCTGCCGGGGGTCCTGCCAACCCTATGTCCTGTGCCGTTGGAGGCCCCGCCGACTACTCTTCTGCCGGGGGTCCTGCCAACCCTAAGTCCTGTGTCGTTGGAGGTCCCGCAGACTGCTCTTCTGCCGGGGGTCCTGCCAACCCTATGTCCTGTACCGTTGGAGGTTCCGCTGGGGGTCCTGCCAACCCTTTGTCCTGTCCTGTTGGGGGTCCCGCCTACTACTCTCCTGTCGGGGGTCCTGCCAACCCTATGTCCTGTCCCGTTGGGGGTCCCGCCGACTACTCTCCTGCCGGGGGTCCTGCCAACCCTATGTCCTGTCCTGTTGGGGGTCCCGCCGACTACTCTCCTGCCGGGGGTCCTGCCAACCCTATGTCCTGTCCCGTTGGGGATCCCGCCGATTACTCTTCTGCCGGGGGTCCTGCCAACCCTGTGTCCTGTCCCGTTGGAGGTCCCGCCGACTACTCTTCTATCGGGGGTCCTGCCAACTCTATGTCCCGTGCCTTTGGAGGTTCTGCTGGGGATCCTGTCAGCTCTATGTCCAGTCCAGTTGGAGGCCCCGCCATCACCTGTCCTGCCGGGGGTACTGCCAACCCCTTGTCCAGTTCCGTTGGAGGCCCCGCCATCCTCTGTCTCGCCGGGGGTGCTGCCAACTCCTGGTCCACTTCTGTGGGGGATCCTGCCGAGGCCTATCCCACCGGCTCCGGTTCCTGTTCGGCCGACACCGGGCTCTGCTCGGCCTCTGGAGCTGTCTGGTCTTCGCCCTCGAGCCCGGCCCCCTGTGAGCCGCATTCTTCGCCCTCGAGCCCGGCCCCCTGAGGACGACGGCCTTCGCCCTCGAGCCCGGCCCCCTGACTTTCCCGGCTGGGGCCCTCGCCCTCATGCGTGGCCCCCTGACTTTTCCGGCCGCGGTCCTCGCCCTCATGCTCGGCCCCCTGAGTTCGCCCGCTGTGGCCTTCGCCCCTCCATAACCCCCACCTTGGACTCTGTCTTGCCCCCGGGCCGTCCGCCCGAGATCCCTTCCTGGTCCTCTGCTGTGCCCCTGGGCGGTCAGCTCAGTCCCGTCCTCCTGACCCCCTCCACCCACCCTGGTGGCTTAGTGATGCAAACATATATTTCAAACAAAACAACAAAAAGAAAGAAAAACAAAAACAAACCAGATCATGGTGCAGTGAATCCGTTCTGAGACCACCTGTATCTGTGATTCATCAGTGTTTTATGATGCAAGATTTCACTGAAGTAATGTGTTTATGGACTAACAAGACATCACAATGGAAAGCAATATGCAGGCGGGAGCCTAAAGTGGCTTAGTAGTACTCCCCCCTTGTGACAGAAAGTGTGTTATCAGCTGAACCAATTACGTTCGGTGACCTTCAAGCCAGTCCTGAATTTGAAGTAGTTAATAAGAATTGCATACAATGTCACTGACTGCACTAAGATGTGAAAGTAATGAAACCGATATTTCACCTGTCTCCTGCTAACAGATGATCAATGGTTACTTTATTGGTGGCAGTCACTGTACAGTAGTAATATCATAGCCTCGATAAAGATTGCATTTCTTGAAAACTATTTTGATTCATTAAAGCTATTTGCTCGTAAAACAACTATAACATTCTTAGATAAAAGCTTTCTTTAAGGCTTTGGAGAGATAAATGCTCCCTTCTGTTGGGGATCAGGTTCAAAAGGGAAAGGTAAGTGCACTGCTGTAGCCTGGTCGAAACGTGAGGACAGCATGAATTAGAAAAAAGCATGAATGGCTTTCTCCAGATTGTCAAATTATGTATGTGGTCAGTGAGCTGTCAGTACATGTGTGTTAAAGGGTGTGAGAGAAAGCCAACATGGAGCTTAATCTGAAGAAGAAATTAGTTTCAATGGCGAAATATATAGATGTTATATATTTGCTACAAATATATCAAATATTGTATGCATTCATGGCTTTATTTTTATGTAACTAAACCTTTGAATTACTTAAAGGTGGGGTAGGTAATTTTGGAGAAACCAGCTTGAGTGTGCTAGAATTTGAAAATACACAACCGGAGAAAACCTGCCACTTTTTTTGTTACCCCACCTTTATGTCAGCTGAACAGCATCGGTATTTTTAGCAACCACAGGATGTCACTGTTTTACATTAATTATGCATTGAGAACATAATATACTACTCAAAGATGGTATGCTTTCTTGGATAAATGATGTAAAACTTGGAGTTTCTACATTTTCAAGGGTTCATCAATAGTCATGAACTATTACATTATTTCAAACATACACCCTTAACACAAATCAAAAATGCAAAGCTACAAAACTAGTGATACTTTCAAATAACCGAATCATAAATGTTGTATGCCACTGCCTTAAAAAGTATTGGCATTAAAGCCTTGATAATTAAAAACGTTTCCAGAAAAATGCTGCCTCTTCGAAGTCAGAATGCAGAGTTGTCATTGGTCTTTTAACAGTGAGAGCACAATTTGATTGCACTTCACAATAAGAGGTCCTTTTCAATCAAGTGTGCAATGGCACAGTGCTCTCTCTAATTGTCTACCTGAAACAATGTATTACTTATGTTATGATCCTAATAAGTAATTTGCACGTGTATTTAAACGGTAAGCACATGGGGACTTTAGTGCATGTGTTCTTTAAGGTGTGCATGGAGCGCATCTGCACACATATCTTATAATTGCGGTGTGCTTCCCTTCAGACACATCAGAGACCACATACTGCCCCAAGCTCAAGCACGCACACACTGACAAGCATTCCAGAGGCTGCCTGCCCCCACACACACATACCGCTGGACCTACTGTTGGGTCGCCCAAAGGGCAAATGTAGGAAAGCTGAGTCGTTTTATGACCAGAGTGCAACAGAGGAGAGCAGAAGTTTTTTATTGACAGCAGGTCGACATTATAAAAGCAATCTCCAATATCAAAGGTTTGCAAATGCAAAGGTGTTAATGTTTTTTTTCCAATGACAGATACTGTATGTTATCAATTAAGTAATTTGCTTATTCTTATTTTGTTTAAAGTTTAAAACATCCCTCATGCTGTGTTACTCCGGGTTAAAATCTCAGACGTTTATGGTGAGCAATGTGCAAAACACTCCCAGGAACATGCTGAGGTGTCGTAATGTTAGCTGTGAGCTTAGCTGCTAATGACAGGGAGGGTGAGAGCACGTTGAAAGTGGGTGGTGTGAACCTTTAGACTTCTAAGTGCTACCAGCCACTGAGAGCTAAAGGGGAAGCCAGGAAGTAAATAAGGTATTGCAACTGATATTCAGCTGACATTAATACTCCAATGAGTTTCAGAACGTCACCTCACCACACTGGCTTGTTTCTATATTTATTGTGTATGATGAAATATGAACAATAAGTCACCAAAAGTCGTTGATTAAAGCCATAATAGTGAGTCTGCCATATTGGTCACTTGATTCATCATGACATTTTTTGGGAGTAAATCCCACACAATGATGTTGGTCTGCTACTCCAATCAGAGGTACAGTAGTACACATTTGAGTTGTTTGGTTTGAAAACGTTTTTCTTTTTAATGAAGAATTCCATAAAAAAAAGATCATGAACTTCCCAAATTCCCTCATGTGTATTTGCACTAAAGTAAATACATGTATTAAAAACTAAATGTTTTGTTTCTGGCTCTTGTTAAATTTCAACATTCCTCAGATATTGTTAACATTTGGCTCCAATGTTTGGCTATATTTCTGGTGCTCTTACCTTATACTGTACATCCTGTATGTTACAATCCTCTTTGGCTCTCTCTTTTACACCTGAACTCCTTGAAATGTTTTTTTATTATTCCCATCTACATCTTTGACGGCCTCTCCAGTTTCAGCGTGGGTACGAGCCTTCCCTGTGCAGGAAATGTGCTTGTTGGTAATTGCAACATGGGGTATAATTACCAAAGGCATCATGGGGGAAGCTATAAAGAATTTAAACATTAATTGTTTCTATCTAGCCTTTGACTTACAGTATGTAGGGCATTATCCCTATGTGTATATAGGTCTAATTGTTTAGCCTAATGCTGCTGCATTTCTCTGTCTCTGTGGAAATAAAAAAAATGAAGCTGTCTCTATATTCCTAATGCTACCCTAAAGACATGTAATACTGTATGAATTAAACTAATTATTTCACTATATAGACAGTTCTCTAGGCTGCATAATGTCTGCTTCCATAGAGGAATAATACAAGATGTCTAAAATCTCTAAAGTCCAGAAAAAAAAGTCAAGTCAGCAGCACAAAACATACATGCTCTCATTGTTGTGTACGGAACCCTGGAGGGTTCATAGAGAGAAAAAAATATAAAACGAGACCACGTTTTATTAATTATTGCGCACGAGATGTAATTCGAGGCCTCAATTTAAATACTGGAGCCTGCAGCGGCGAAACCGTGCCATGCCACACTAATTGCGCCGCTTAAACGCATAGGTGCGCTGCATTTGGGGCACAGTTGAGGCTTCCTACGAAAGATGAGGCCCCACGCAGTCTGCGTGATCTTCCTGTAGGGAGGGACGGCCCTGAATAGATACACGTGTCTAAATTACTGTTCATGGTAATTTGAAAACAAATGTCGGTGTCAGACACACACACACAGAGCTGAGCTGAGCAGAGCACAAACACACATACACATCATGTAGCATTTCACGTTTCCATAGCAACAACAACTTCCTGTCAACAGCGTAAAAACGCCTTCAAAATAAAAGCATCTAACTAAAACAGGAAGTTAACCTAAATTACATTTAAGACATATACAACTGCAACGAAAGTAACAAAAACAATGTCATCATGTGTTTCACCCTGTGAGGCATGCACAGTATTGCATACAGTATAAACAAACACACACAATAAGGAGGTCACCTTGAGGTGTGACGCTGAGCCAATGGGGTATATACACAGTATATGTGTGTGTGTGTGTGTGTGTGTGTGTGTGTGTGTGTGTGTGTGTGTGTGTGTGTGTGTGTGTGTGTGTGTGTGTGTGTGTGTGTGTGTGTGTGTGTGTGTGTGTGTGTGTGTGTGTGTGTGTGTGTGTGTGTGTGTGTGTGTGTGTGTGTGTGTGTGTGTGTGTGTGTGTGTGGAGATTGAAGTATTAAAATAACGTGTTATAGCAGAAAGTTTAATACAGCGTATTTCTGGTATATTCATTTTTATGTCACCTGATATATAGGATCCTCTTAAGCATACTGAGGTTTCTAAATGACGTAGAAATGAAGTAGATTAGCGCAAATGGTCTTTTCTTTTTAATTTATAATCAAAAGGTGTTTTTTTGGCTATTTGTGAGTAGGTAAGGTACAGTACAGCCTGTGATTTCTGCCTTGAGTAAAATGATTACCCGTTGATGAGTATTTTTCAGAAAGTCATTTTGGGCTTTCAGGGGCAGAACTCAGTAGGTTGTCTGTAAGAGTTTCTGTATGATCTAGAAAGCTTACATTATTACAAGAAGGAAATATGTCAATTATTGGACCTTCTCAAATATAACTTTAATTACAGTTTCCAGATATTTGAAGAAGCCATGAGATGATGTGAGTGAGTCACACAGTTAGAGAGACAATGGTCCTTCTGAGTTATCAATAGATGCATTCATTCTAAGTTAGCTGACTTCGAGGTGGAAGGAAGTTCAGAGAAGGCCTGAGGGTATGGGGGAACAGTTAACCTTTGTTAGTTATAGTAACTGATCCTATGGATGTCATAAGACAAGGACGTTTAAAACCTATACAAGCATAGCTTTCGGAGAGGAAAGCAGGTGACATTTGTGTGAGGGGCTGGATGATTAAATGAGTGTGCGTTAAAACCTGTTGTAAAGTTCTACTATTTGGAAAACATGGCTATAATTACTGCTCAACTATACCTGTGTTTGTGTGTTATTGATTTCTCTCTGTTTTATTCTTTCATGTTATGAGTACTAAATTGCCACAACATTTTGGAGTAGTTGGCTTAAAGAGATGTGTGTGCGTTAAAGGGGAATGAGTGTGCGTTCTGTCATGACTCCAAAGCATTGTTGGGGGACTGCCTGAGGGCAGAGGGACATGGAGACACACACACACACACACACACACACACACACACACACACACACACACACACACACACACACACACACACACACACACACACACACACACACACACACACACACACACTGTAAGGAGAGGGGGCGAAACAGATGGAGTTAACAACTGCTGACTCACGGTCTAGGGCTCGCCCAGAAGTGAAACTGGCCAATGGAGAACTACCAGCTCATTGCCTAGGGTCCGCCCAGAAGTGAAACTGGCCAATGGAGAACTGCCAACTCACTGGCTAGCTCGCCCAGAAGTGAAATCGCCAATAACAAATAGCTAGGGAGGAGCCACCGACACAACCCCTCCCCGCTTATGTGTATAAATACTGTAACATTCTTATGCTCGGCGCTCTTTTCCTGACTGGCTGTCGTGGTACGTATATCACACAGTGGTAGGAATTGAGCCCGGAGCGCTCTGTATTTGGTACTGTTGCAGGGTGCTCTGTATTGTGTAGTGTTATTTTCTACCATTAAAACAGATTATTGTTTAACCTTTATTTCTGGTGCTTTGAGTTCCTTCTTTTGTAAATTTGACTAGCTCATCAGTCATCAAGGGACGCGCGGAGCAGAGGTGAACCTTCCACCACCGCCATTGGGTGCTCCAACAAGGTGTGTGTGTGTGTGTGTGTGTGTGTGTGTGTGTGTGTGTGTGTGTGTGTGTGTGTGTGTGTGTGTGTGTGTGTGTGTGTGTGTGTGTGTGTGTGTGTGTGTGTGTGTGTGTGTGTGTGTGTGTGTGTGTGTGTGTGTGTGTGTGTGTGTGTGTGTGTGTGTGTGTGTGTGTGTGTAACGTAGCAGGATCTCCAGCTGTTCTAATGAAGGTAAACACAGTGAAGGCGCTGCGTAAAAGACACAGCTCTCTGATAGCAGATACTGTGAGAGTCACGGACATGAATTCATAGATCAAGGCAGACTGGTTCACAGACTCTCCTGTTTTGTGAATCCGGTGCTTAAACAATTAGCTCTACACTTCTGGCCGAAATGTCCCTAAAATGAAGTCTGAGTTTGAAATATATCTCAAATAATGTATGCACTGCCATTTCCCCACATAAACATAACAATCTGCAATGAAATGGTTGTCTCCTGTGCGCTCCACATCCTACTTGGCGCATCAGTAACTTTTTCTCGTGCAAACGAGAAAGTATATTGTGCGCACTAATTAATAAAGTTTGGCCTCGTTTTATTTAAATTGAGGCCACGAATTACATCTCGAGCACACAAATTAATAAAACGTGGCCTCGTCTTATTTATTTGTTCTCTCTATGAAGCCTCCAGGGCTCCGTAGTTGTGCCAAGCATAATTTAAGTCTTAAAAAAGGTTTCTCATTTTGATTCTCCCTTAACACAACACTTAAGATGTAATGTAGAAAGTTATTTATATAAGATTTAAGAGCTTGCTTCCACATAGAAGCCTGATTCAGATGGTAAAACAATACATACACAAATAAATAAACGTTCGCCTGCAGGCTTAGCAAGTAATTTATATTTATTCTGAAAGAAAACAAATGCTCCCCAAGGTGATTTTCATTCATTATTATAAAGTATCTAAATACAGGCAACTGAGGTATATCTGTATTTCTACATGTGGAGTGTGATAGAGAGGGAGATATAGAGGCAGAAAGAAAGAAAGCATTAGGGACTGAGAAACACAGACAGAGAGCTTGCACAATCAATGAAAAGAACGAAACACAGGAACACAACACATATAAAGGCTGGACAAGGATTGTTACAGACTTTCTATACAAATGGCCCGCGATCATGGCACATCATTCACGTCTATAAAAGGGGTAAATTAAACCTTGTGCTAGATAGAGCCTTCGTTACACTTCAATGTAGAAAATAAAGCCTTACAAAATCATGAATACTATTCAATCCAATTATACAACGTTCTTCAAAAAAATGCATCGACTGTTGAAGAGCTCATTAGGTTTCAGCAAAGACTTGGCCCGCTGTTTGAATTAGATAATTCCTTTGAAAGCTGTGTTACATCATCGTCTTTAAATGTACTCCTCAATGTTTAATATCATTATATAAAAGATGGAACATGTGGGGCACATGTGATTAACCATGATCAGCTCTAAAAGTTGCTACACGTTTTTTTAAATATTTTGTCAAATAAACTACTCCTTTATTACCAAAAGTTAGTTGAGAATATTGATACCACTCATCAGTTTGCTATATGTAAAGCTACAGCCAGGTAGTGGTAAGCTTAGCTTAAAAGACTGGAAACAGCTAGTCTGAGTCCAGTCCAAACAAAGAATATGCCTACTAGCACAATTTAAAAATTGCATTTTTATTTTTCAATCAATAACAAAGGAGAAATAATTCAAGTCGTGAAATCTTGTCATCACCATTAGATTTCCAGGCAGCTGGCTTAAACTCAAGGAAATGCTACCTCCATCCAAGAAACAGTCTGGTACATACTGCCATACAAAACCACAATTTATTGTTTTCCACACTTGCCACTTGTACTGATAATACTAACATGGTTATTAATGAGCTTAAATGATATTGCGGGTCAGGCTGGCAGTTTGCGGTTGTTATGCTCCACTAAGCTAATCAGCTCCTGTCTGTAGCAATGTCACACAACAATAGTAAGTGACTTTGCAATCAGCAAGAAAAGTATATTTGTTGTAAAATGTTCTAATAATTATTTTTTCTGCAAATACACATACAGACGCTGAAACAGAGCAGCAAAACAGATCACATCAGACACACCAATTTGCTTCACAAACAGTAGGCAGTAAGCATGACTTAAAAAACTCAAAGAGAAAGTAATCCACACAGAAACACACAGGAGGATCAGTGAGTGTATAAAAGGGTCTGCTGACTGTCATTTGTCTGCCTAATGATTCATGAGCAGCTGTCATCTTAAAGGCAAACATGTAATTTTGGTTTATTTGACATACTGCTAATGAACAGCAGCCATCTGTCAACCACAGTTAAGTCATTATCCTCAAATATAGAACAGTGTTGTGTATATGGATTACAATGACATGGGTATTGGTCTATTTAGCAAAATAAACTCTGATTTAATAATTTACCTAATCTAGTTGTTCTTATAAACAAAAAGTACATAACAAATACATTGTATACTGTATCAGCGTGTAGATGAAGGCTGAAACCAGCTGAGGTTTCAAGAGAGGCATACAGCTCAGTCCCACAAGGAGCACAGAGGTTCAGCCCTGTTACGTGTATGTGCGAGTGGGTGGCTGATGTATTCATATGCTAGTGGATATGAGCACTTTTGTCAGCCTACCCCTCTCTTTACAACTACTTTTACAGTATTTTGACTGAAACACACACACAAACACACACACTTTGGCAGACTCAAAACAATGAGTAAAAGATGAAAATCCAGAGAGAAAAAACAAACAAAACACAATGAGTGATTGTATCCAGTGAGTAGCAGAATAATCAGGCTGATTGAATGAACTACAGTATCAGAGTCGGAGAGACAGTGCTCCATCTGTCCGTGAAGGTACAGTCCACTGCTTTCCTCAGAGGAAGTGCATACTGCAGTGTCAGTCCACCCGCCCTGGTCCCGCCCTGGTCCATCCATTAAAGAGCTAAGGGGAGCTTTCACTTCCCTGTAGCCCCCCCAGTCAGAGGGGAGAGGTACTGCAGCGGGATAGGATCTACCCACGTCAGAAGAGTCCCCATCCTAGAGGTTAAGGGATCACCACACACGGCAGATGTTGTCCGGGACCATGTAGCTGTTCTTGTTGCATTTGAATGCTTTGGCAAATTCGGGGAAATTCTGAAGGGAGCCCAGTACCCTGTAACACATACAGAGGGTAAAAGATGCTGTATTAGAAGGTGACTTGACATTATAATTCACACAGCATGTATATTTATCAAGGTTTTAAAGTGTTGCCATTGTCATTTATTTAATGCCCTCCATCATACATGGCGGATTGATGTAAAGGAAAACATTGTTTGACTTTACCTGAATTTCCCTGGACTGTGTACATTTACTTTAATGGAATTAACAGCTTGTTCCGGTCGGTGCGTTCCACACCACACCTGAAAAGACAGAGATTAGGATGCAATGTGTTTGACCATTATAATTTCTTATCAATTGATGTATCTATCCATTCATCCATCACCTCAATTATACATGTCATCATCCATCAATAACTGATACCATCAAATCATATCCATAAGCCAATCAATCCAACCATATATCGATCCCTCATCCATACATCAATCCATCTGTTTATCATGTATTTAATGTACTCAATCATCCAAAGATCCATCAATCAATAATCAGGATTACCTGAGCAAAGTTTAAGAAGAAGAGTTGATCGTGGGAAAGGCCAATGCCAGGCAGTGATGGCTCCTCTCCATGCTCCTTCACGTAGTTCTTATAGGCCTGCAGTATTGAAACAAATGTTCTTATCTTACCAACTGTTAGTCGAAAGAATAGTACAACTGTTTTGAAAAAGCTTTCCATCCTATTGTTTCAATTGTAAATGACAGATTTGGTTGTTATTATCCTCATCAAAAGGTATAATTACACAGTAGTTTCACATGCTGGGCTAATTCATGTAACCATAAACACATGTCAGATATCCTGCAGAGCAAGAAACGTCAACAATTATACAGGCATGTTGTCTGTATGAGACCGGTTTACTAATCAATAACATAACATCTATACTTTGCCTCAAATGAGCAATGCAATGGATAGAGTTCATGCAATTATAAACAAAACAACATGACATTGCAGTTGACCTAAAGTAAGAATACATAATTATCTCTTGAAATCAAATCTGTGAATATCCTTTCTCTGTTCACCTCTAGTAAAACTGAGAAAATCAGCAGCAATATCATATCCTTCATTGTTGTATTTACATTAGCTAATGAGCCTGTCAGTGACATCTATTAATGTTAGCAAGCAGACAACATAAAAGCTGCAAACTGAATCCCATCCTCCATCATCTTTAAACTAGGGCCATTAACTGAGTTTCTTCATTTGTTTTCAAGCTCATTACCTGATATGCCTGCCGTATCCCTCCATTGTCAGCGATGTTCTCCCCGAGGGTGTTGTTACCATTTAACTAGAAAGGGGTCATATGGAGAGAAAACAATAGGATGGAAGGGAGAAGGACAGAGGGTGATAATGATTTTTCCGATGTATTCAGCAAATCACAGCTATCACTTTTTTGATAATACAAGAAATCTTTGTCCCAGGGGATAAAAGAAGCATTGTGCAAAGCAAGCAGACAAAGGGAAGGGGGTGGATATGTCAACACTACATATTAAAGGCACCTGGAAGAGAGAGGACTATAGCTTGCAAAACTGGGGAAAAGATGAAAATGGATAATCTGACAAAGGTATCAGGAAAGTAAAGACAAAGATTGAGGTTTGGGATAATCCTTTAAAAGTTTTACCGATATAAAAACTTGAGGAGAAAGCAAAGCAAGAGATAGAGTCTACCAGGACATACATGAAGTCCATTGGCCAGGTCCCAGGAGAAGTTGCCATACTGATTGACAATGCACTTCGACTGGTCTAGGAACTTCTGAGTGGAGTCAGGTGTCCACCAGTCCTTCAGGTCACCATCCTTATCATAATTACGGCCTTAAAAAGAAGCAAAATGCATGAATGGTTGACTTTCTGGATTATAAAAATATGACACAAATAACAGCAACACTTCTTTATGCCCAAACTTCAATTTTGCTGTTAGCTGAGACAGCACTGAAGTGGTGCAAGTAATGTCAAAAACATTTTCCAATGTATTTTCATTTGCTTATGTGTGGGTCCGGTTGCAGTTGGGGGAATTAGTATCAAACAATACTGACACTGAACCTCATAACTTCAGATTACCCAATGGATATGAACTCAAAGAAAAATGATCTCTCGCACAAAGAAATTACATTTCTGAATTGGTACCAGTTACAAAAGGGGAAATATTTCTCTCAGAATGGTATTCTCTGCCAAAACTGCCTTTGGGGGAAATAGAGAGCAACAGTGTGGAAACTCATACCATTGTCATCAAAGCCATGAGTGATCTCGTGACCAATGACCATGCCGATGCCACCATAGTTGAGAGATTTAGCCTGGCCTTTGCTAAAGAAAGGTGGCTGGAGGATTCCTGCAGGGAAAACTAACAAGAGAAAAGCAAAATAATGTTTTTTCCTAGAATACTTAACAAAATGTTGAATTACACAGATGAAAGTTTGCATGTGCATATACCTATTTGGTTTTTGCTAGATGAGTAGAAGGCGTTGACAACAGCAGCTCCAGTTACCCACCTGCAGAAGGAAAGGAGGGTGAAATTAAAGAATGATACTGTGATGAGCCCGGTAGTGCAGCAAGATTCAGAGTTGATGAAAGGTATTATAATTAACCTAACAGAGAGCTAATATTAGCATTCCTGTTGTGCTCAGTGAAAGGCTGAACTGTATGTATGAGTAGGAGTTTGTGTGGGAGAATGTGAATGCACTTTGCTAAATGCAAGATGGTGTGTCTTACCTCACACAAATACATATTTTATTACTAGTGATGTAAACACTTAACATTGTCACTTTCAATTACTATGCAATTTAAATAATCCTGTTAGCAGAGCAATGTTCTAATCAGGCCCCAGGAATTACATCAGTTAACTCTTACTCATCTTTGTTGACTTTGACTCCGAGTTTCCGCAGGCGTTTCTTCTGCACATACTCCAGGTTCTGCAGGATGTTTTCAAAGTACTCCTCTGTACTGTAGCTCAGCTAACACCAACACACAGCCAAAGAAACCGGAGGATTAGCCATGATGAGAGCGATCAACACTTGGTCATATTCTCCACAAAATCTCAGAAAAGGCAGGAATTTACAGAGATGTTTTCATAGCACTGATATGAATGTATTCGGTTACACTTATTCCGAGAAAGAAAAAAAACTATTAAAAATGGCAACTCTTCAGACACTTACATCTTTGTATTCATTGTTAAGATATCCGTCATCCCTGATGTCGTCAGAATAGCCAATCCGTCCCCGAATAGCACGGGCCTATAGAAAAGTAGATGAGAACAAAATGGGAAAACAAAGTCTTTGTCACAAAACCCTGCAACTTTGGGCCACATGTTATCGGCATATTAAACACTGAATCATTTCTTAAATCCTTTTTAGCAAGCAGAAGGGAATATATCATTCTAAAAACGTAATGTTATGTGCGTCTTCCTCTGCCTGCAAAGCCATTCTTGTCAAAATGAAATGACCTCATGTGCAATCTATTTATGTACTTTTGTTTTCCGTATATATATTGTCTCAGAATATGTGTTTGGTTGTATGTCTGTTAATAAAAAATTCTGTGGGTCCCAGAATCAGCATTGTGTTTTCTCTGCTCATTATGACTGTACGTGTAATGACTTCTGGTGGAACTATTCACAGTTGTATTGGTAAATATAGACTTCAAACCAGACACCTGTACGACGAAACCGGTTCAACATAACCTGGATATGTTTGCGTTAGCCGGATGGCCTAATCGAAAACATACGCACTCTAGCTAAGCGGTCCTACGACGCGGGTTATCAAGGGGATCACTTAAGCCAGCCGTGTCCTATCTAGTTGGGTGTGTGTTCACATGAAAGGGGTGGTATTTGGAGCATTCGACCAATCACAAACATGGAGAAGCGTACTGACAGCGCAGCGTCATTCTTCCTGAATGACAAGTCAACTATAATATTAGATAAATATGAAGACGTTAAACATCCATGACTTAAACTCTTTATCCAGGATAAAAGCCACATAGCTGCACCTGCAAGGTGAATACAGCTAGTAAAAGAAAAAGTGTTTGAATGCGTTCATTAACAGGTTTATGATATCACTTTCCCCCCGTCTAAGACACGAGTGGATCTGACTTTAATTACATTTGACTCTAGTGTTTTGTCCATTTTGATTTAGGTCAAAATATTATATTTGTAAACGTGAAGAGTCTGTGCCAGTGCCTCACCAGCCATGAACCTCACTGCAGAAGCTTATTTATAGACATCTACGTTTTTTGTGCCCCACCACTTTAGTACATATAAAAACGCCACTGGTGATATGAATGATAATGGGACACATCGACGTCTGCACTCAGTGCCGCGGACTGTACGTAATGTTACTTTGATCCGGTTACTTATGTCGTGGCAGATATTTAAGTAAGCTTTCTTAATGCTAATGTTATAATAGTTAGATTGCTCTGAAGATGGGAGGTGATATTCTATTAATGTTCACGTTCACACAGTCTGTGATTTTTGCCGGCCATCTTTCCTGCAACTGCAGTTTAAACTGTATTTCCTTTCTCCTGTAATATGACTTGATCACTTTAAACTCCGCACACTGAGCTCTGATTGGTCAGCAGGCGGTGCTTTCACTGACTTGATCTCTTAGCCTGCAACCTAACCTGCTCCGGACCAGGGGGGTATACTACGAATCTAGTTCAACCTATCCTGGATAGGTTTTGAGTTATCCGGTTGACTTAATCCAAAACGAAGCCGCTCTCGCTAAACTGTCCTACAACGCTGGCTATCAACTCGTTCGCTCAAGCCAGCCGTGTCCCATCTAGTTAGGTGTGCGTTAACATGAAAGGGGTGGTATCTGGAGCATTCGACCAATCACAAACATGGAGAAGCGTACTGACAGCGCAGCGTCATACTTCCTGAATGAAAAGTCAACTATAATATTAGTCAAATATGAAGTTAAACTTTAAACATCCATGACTTAAACACTTTATCCAGGATCAAAGCCACATAGCTGCACCTGCAAGGTGAATACAGCTGGCAAAAGAAAAAGTGTTTGAATGCGTACATTAACAGGTTTATGATACCACTGCCCCGTCCAAGACACGAGTGGATCTGACTTTAATTACATTTGACTCGAGTGTTTCGTCAACTTAATGTGTTGCTTAAAATAATACTTATGCATACAGTAGCCTATGTGACACTGCGAGTGTTGCACAGCCAGATATGGCTCAGCTGACTCAGATAAGGAAATATATGATACATTATTATGAGATATGAATGATAATGGGACACATCGACGTCTGCACACAGTGCCGCGGACTGTAGGCAACGTAATGTTACTTTGATCCGGTTACTTATGTTGTGGCAGATATTTAATTAAGCTTTCTTAACATAATAGTATAATAGTTATAATAGTCAGACTGCTCTGAAGATGGGAGGTGATGTTCTATTCATTTTCACGTTCACACAGTCGGTGATTTTGGCCGGCCGTCTTTCCTGCAACGGCAGTTTAAACTGTATTTCCTCCGCACACTGAGCTCTGATTGGTCAGCAGGCGTGGTGCTTTCGCTGAGTTGATCTCTTATCCTGGAACCTATCCGGCTTCGGAGCACAGGCTAGGTTCCAGGATAAGTCACCATGGAGATCTAGCCCGCTAAAAAGTTAACCAGCTTCGTAGTACCGGAAATCCCAGAAGTTATCTTGCTAAACGAAAATCCTGCTTCGTAGTATACCCCCCCCAGGTTAGCCGCTCAGCATAAGTTACCATGGAGATCTAGCCCGCTAAAAAGAGAACCAGCGTCGTAGGACCGGAGACCCAGAGTTTTCCCTGAAGTTAGCCGGCAAAAGCGAAAATCCGGCTTCGTCGTACAGGCCTCAGCAGTTAATACCTTTTCCTCAGCTGCTTTCTTGGTCTCCGCATCCATCCATGTCAGGTCATAGAGGTTACTAATGAACACTTCCCGAATGTCTTTAATCATCTCCTCCATCTGATCGCACACAAACACGAACAGGGTAAGAGACAACAGTCACAAATATTTGACAAACGTATAAACTATTGTACATGTTTACAACTTGATTGTACTACTTGTTGTCTTAAAAGGTTCTACAGTGTATCTCAAATTGATGCTTCCCACTTCCTTTCAGCACTTTACAACTTTTAATATTAAAATGTACTTAAATAAGCATCTAGTAGTTTGGGATTGAAAAAAATCAAGAGCTTTTTAACTCCAAATTAAAGAAGAGGTTATTGATCTTAATATTTACAATATGTAACACAAATTAGTTATTATTTTCTTATTAAGCAAATATTGTGACACAGAACAAATATTTCCATGTGAGAATACTAATAACCAATTATATACACATAATATTGGCATTGTAGAGGTCTCAAGATGGAGGTCTCAGAATAATCAGATGTTTTTATATGACCGTGCATAAGATGCTCCAAAATCAACATCCAAATCTCCATTTTCAGTGGAAACCTGTGGTGCAAGTTGGTCTCCATACAGTATTACTCTTGAGTTACAGTATTTACAAGTATGCGCCTAAATACTGTTCATAGAGACAGACTGACTGACACCACCATACATAATGCTGTGCAAATCATGTACTGTACCATGGTCATCGGATAGTTATAGGCTACACAAACAAAACGCAGTAAGAATGAAATCTGAACAGTAAAGGGGGGAAACTTAAAAACTGCAGTGACAGCTAAGGTCATGCTCGCAGATCTCTATAACCACAGTGCTCTGAGACCGCACAGCGCTGACAGAGGCATTCCAGCGTCTCATCACATCAGCCGATCCCTCACTAATACACTCCATGACCACTCCGACAGCATGCTGTGGTTTACCAATAACTAAACTCCAGGGACCATACTGATGAAGCTATTTGGAAGCCTTGAAACAAACATCTGTGTGTGTGTGTATACGAGTTTGTCTTGTGTCAATGCATTAGAGTCATATTTAGATTGTTGTCCGTTTGCATGTGCAATTTTAAGATATACTGTATTAACACGTGTTACATGCTGGGTTTCTATTAAATGGAAAGCCTATTTAAACTTTGTGTATCATATTAATAATGTAAAGTGCAATGATTTCCATTTATGGGCACCAATTCACTGCTCTTCAACTTGATCTACCCACTCGCTCTCAAAATAATAAGGTTTTGCATATAGAATCAAATTGCTGTAGAGAACAGCATAATCATAACATAATCTAAGAATCAAATTTCTCATTATGCAGAAAGAAGTTGTATATTATTGTTGCGTTATTTTATGGATCAGAATAATATTTGTTTAACTGTGTACACTGTACGTAGTTTTTTTTGTCTGTCATAATAGTTGTATCTTTTAGTAAAAATCATGCTGCAAAAGATGTTCACATAACTTAATAGATAAAGGCAAAGAAAATTAAATAATTGTCAAAGATTAAATTGGACAATGTTTTCTTATGAATCATAGGTATCAGTGTTAAGTATGTGTGGAAAAGTGCTTCATTACACTGATGATCATATCTGAAATACATCTGTGGCTGCGAGAAGGTTGATATGTGAGGAGTGCAGCATGTGTGCCAGCTGCAGGGCAAACTCTCAGCACACTTACACATTATGTGCATGGTCGTGAATTCGGAGAAAGGGGTCTTGATATCTACTACACACACACACACACACACACACACACACACACACACACACCAAGAGTGGGTAAAGTTCCAGGAGAGGACCAAGATTTAAGGCGTGTGAGGCACTCAGCATTGCAACTGATGTACACGGTTACGCAAACGATCTGAGTGCAATCTGACACACATACGTGCAGAGGGTTGAAATTCACGGTGGTGTTGGTGGGGGCATGATAACCAGGACACCTTGTTCAGCTGCTTTGAATGGGTGCAAGCACATAATACATTACAGTGGTGGGGACAGAAGAGGCACATGTGATGAAAGATTAAAACACACTTAGCAGGAGGAGCCTGAAACATAAATGCTGCCAAACTGTCAGTATGCATGTTCAAACCCTCCAGTATATAATCAACCCTTCACTGACCAGTTCTTTGCTCTTTTCAGAGAAGGCCTCCTGCACATACAGTCTTCCCACAGCATTGTCCATGTTGTTGTTGACGTAAAGTGCACACTGTCGCCACACTGCTGCCTCTGACGTTGTACCATATAGAGCCTGAAGGAAAAGTAACACGGAACCAATCAATTCAGAATGAACCACTCCGCATGTTGTTTAAAGATTCTTCATTTGCACCTCCATTATGCATCACTTTTGCACTTAGGCCTATAAGAAAAAGAACAGAAGGGAATTGATTTGTTTACAAAGAGAAAATTAGCAGAGTGTCAACAAGAACTGTTTATTTGAGCCTATTAAGCACAATTTATATCTGAGTATCTGCATATTGGTAAGCTGATGCTAAGAATCTGCAGTATAGAATAATTTAGAACATTTCTACATACTGTAGTGTTTCACCAAAGCACCAACAAGGTTATTCCAGCAGCATGGCTTTAGGGTCGGCCACATTGATAGACCTTTGATCAAGTTACAAATCTTCTTGAGTACCGGATGAATTTCTATAAAGTTATATTCACACATTCAAGGTCCCCAGAAGATAAATCCTACTAACTTTGCTGCTGCTTTGACCTTTTATCTAGACCCAAAGTGAGCTTTGCATTTTTTCTTATGAGTGAAATGTCTTGTGACCCTACAAGTATTCATTTGAATAACCTAGGGTTCCAACAGCAGTGGAATAACATTTCCAAATGCTTTTGTTTATGACCAAACAAATGCCAACCTAATTATGTTCCCATCAGCCTTAGCTGTCCTTTTGATGCTAATTAGCAAATGTTCCCATGCCTAATATGTTACTATACCTGCCAAACATCAGAAATGTTTTATTGTCGAGTTATAAAGTTCTAACGATAACAATTAGCAAGTACATTTTGTTTTTCAGATTCAGAATCAACAGATCCAGGAATACTATGTTGATCCCAGTGAGAAAGGTGGCTATGTCACAGTTGGTCCCATCTTATAATCTAGCATAATAATTAATATATAGACCATAGACTTAGAGATATAATAAGAAATGGAAATTAAAAAAAAGTATATAATATACACAAATACATTTTTTTTAAATAAAAAACATGTTTACAACATGTAACACAAGTTTAAATACTGACAATCTAAAAGCACTGGATCTATGCTTGAGTGTGGTCATATTTCAGAGCACGAAAAGGATATGAGTAATAATATATGATGTAACATTTACGAGTAAGCTGTAGGAGTGCAGGGTTGATTTATTGCACAAAAGTGTTGGCATAGTTGAATATATAGATAAATAATGTGGTTATAGCCACTGACAGGGGTGAAGTCCCAGGACCTGTCTACTGATACTATTTAGTGCCCAACTGATTGCTATCCACCTCTAAAATGTAGTATCAATTGTGCCAAGGTCTTTGAGGTTTACCTTGCGGAAGGCTTTCCTGGTGTCCCTGTAAGATCTGCTCAGGCCCACCACCATGTTCATAGCAAAACGCCACACCATGTAGTTCTGTAGATCCCTGTGAGCAAAGGAATGATGTTCAGAGAAATTATAATCACACAAAGCTACACTATGTCAGTTCTGGGTGAGCAGCTGTTTTCATTGCAGCACCCAAAGGCACCCACAAACACTTCAGTCTCAACAAAAACACCTCTTGTTGTATTTGGCCAAGATAACGCTGAGTCTTCTGTAATAGTTGGGGGAGTAGTTGATGACTTTCTCTGTGTCAGGAACACTGATATTGACTGTATCCATTATCTTCGCTGTGAAGTAACTCCAGTCAAATACCTTCAAGTCCAAAAGCACAGAGAAACAGGACAAAAAGTGGCATTAAAAAGAGGAAGGAAGGTGAAAAAGAAACAGCAAATTCTGACAGAAAAGCAGTCTATTTTTACCTGGGATTCAACCTCAAGGGTAAAGTTGGTGTTCATATCACCCAGTTCCATCTTGTTGTAAAGCAACACAGGGTTGTTACGGTCCTCTGGAGTATCAGTAGCCTTGGAATGGATAAAACAGATAGGCAGAAAATCAAGAATGCTGTCAGAACAAAACTCTCATGTTTTCTGACACATCTGAGCAATTCCCTGGCAGGTCCAGCAGCAACAAACATATTTGGTGTCCCGTGAGGCTTCAGGTCTGTAAATGTCAGAGCTTGAACAGTGTGACTGCCTTGTAAAAGCCATCAGCCGTGTGGAGGGGAAGTGAAGCGTGGCAGTTAGCAGAGCACAGAACCAGCGCAGAATGACAAACAAGGACTGTGGAAACCTGTTGATGTCAGAGAAAAGTTGTTGTGTAGGGATCAGGCTGGTTAACAGCTTGTTTTACACAGCAGCTGCTCCAGACTAAACCCCAAAACACACAGAGGAGAGCAGTTTGGGCAACAAATAGTTTGCTCACATTATATACCTAGCTAAGACCGACGATAAGGTGTGCATTGTGTGTTGACGTGTCCTCAGTTTCTCAAAGAACAAAATGGCATATTTTCTGAAGCAGATCGAGGAAAAAGTGTGAGTGCTTACATTGGCGATGTCCTTCTCCAGGTCCATGACTCGTGCCACCTGCTGCCTGATGCTGGTCTCATTGATGACCAGTTTCCGGTCAGTGCGAATTAGCTTAGCCAGGTCAAACATGAACTGCTCGTAGGCCCGACATGCCTGTCAAACACACATTCATGATATTTGTATAAAGTTTTGACTTTTAAAGGAAGTTATTTCCAAAAGTATTTTCATAGAAGATTATTCATTTATTTTTCAATAGCCTATTTTTTTTTTTATTACAGATTTTTGAACTGCTTCCGTTTTATAAAAATATGGGTGTTAAAATTCAGCAGTTTAATTGTAAAAACTTGGAATTCATCCTGTATTGAATAAAACCATTCAATAATTCCCAAGTGTGTGGGTCCACCTCAAGCCTACCTCTGCGTACAGTCCAGTGCAAGCATAGTAATCTCTGGACAAGAGTCCAAGGTGTGTCTGCTGGTCAAACTGGTGGAGAGGAAGACAAGATCATATACATCCTTATTTTTATAAGCCAATAAATACGATTTGAAAGAATTGGTGGATAGTTATTTTCTAACTACATGCATATTATGATGTGTGAGTGTCTGTATAGATGTGATTTTATGCAACAAAGAGAGAGCCCTGGGCTTTCTGCCAACAGTTGCACACCTACATGAATGATGTGAGAGTTTGAATCCCTGTCATTGGTGCCAACAAAAAAGTTAACCAAGAGGTGTGTTCCATATTTCTCATTCAGCTTGGCGATTACATTCTCCAACCTCCACGTTTCACCTGAGTAAAGCAGAAAGAAGGAACAGTGAGAATGAAAATAATTGCTGGTGTATGACATCTGTTTTATGACAGTGGAAAATAATAGTCTACCATAGTTGATCTCCCAGTTATCCACAGCCATGGGCCAATCAAACACATCCGACAGCATGTCGAGCAAAGGAGCCCCTCCTCTCAGCTCAATTAAACCTTAAATGAAGCGTAGATAGAAACAAGCAAATATATCATTGAGAATGGTTATACTTTTTTATATTTAAAATTCAATTTTCTTGATTCTTTAAACGAATCAATTATTATAATTATTATCACAGTTTGTATTTATAATTTGAAAATGTAATAGACTTAATGAGAGACACATGACCTTTGATGACTGAAAGAAAAATGGAATTAAAAGATTTTAAAATGAATTGTCTGCTCACTCACTCTCATTGGTACAGGACTTGTAAAGGGTCTTAGCTTTGGTGAGAGCAGTGGCTTCCCCCTCCATAGTTTTTTCAAGGACACCTACAAATAGAGCAGAAAAACAGAGCAAGCATGAAATAAAACAATAAAGACAGACAGAATGATGAAGGAGGAATGAGCGTACATGTGACAGGAGGGAAAGAAGTGATGTGTTTTTTTTTTTCATGTTTTTAGATTCAAAATAAAATGCAGCTTTCATCCAGATGCATTAAATCATTTTAATTAAGGCATATTGTCTGTGTCGGAAAGTGTCAACAAAAATAAAGTGATGACTTCCAATTGTGGCAGTACTTGACAACCAGGGACAAAAAAAAAAAAAAAAGGATAAGAAATGTTTCACGGTGAAAGACATCCATCCATCCATCCATCTTCTCCCGCTTATCCGTGGTCGGGTCGCGGGGGTAGCAGTTCCAGCAGAGAGCCCCAAACTTTCTTTTCCCTGGCGACATCAACCAGCTCTGACTGGGGGATCCCAAGGCGCTCCCAGGCCAGCGAAGAGATATAATCCCTCCACCTGGTCCTAGGTCTACCCCTTGGTCTCTTCCCAGCTGGACGTGCCTGGAACACCTCCCTAGGGAGGCGCCCAGGTGGCATCCTAACTAGGTGCCCGAACCACCTCAACTGGCTTCTTTCGACGCGAAGGAGGAGCGGCTCAACTCCGAGTCCCTCCCTGATGACCGAACTTCTCACCTTATCTCTAAGGGAGACACCAGCCACCCGGCGGAGGAAACCCATCTCGGCCGCTTGTATCCGCGATCTCGTTCTTTCGGTCATGACCCATCCTTCATGACCATAGGTGAGGGTAGGAACGAAAATGGCCCGGTAGACAGAGAGCTTTGCCTTCCGGCTCAGCTCCCTTTTCGTCACAACGGTGCGGTAAAGCGACTGCAATACCGCTCCCGCTGCTCCGATTCTCCGGCCCATCTCACGCTCCATTGATCCCTCACTCGAGAACAAGACCCCGAGATACTTGAACTCCTTCACTTGGGGTAAGGACTCATTCCCTACTTGGAGTGGACAGTCCATCGGTTTCCTGCTGAGAACCATGGCCTCAGATTTGGAGGTGCTGATACTCATCCCAGCCGCTTCACACTCGGTTGCGAACCGATCCAGTGAGTGCTGAAGGTCGCAGACCGATGAAGCCATCAGAACCACATCATCTGCAAAAAGCAGTGGTGCAATCCTTAGTCCACTGAACTGCAGACCCCCCCCCCCCCCCACGACTACGCCTCGAAATCCGATCCATGTATATTACAAACAGGATTGGTGACAAAGCGCAGCCCTGGCGGAGGCCAACCCTCACCGGAAATGGGTCCGACTTACTGCCGAGGACCCGGACACAGCTCTCGCTTTGGGAGTACAGAGATTGGATGGCCCTGAGTAGAGACCCCCTCACCCCATACTCCCGCAGCACCTCCCACAGTAACTCCCTGGGAACCCGGTCATACGCCTTCTCCAAGTCTACAAAACACATGTAGACCGGATAAGCGTACTCCCAGGCCCCCTCCAGGATCCTTGCGAGAGTAAAAAGCTGATCCGTCGTTCCACGACCAGGACGGAATCCGCATTGTTCCTCCTCAATCTGAGGTTCGACAATCGGCCTGACCCTCCTTTCGAGTACCTTGGAGTAAACTTTCCCGGGGAGGCTGAGTAGTGTGATGCCTCTGTAATTGGCACACACCCTCTGATCCCCCTTTTTGAAAAGGGGGACCACCACCCCGGTCTGCCACTCCTTCGGTACCGTTTCCGACTTCCACGCAACGTTGATGAGACGTGTCAACCATGACAGTCCCTCAACACCCAGAGCCTTCAGCATTTCCGGGCGGATCTCATCCACCCCCGGGGCTTTGCCACTGGAGTTGTTTGACGACCTCAGTGACCTCCCCCCGGGAGATTGGCGTTGATCCCCCGTCATACTCCAGCTCTGCCTCTAACATAGAGGGCGGAGTTGTCGGGTTCAGGAGTTCCTCAAAGTGTTCCTTCCAACGCCCCAACACTCCATCAGTTGAGGTCAACAACGTCCCATCCTTACTGTACACAGCTTGGATGGTTCCCTGCTTCCCCCTCCTGAGGTGTCGGACAGTTTTCCAGAACAACTTTGGTGCCGCCCGAAAGTCCTTCTCCATGTCTTCTCCGAACTTCTCCCACACCCGCTGCTTTGCCTCGGCCACGGATGAGGCTGCTGCCCTTCGGGCCTGTCGGTACCTTGCAACTGCCTTCGACAATCGGCCTGACCCTCCTTTCGAGTACCTTGGAGTAAACTTTCCCGGGGAGGCTGAGTAGTGTGATGCCTCTGTAATTGGCACACACCCTCTGATCCCCCTTTTTGAAAAGGGGGACCACCACCCCGGTCTGCCACTCCTTCGGACAAAACATTAAAGTACAGTTGAACATATTTCTATTTTAAGTTTGTATAATGTACAGTACCTGAAAAGCAAATTAAATATGTTATGATGTATGTAATTAGAGAACTAATCAATATTTGAAAAGAATATTGTTATGAGCGTAAATACAGAGGAACAGTGCATTCCTATGTTAGGTTTCCTTAAGAAAACAGACATTATACAGTTTACATTTGTGTGCATATGACAATACAACAGTTGAATCTAACGCTTTAATGCAATGGAACGTTTTATTAATTAATTTCCTAGACCAGGGACGCATATCAATGACTAGTACACCAGTGTAGGATCATAACATTTCCCTTGTACTGTGCATGGCCAATCTTTGCTTCAAATGACTGACAAATGATTAAACAAAAGCAATGTATTGCAGCAGTGCAATTAATCTTTACGTTTGAGTGGTTAAGATTATTTGGGTCATTTGTTGTAGAGGTCAACATTGTCATATAGATCACAATTGAAAAATGCAATGCATAATTTAATCTCTGCTTGCTATAAATTGAATTTGAATCATTGCAGTCTTAAAGCAAGCCTAGTGACTTGAAATAAGGGAAATCATACACTAAAATATGAAAATAAGTTAAGAAGCAACTAAGCTGAAGATGTAGCAGTAAAAGTTCATTTAAAAAGAGAAGTGTACACCATTGCTTGTTTTATTGTCTGCATTCATTGCCTCTTCAACACCTGTTGTTGGCATATGGACGCCAGTTAGCTCAGCCTGAGGCTACATAGTGTTTCTAGGTAGACAGCTAATCAAAATGAGTGATAAGTGTTCGAATTTATTGTAAACTTGCTCCAGTGAGGGGAAGGAGAATGGCACAACCAATATACTTCTTCTGTGCTGCCTCAAGGCCGACACAGTTGCATATTTTAGCTTTAGTGTAACCATTCCTTCAGGATGCGCTGCTGTTTTTTCAGCAGACAGCAGCCTACTCAACTGGTATCTTAAACTTTTGTTCAACTTACTTCAAAGATTTGATGACTTTTCTTTGGGTACCAAATCATTAAACAACATTCTGCAGTTCCTTCTAGTTTGTGGGGGCTCACGGGAAGCATGGGAATATTTTTAAAGACAATTTTAGAAAAGGATTGCCATGTCAGGGATTAGGAGCTCAATTCCTGACTGAGTCGCTTCAACAAGCGTTAGTTCTAGCTATTATTATTTATGATTTAAAGCACACAGTTGTTTAAGTACGGAGGGAAATAGAAGCATCTTGGTGTGATCCCTTGTAATCCTTAACACCTGCTCATAACTCCATGACACAGCGCTGCTTGGTTACATACATTATAGGTCCGTTTTAGCTTAAGGATCAGTATAGGTACATTAAAGGTTCAACATTTTTCTCCATGTGAAAATAAACTGTATGCAGCTGTTCATTTTGAAAAGTATTTGCAATATTGTGCAGAGTATGTTGGATTTATGATGTGTCTATTTGGTTTATGGGGGGCAACATCATGAACAAGGGACCTTGTATATCTCTTAAATCTAAGTGCATGTGATTAACTTCCTTTAAATGCAAAATGTATGTAAATTGTAGACTTTGTGATTGCTATGGATGTTGTTTAAGGTAATTTAGAGGCTAAATGGGCTGCTGAAATGTTATTAAAGCAGACAGTAGCCTTTATTAATTTGAAATACAAATATGCAACTGAAATATATTTTCATTTACATCATATTATTGCATTTGATTGTGTGTGCAAGGTGTGTCCCGAGTTCATTATTATTGTTCTGACATCATCATTTTGGACCCATCTGCTGCATTCGACACGGTGAACCATCAGATCCTCCTTTGCACTCTCCAAGAACTTGGAGTGTCAGGCTCTGCACTTTCCCTCCTCACCTCATACCTCAAAGACCGCACCTACAGGGCAACTTGTTGAGGGTCCGAGTCTGACCCTTGTCAATTAACTACAGGGGTCCCTCAGGGCTCTGTCCTTAGTCCCCTCCTCTCTGTACACAAACTCGCTCAGATCAGTCCTTAGCCCGCATGGTTTTTCATACCACTGCTACGCTGACGACACCCAATTAATTCTGTTTTTTTTTTTCCCGTTCAGAAACCAAGGTCGTCACATGCATCTCTGCTTGTCTAGCGGACATCTCTCGGTGGATGTCTGCTCACCACCTCAAGCTCAACAAGACTGAACTGCTTTTTCTTCCTGGAAAAGATTGTCCCACTCTTGACCTAACAATCAACATCGGCACCTCTGTTGTTTCCCCGACTCAGACTGCAAGGAATCTGGGTGTGACCCTAGATAACAAACTGTCCTTCACTGCAAACATTGCCGCTACAACCCGCTGCAGCAGCATAATAATAAATTATGAGTTTTAGGAAATATACTCATTGGATTGATGGATAAACTATCACACAACTCATGGCTTCAGCCTGTCACTTATAAGGCAATCTCTTGTAAATGTTGCATAGGGATCAAACACCATCATACTGCACATCCTAATGCAATGCAAAGATCAATAAAGGAAAGAGGATGGATCTTGAAAATACAAAGTCAATTGCCCATCTCCCCTGAGTCCATCCCTCATGTCACTGTGAGTGAGTAAGGATCAAAAGATAAGGATGATTGTCTTTCTTTGTAATGTTCAGGACTTACTGACAGGGCCAATCATAAAGAAAGTTAAATAAAGAATATTTTAAACAAGGTTTATCCCTTTCTTTAATTTCATTGAATGTCACGGTAGGTCATCTAGTCTTAAAAACCTGCTCTGTTATTGCATGATTTATGGAAAGTCCAGTCTCATTTAACTCAGCACATTTAATTCACACTAATCTATTATCATTATTTTTATTTGGTCAATGATCTGAGACAATTATTTTCCGTATTTCTGCTTGTTTAACTCTTTACAAGGCTGCCTTTCAGCCTCTTTCTACCCTTTCATTTGTCTAATCCTCCTGTTTTCTCATTATCGTGTGTGCACTATTTATGTGCTCATTTAATCTTAATGAATCCTGAGATAGACCCTTCATGGGGTGCTTCCTTCAAAAGGGCACAGATTATGTGTTTATGATTGGATTACTGACTACCTGGTGCTAATGTTGAACCACAGCAAAGGTTTACCCTCTCTCGGTCAAACACACACTCTCACCCATATTTATGCACGTTTGGATTTATTTGAGAATGGATTTTCTGCCACCTGATGTTTGTTTGAAATTTCAGCCGAACCACTCAGCATGATACAGTATTCGAATGTTGTTTCTTCTCTTTGCATTACCATTTTATCCTTGACTGACTGTCGTTCCAACTGGCATTCCCATTGCAGTGTTTTGAGGGAGAAGTCTGCTTGCAGTTTATCATTATGAAAAATGTATTCAGGCCATTATTACCATACTCACAGAAGCTGTGAACGAAGTTGAAAATAAAATGAGCTGACACTTTATGAGAGTGAGTCTCAATCAGCACCAAAAAACGTGTTTGTTCTGTGTGTGCTATTTTAAGATAATACTTATTTTACAGTCATTGCTTTACATTTTCGCAGCAGCAATTGTAAGGAAAAACACATAAAGACACAAAAGAACATAGATTAAGTTTAAGAAGTCATTCAAACCAGTACAACAACACAGAAGTGCTTTAGTGAAGTTCTTGGAAATGCAAAGGTTTGTTGAAGTACTTGGATTAAAGGTTTATGGAATTATAGGTTGTGTTTGCAACGCAAGGTTTTTTGGTATTCTAGAAATGATCTAGATTTAACAGCTCCGGGAGTATAGTAAGTTAAAATCTAGCTATTTTATCAAAAGCATGACCCATCTATATTAAAATGTAGGAAAGAAGGTAGTTACACTTTCCAAGGTTCATTTAGATACAAAAATCTGTCATTGCATGTACTGTATTCATCTAACTTTGAAACTATGGTGTGAATATTTAAATGGATCAAATCATTAAAGTGGTTGCTTAAAACAGTTATCCAGTTCTAGCAAAAGTAGTGTTTATGCGCCATCATATTGATACCTTTGATTTTGGTGAAATCCTGATTTCTCCCCTCAGTAACATGTTGTTAGTAAAAGTAATGCCCCTTGGCTTGTCTTACTTCATAAATAAAGTTATGTCACATACCCAGCACAGAGTTGGCTGAGAAACAGCTCACAGTGCAGAGGTTTTACCTTAGTGGAGGTCTAAACTCTTTCCTGTTATTCATATCCTCGCTGGCTAAAACATATTCAATTCAGGATTTTTGTCACAATATTTTAGTTGGCCAAGAATAACTGCATTAGTATTCATATTGCTTTACTTGGCCACTGACATCTGGTCTGCTATCTTTATGTGATACATTTATGAGAAGTACAAAATTAATGGTGTTGTGCAATGGTCCTGACTGGAATTTTAAAATCACAAAGGTCATATGAACGCACCGTTTATCTCACACGTCTTATTGCAGTCCATATTGTTTGACATAACTTATGTCTCGGTTATTGTTATCACATGAAAAACAGAGACATCCAGTCTCTGGCTGTTAGCAGCATGCTTTGATACTTGATGTCAAATTTCATAACAAACATAAGCTGGTTTCTGTGTTGTAGGCTTCAAGTCATATCTTCTCTGAACGATGTAGACCTGGAGTCATGCAAGTACACTTTGTGTGATACAGAAATGTAGCAGTGCACTCACGTACATGCTCCAGCCCAGATGGATGCACGCATCATAGAGCTTAGCTTGGAGATGACTACCACATACTGTTTCATATTTCCTGACCAATCCTCAAAGCTTTTCTCAATATAGCATCATCCTCTGGCTACAAAGTTCTACTCTATGTTACCCAAATCCCTGTAGCTCATGTGTATCTCATCTGACTTGTCTTCTATCACCCTACTACAGTAATGCCATTCATTGTAATTCCACCAGAACTATTCTGCCATTTTTGTTAGTTTGGATGAAAATGATTTATGTCACCCTCTTCTGTCTGTTGTCCCTTTCCCCTTCCTGACACAAGCTTATTTGTAATTAAAACACTCACGGTCAATTAGGCATATTATTGCACAGTATGCCTCACCTGACTAGGGGGAGGTGAAAAAACAAACTCAGACAGGCATGCTCACACACACACTGAGCTGTGGCCACAATCACAGTGCAGATCCTCATTATGAATCATTTATGGCCTTTTATAGCAGCAGCCAACAATCCAAGGTATTAACAAGCAGCCACACATCTACATAGCTGTTCACACACATACACACTCGCAGAGCCTGTTTTATTGCTGTCATGCAGCCTAGAGCGCCGCTGCAGTGTCCAGGTGTTTTCGTGCCCCTGCAGCTGTTGACAGGAAAAAGGATTCGTCCATCAGCAGTGGTGTCCAAGCAGGACACAGCAGCCGGTCCCGGGATCAGAGGTCGCATGTTTGATGAGTAGAGGTCACACAACTCTGCTAAGGCCTATGACTGCCGAGGCATAAGTCACTAAGTAAAATATAAATTCTGACAGCTAGGAGGTTTTCATTTCCACTGCAAGTGTTCAAGAAAACAGGATGCACACATTCTTTGGGAATATCTAGTATGATCTTAAATACACAGTGCTCTCTTTGTATTTATTTCAAACACACAGACCCATACAGGCAGAGTAAACCTGAAAATATGTGTAGAAAGTAAAGACATTCCATCTCCGACTGGTAAGCCAGATACCATGAAGGAACGAGCACAGCACTGACGGTTAGTGGGGATTTAAGCTGTTGAATGATTAAGACCAGTTCTTGGCTGCTCCATTGCTTTCTACTGTAAATGTAGCATTTAGAGCAGTTCAAGTCAGCGATTCTGAAACCTCAACCTTTGCCAGCCCCTCATCATTAGTTGCAAAAGCGTATTTTTCCTCCATGTCTGCTTTCAGACAGGCAGCAAATATCAGTGGGAACTCCGCTGAATATGTTCAGAGGCAGTCAAAATGTAACAAAGTGTGAAATGACGCCACACACACTTACGGCCCGTCCACACTACAGCTTAAAAAAAAGCTTGGAGCTGGGCTTGTCTGAAGCTCGACCAACAATCACATGAATCTCCCGCCCCTGACACACAAGCAGCGGTTTGATTGGCGAGAGCTTGTACTGGCATATGATTTGATTGGCTGACGCTTCCACCGAAAGCTTCAGAAGCTTCAAAAGTTGAACATTGCTCAACTTTTGCAGCCTGAAACGCCAGGAAAGCTCCACTCTGCTTCCCACAATGCAGTTCGGTGAAAAGTGAGGTCACCCCATTCAAAGTGAATGGGCAGAAGCGTTGGAAACCGTTTTTGAAGCTGTCGAAGCTGTAGTGTGGACGGGCCGTTACACAAATACATATTATGTACGTACACTCGCATACAGTAACAAAATGTCAAAAATGAGCCCTTGTTGAGCAATGTTTGTTTTCCTTTTGCCCCCCTGTGTGTGATGTTTATGGATGTTAAGGCATGGAGGAGAGTGGAAGGTTGTTAGCAATGTAAAAACTAACATGCATCATTTTTCCTAAATGCTTTTCCTATAAATCTATGATAATATGCCCTGCTTGTTAGATATTCAATTATACATCTCTAAAAACAAATCTCATGTTCAGGTAAATAATTTTAAAGGAATAAGAACCAGTATTTTGTATCACACACTGTTATAGTTATTTTAAAAACACTTTTATAATATTGATACATTAAATAAAGATGCACATTCGCCACTACAAACACCCTTGAGGTAAAGGATATAGAAATGACTACATTACAAGCAATCTTTACACTCTAATACATGTTATATTGAGCTGTACAAATATATATATCACAGGAAAGACAGAGTGCTCAACCCTGGTGCAAATGATCTGAGTCCACAAGACAAGCTGCACTTTAAACTCTAGTTGTTCCGTCTCACTAAGGATCAGTCTCTCGCCTCTTGGAATCATTTATTTTCTTCTGCAGCCAATCTGTACTGTCGTTGTTATAGTGAAATTATCTGGCATATAAATAGAAGATGTATGGTAGATGAAGAGGGTTGTTTGTCCATGGATAGTATGTGCCCCTTGAACATTTAGCAACCTCTGTTCAGGACACAAATGGCCTTCTCAAAGACAACTTGCGGTGACGTATAGACCCTAACACACAAATCCACAAGCGCTCACACACATACAGTGGTGTAGTGGGGATGCTATTTTAATTAGGTCATCCCAAACAATGCCACACAAGTGCGCATGATGATGCGCGCAGTGCACTCACAAAACGGGCAGACAGGTCCACAGAAACTACCGGTATGCTTAGTCCTACGGTTACTGTACTGCAAAAAGCAGACGGCGCTGCGCTCAACACAGACTCAAAACCATGGACACACAAGTTACATAAACAATGTATAGGTCTAAATTGCATCTCTCCGATCATACCTTTACCTCTGGGAAAGGTGAGCTTGAGCTAGCCAGGGGAACGTTGCTAGCGCAGCTAACGTTAGTTCTAGCATTATCCACGTCTTTAGGCGGCTCTTGTGATGATGTAGTACTAGTCTAGTAGCAGCTTCACTTGTAGCTTCGGTGCTGCTAGCCTCTTTCTTCTTGTGAATTATATATTTTTAGAAAACAAGTCAAGTAAAAAAATGTTGCCTGCCATTATAGAGATTTTTCGTTAGCGTTCTTGAGGGAAAGAGCTGCCGCAAAATCGGCGGGCTGTGAGCGAGCTGACACCCCCAGCTCGCCGCGGGGTCACGAGCGTGAATCATATTTTTTCAAGGAAATCGTTACTGTGAAATGTTTTTGTCATTATTACAACAAATACACACTTGCAACTGATAATACTGGCAATGATTTTATACGTATTGGACTATTAAAAAAAAGATCATTCTCTAAATAAGTGGGGGTACGGTGTACCCCCGCGTGCAACGCCCACTATTGCACACATACGTGGTGCAACTTGACCCTCTCTGCATCAACTATACCACAAGGACACTCTAATCCTTGCTAAAAGCTGGCAAAACACCTGAGACACGCATACTTGCAATTAAGATTTCTCACTGCCAATTGTGTTGACGTCTTCAGAAAACCATCTGATGCAATGTCCCAATACACACACACACTTATGATGCCAGCTCATGTTGACAAACTCTCCCCTCACAAAGTGTGACTGAAGTCAAACTCCCATGGCATCTGTGATATCTATAGAGCTGCAGTCCCTAAAGTACAGTCCTCTTTAGCTCGCATTCTGAAGTCCTCCTCCTGCTGCCTTGATATTATTCCAACAGGATTTTTCAAAGATGTTTTGCCTTGCATGGCCTCAGATCTACTTCATATAGTAAACAAATCTATTCACTCAGGTATTTTTCCACAGGCCCTGAAAACTGCAGTCATTAAACCGCTCTTAAAAAAGAAAAATCTAGATGCTTCAGTAATGAACAATTACAGGCCCATATCAAACGTCCCATTTCTAGGTAAAATCATTGAAAAAGTTGTTTTTCAACAGTTGAGTAATTTCTTGCATTTAAATAACTGTTTTGATGTGTTCCAGTCAGGCTTTCGTCCAAACCACAGCACTGAGACTGCTCTTGTAAAGGTCTTTAATGACATCCACTTAAACACAGACAGTGGCAGAACTTCAGTGTTAGTATTATTAGATCTCAGTGCTGCGTTTGACACTGTTGACCACAGCATATTACTAGACCGACTGGAAAACTGGGTGGGACTTTCGGAAACGGTTCTAAATTGGTTTGAATCCTACTTAAAGGACAGAAACAACTTTGTTTCTATAGGTAAATACTAGGGGTGTAACGGTTCACAAACATTTCGGTTCGGTACGTACCTCGGTTTTTAGGTCACGGTTCGGTACGTTTTCGGTACAGCAGAAAAAATTATCACAAAACATAACATATTTTTTTTTAATTATTATTAAACTGTGAATAATGTATTTACTCAAATAAATACAAAATATAATAAAATAAACATTAAGGTGCAGCTTTTCGATGAACTGAAATAATCTGTATTTTAACTTTACTGTACGAGTACTCCTTCAGACTAAAGAAGGAGGCCTTCAGGGATTTGTTATCCCGGGGGACTCCCGAGGCAGTTGCAAGGTACCGACAGGCCCGAAGGGCAGCAGCCTCATCCGTGGCCGAGGCAAAGCAGCGGGTGTGGGAGAAGTTCGGAGAAGGACTTTCGGGCGGCACCAAAGTTGTTCTGGAAAACTGTCCGACACCTCAGGAGGGGGAAGCAGGGAACCATCCAAGCTGTGTACAGTAAGGATGGGACGTTGTTGACCTCAACTGATGGCGTGTTGGGGCGTTGGAAGGAACACTTTGAGGAACTCCTGAACCCGACAACTCCGCCCTCTATGTTAGAGGCAGAGCTGGAGTATGACGGGGGATCAACGCCAATCTCCCGGGGGGAGGTCACTGAGGTCGTCAAACAACTCCAGTGGCAAAGCCCCGGGGGTGGATGAGATCCGCCCGGAAATGCTGAAGGCTCTGGGTGTTGAGGGACTGTCATGGTTGACACGTCTCATCAACGTTGCGTGGAAGTCGGAAACGGTACCGAAGGAGTGGCAGACCGGGGTGGTGGTCCCCCTTTTCAAAAAGGGGGATCAGAGGGTGTGTGCCAATTACAGAGGCATCACACTACTCAGCCTCCCCGGGAAAGTTTACTCCAAGGTACTCGAAAGGAGGGTCAGGCCGATTGTCGAACCTCAGATTGAGGAGGAACAATGCGGATTCCGTCCTGGTCGTGGAACGACGGATCAGGTTTTTACTCTCGCAAGGATCCTGGAGGGGGCCTGGGAGTACGCTTATCCGGTCTACATGTGTTTTGTAGACTTGGAGAAGGCGTATGACCGGGTTCCCAGGGAATTACTGTGGGAGGTGCTGCGGGAGTATGGGGTGAGGGGGTCTCTACTCAGGGCCATCCAATCTCTGTACACCCAAAGCGAGAGCTGTGTCCGGGTCCTCGGCAGTAAGTCGGACCCATTTCCGGTGAGGGTTGGCCTCCGCCAGGGCTGCGCTTTGTCACCAATCCTGTTTGTAATATACATGGATCGGATTTCGAGGCGTAGTCGTGGGGGGGGGGGGGGGGGGGGGGGGGGGGTCTGCAGTTCGGTGGACTAAGGATTGCACCACTGCTTTTTGCAGATGATGTGGTTCTGATGGCTTCATCGGTCTGCGACCTTCAGCACTCACTGGATCGGTTCGCAACCGAGTGTGAAGCGGCTGGGATGAGGATCAGCACCTCCAAATCTGAGGCCATGGTTCTCAGCAGGAAACCGATGGACTGTCCACTCCAAGTAGGGAATGAGTCCTTACCCCAAGTGAAGGAGTTCAAGTATCTCGGGGTCTTGTTCTCGAGTGAGGGATCAATGGAGCGTGAGATGGGCCAGAGAATCGGAGCGGTATTGCAGTCGCTTTACCGCACCGTTGTGACGAAAAGGGAGCTGAGCCGGAAGGCAAAGCTCTCTGTCTACCGGGCCATTTTCGTTCCTACCCTCACCTATGGTCATGAAGGATGGGTCATGACCGAAAGAACGAGATCACGGATACAAGCGGCCGAGATGGGTTTCCTCCGCCGGGTGGCTGGTGTCTCCCTTAGAGATAAGGTGAGAAGTTCGGTCATCAGGGAGGGACTCGGAGTTGAGCCGCTCCTCCTTCGCGTCGAAAGAAGCCAGTTCAGGTGGTTCGGGCACCTAGTTAGGATGCCACCTGGGCGCCTCCCTAGGGAGGTGTTACAGGCACGTCCAGCTGGGAAGAGACCAAGGGGTAGACCTAGGACCAGGTGGAGGGATTATATCTCTTCGCTGGCCTGGGAGCGCCTTGGGATCCCCCAGTCAGAGCTGGTTGATGTCGCCAGGGAAAAGAAAGTTTGGGGCTCTCTGCTGGAACTGCTACCCCCGCGACCCGACCACGGATAAGCGGGAGAAGATGGATGGATGGATGGATGGATGTACGAGTACTCACAAAACATAAACTATTAGTTTTGGGTTTTTAATTATTATTAAACTATGAATATTCACTCAAATAAATATAAAATATAATAAAATAAACATTAAGGTGCAGCTTTTCGATTAACTGAAATAATCTGTATTTGAACTGTACTGTACTAGTACCTAAGCAGCCAGTTTGACATTATGACTTGCTTGTCATTGTATTTTCATGTTTTTTTAAAGAAAAATGTACTTGTCCACATTGCTTGCCGAAAGGGCAGATCTGCTGGCACTAGCAATGTCTCCTGCTGTGGAGAACACACCCTCTCGCTAGGGACAGAGGTAGTAGCAGATACAGCCAGGTAGCGCTTTGCTAACATGGCAACATAAGGATATTTGCCGTTTGTAATAGCTTTGGCTCGGTCTGAAGTTTTTGCGAGTGGTGGAGGCTTAAATGCTAGTGGGAGTTGGGTTTGCACTTCAGTCTTTTTTCTTTTGATACCGGTGATATTCACGTTCGGGTGATGCCTTTTCAAATGAGTGTGCAAGTTTGATGTATTGCCAGCCGCGTAACCGATTTTAGTTGAACAATGCCGACAAACAGCTTTGGTTTGGTCCACCTGTCTTTGTCCGTCATCCTTGTACGTAACTGCGAAACCAAAATGTTCCCAAACCGGAGACTTCAATGATGCTGGAGGATTTTCGAGCTCAACTTTATCTGCGTTCGCCATTTCGACAGTTCCTCAAATTACTGACTACATGTGAACGCATCCCTCTGACCAGCTCGTCCAATGAAATGACTTGCTCGCTCTATGACGCGTTGATCACAATGGGTGCAAATTACTCTGAATGCTCCGACGCAGCACCTGAGATTACTTCCAAGAAGTTGTTCACGTTCTCAATTTTTTACGTTTAACGTTATATGCGTTCGGTACACACGTGTACCGAACCGAAGGGCCCGGACCGAATAATTTCGGTACGGGTATGTGTACTGTTACACCCCTATTAAATACACATCTGAGTTGACAAATATGACATGTGGGGTACCTCAAGGCTCCATCTTGGGGCCTCTTCTCTTTAACGTCTACATGCTACCACTGGCTCAGATAATGAAAAACAACAAAATAAGTTACCATAGCTATGCAGATGACACACAAATGTACATAACAATTTCACCAGGAGACTATGCTCCAATTCAAACACTGAGTAAGTGCATTGAACAAATCAATGCCTGGATGTGTCAGAACTTTCTCCAATTAAACAAAGATAAAACTGAGGTAATGGTTTTTGGAGCCAAGGCAGAACGTATAAAAGTTAGCGCTGAGCTTCAGCCTGCAATGTTCAAAACAACAGATAAAGCCAGAAATCTAGGTGTAGTCATGGACTCTGACCTGAGTTTCAACAGTCACATTAATACAGTTACTAAATCAGCCTACTATCACCTAAATAACATATTTGGATTAAAAGACTAATGTAACAGCAGGATTTGGAAAAACTTGTCCATGCTTTTATCTTCAGTAGACTGGACTACTGCAATGGTGTCTTCACAGGTGTCTCTAAAAAATCCATTTCTGACCTCCTGCTAAATTATGAACCATCCAGATCTCTCAGGTCTTCAGGGACTGGTCAGCTTTCTGTCCCCAGAGTCAGAACTAAACATGGTAAAGCAGCATTCAGTTATTATGCTCCAAATATCTGGAACAAACTCCCAGAAACCTGCAGGTCCGCTGCAACTCTTACTACTTTTAAATCCAGGCTGAAGACTTTTCTTTTTGTCGCTGCTTTTAATTGAACTATTCATATCTTAGACTGCACTTTAACTTTTATCCATGTATTTTTTCTTTTTATGTTTATTTTATTAGCTTTTCTTTTTAATGACTGATTTTAAATGCCATTTTCTTAATGTCTTTCGTTTTTTGTAAAGCACTTTGAATTGCCTTGTGTTGAAAAGTGCTATATAAATAAACTTTCCTTGCATTCTCAAACAACTGAATCAAGCTGTTCTTAGTCCTCTTATGAAGCAAGTGGATTGAAAATGACTTACCCTTCTAGTTTGCTTAACACGTCTTAATCATGGAGTAAAGAAAGTACCATTACTCTACTGAAAACAGTCACACTAGGTGTCCATATGTTTGTCTCACTGAATGTTGGTCTTTGTTTGTTTGTGTGGGTGTGTGTAGGTGTCTGACCTTTGAGAATGACCTCCAGTTCGTCTCGTAGGATGTCAAAGGTACTGTATCTAGAGCTGGTCTCAGGGATGATGTTCTTTTTCAGCCAGCCTCCACAGGCATACTCATAGAAGTTGTCACAAGGGTTCACGTTAGCATCCATGTTCTCAATTAGGCGAGACGCTGCATTGACAGAGTGAAAAAATATGAGGAACTGGAGAAAATACGTTCTGACAGAAACTATATCATACTCAGTGGCGCACATAACTTTCTGAGTGAGCTACTCAAATGAGTATGCTACCAGGAGACAATGTTTGGTACTCAGGGCTGCCCGCGCAAAGTTCTGTGTTCGGCACCTATTACGGACTCTGTTTTATATCTGCTCAGTCATCTGTCTGAGTGTTTTCAGCGGTGCGTGTGACATGTAAATGAGCTGTGCGGTAGCCCTGACATAATTGGCTGCTCATTTCCTGGTCCGCCTCCTGAAGACTATGATTGGAGCATGACGGGCCTGACGCGCTCCAATCGCAGCGCACAGCCGGCGCGCACCTGCTGGAGATGACTTCAAAGCCTGTGACTGTCTGATCATCACTCTGAAGGCTCTGTGATGTGGGACAGACGCCTCTAGCCTCTTGTGTACTTTATTTGTTTGGTTGACGTTTAGTGCTTTTGTGTCCTGTGTTAAAGTTGTACTGTTTAGCAGCGTGTTGAACTAGTGTTTCTGTGTTTAGTTACTGTGGTACGATTGTGTAAATAGGATCCAGGGACGTTTAGCGGTTAGCGCCCGTCGATTAGCAGCAGCTGTGTTTTTGTGCAGCCTTTTCAGTTACTTGTACCACGTTTAACGTGAGGTTTTACCCTTTTTGGGTAGGCCTACTACTTATTACGCTGTATAATATGTAAAACTCTCTTTTGGAGTTCTCTTTTTGTTGATTGTTAAACAATCCGTATTTGGCACTTTGTTTGTGCCAGGCTGTATGCCTTTATTATTTTGTCACCACTATTTAATTATAACAAACCCTTGAAACTATTACCAATTCCAACTGGTGTGTGTTGTTCCTCTCTACCCCTAGAGAGGGGCGTAACAGCCCCTCTGTTTCGCGAACGTCGACGGGGGGGGGTGTGGCTGGGGGTATGGTATCAACGTTGATGGGAGGGGTGGGCGCTAGTGAAGCACCCTCGTGGAACTCGCGCCAGAAGTTGTGGCACAATTCCGTTGTACACACCGACGTTAACAGCAGCCCCGTCTGTGCGTACGGCGACCGGCTATGTCGTCCAGTGATCAAAGCGCCTTCTGGAAATGCTTCACAAGTCCGCCGGTACGCAAATGCGCTTGGTGAGACAAGTGACGCATTTCAGATGTTTGCCGCGCATGCGTACCTGCGTACCAGTTATGTGCACCCCTGATTACACTGCAGGTTATGTGTACAGTGTGAATTAAACTAACACAAAGTCCTTGGTAGTATGACATTATGCACTAGAATGATCTTCTTATCAATTATATTGGAAACTATAGCTGTAGGAAGAAGGCCAGATGCATTTATTGATTGATAAATATGATCTACTTTATTCTTAAGAGTTAAATGAGAAGATCAATAGGTCTACCACTCACACACAAGCCATTTGCTTGTTACCTTAGCTTAGCATAAACAACGCAGTAAGAAGAAGCAGCCAACAGGCTCTGAAGTGTAGCAAAAATATAATGTATTCAAATGTAGTGTAAAGTTTGTGTGATTACAGTCAATCAATCAATCAATGTTTATTTATATAGCCCAATATCACAAATGTTACATTTATCTCAGTGGACTTCACAGTTTGTACAGAATATCAGTATGACAATACGACACCCTCTGTCCTTAGACCCTCAGGAAAGCATGCTGGAATATTTTTTGTCAGCTTTATAGCTGTGGATTTTGTTCGCTACAGGAACAGCTATGCGATAGCCGATTATACCTGTTTGCATTCTTCGTGCTAAGCTAAGCTAACCTTCTGCTGGATGAAATCTTTCAGTGAATGGACGGATATGAGAGTTAAATTCATGTTCGCGTCTCAAAATTAGCATGAATTTATCAAGCAGCACGTCATATTATGGACCACCTCAATTTTAAGAAGCTTGACAAAATGTGTATTATTCGAGAAGCAAGGAATAACATAATGCACCTAAAAGCCCCTTAAAAAATGTTAACTGTGAATACACATTTGCAAAAATAAAACGGTATAATGGCACACATGGGATACTTTGGCACCAGTTCTGAATTTGTGTCAACTTTTTTCAGCTGCAATTAGATAACATGAGGCTGCTGAGAGATTTCTTGTGAAGTCTGTCAAATCTGACTGAATGGGGAGTTTAGTTCCCCAAAAACGCATTGTTAGAAATGGCCATCTGTTGTTGGAAACTAGAGAAAGAGTTATACTTTTTTTTTTTTACTATACAATTTTTTTTTTCTCATATCAACAACTTTTACTAAATTGAGAAAATAAAGTGTTCAAATTTGGACATTTTGGACCCACGTTGAACACAAACATACTAATGCATTTGATTAAGTAGTTCAGATTCTCCACTTATCTTGTATAGTTGTTCAGAGATAATCCAAAACCAATAAACCATTGGAACATGTTTCTGTCGATAAGAACTGTTTCTGATTGTTTGATCACTTTTTTGAATACCTTCTGCATCACTCACTAAATGTTCAACATTTGATTTCCCCTCAGAGAAAAATGAAGGCCCTCAGAATGAGACCAAAGAGACCAAAGAAAACACACAAAACACACAGTGCTTACCTGACTGCGTGCAGTCAGCTGTGGTGCAGATTTCTTCTACAGAGATATGAAAAAGAAACAATTATTATGTGGCATTTTTGAAGTCACCAGTAAATACATTATATTATAACACTTTGCTTTACCTTTTAATGTATTAGGTTTTATACAAACCATATATCCCTAAACAACTTAGAAGTGTTGCTTACATTCTGTCAGGAAAATGTAAATGCTAAACTGTTAATCATATTCAGGCTGACATATACTGACACACACCTGTGAGCTGTCATGTCTTTATATATTAACACTGCTTGATTTGCTATAAGCAATGACAATCATGTGAACACATTTTCACACACAGGTACATACATAGATAGAGTCATTAAACTCTCGAATTCTCCTGACAGAGAAGTGTAAACCTTTATCAAACACAAGATTGCTGAAGATAATAATAGTAAAACACACACGTCACATGTCACAGTGATCCGTAGTCCTTGGACTTCTTAGTGAATAACAAATCCTAATGTTATGGAAGAGTGACTTTGGGTCAGTAGTAGTTAAATACATTTGATATCCAAGTCAATATATTAATGATTAAAAAACATGGGGTACTCATATTGTAGGCTTGATCTGAATGAAGCAGGTTTGATAATAAATAAATATAGTTGTGTGGGGTTTTCTGTTTGATTTCCGTTTGTCCATTATAAATGATCGGTTACACCATTCTTAATCAACACAAAAGTCTGAACTGTAAAATATAACAATGCTTTGAAGGTGCATATTGTTGTGTAAAAAGTCATTAGACCACAAAGGAAACTCTAAAAAGGACATTAGCACGCTGCATTCATCTTTCTGGCACAGTGGTTGTACTTTTGCACTTTGATTTAAAAGCACACAACTCGAGCATTTTCTATTCACCTGCACAAAGTACTGCTCTTAAATCATGCTCCTTCACGCTTAACATTCAACTCCAGCTGGAAGTGACAGTTAGTGCATGTGCACAGCTTCTAAAGTCCTGAAAAATGCACTCAATATTGAGGTGAAAAAAACTAGTAAAACAAAGAATGTCCTATATGTTGAACATCTTATCAACCTGAGTCTGTTATCCCCACTTACGTTTTCATATAAGTATATTTCACTCTCACTCTTTACTCTGTCCTTATTCAGCACTCACCAGTCTTCTGTGTTGCAAAAAGGATAATGAGGGCGACGATGACGATGAAGAGCAAGGAGACAATAGTAATGAGGCCGACCTCAAGGGAGGTCCAGCGAGGCTTCTTAGCCAGCTTGGGGGGGTTTGTCTCTGTCATTCTCAGGTCTCCTCCTTCAGCTGCCGGCTGTATCAACTCACCTGAGGAGAGGGGGAGTAAAACAAAGCAAAATAAATGAGTCAACAAATGTAATGCCATTCATCAATGAAACATGGCAAACATTTGCTGGTGCAGCTTCCTTAATTAGAGAATGTGCTGCTTCTGTCAGGTCATCATTGTAAATAAGAATTTGTTCTTAATTGATTTTCCTGGATAAATAAAGGTTCTACTACTACTACTACTTCTCTGTGTTTGTCCTTTGTAAACTGAGTAGTTTCCTGTTGGTATTTTTGTAGATACAGTAGGACAAAACAATGTAATCTTGGGCTTTGTGAAATGTTTTTACAATTTTGCCATTTTATTTAATGATTAATGAACTGGTAGAAATATAAAGGGATATATTTATTGATAATGAAAATAAGCATTAGTTGCAGCCGGAAAACATGTATTTTCAATTGTATCAGCATCATTTCAAAATCCAATTCCCAAAATCAATTCATCATTGAAGCCATCAAGCAAACATTCCAAACATTTGCTGTTTGCAAATTCTCAAGATTGAAGATGTTATTACTTTGGCAACTTACTACTTTCAATCAAAATATAAAGATATGTCAACAGTGTTAATGCAAACAGAATGTCTTCAGAATTATTAAGCGCAAGCTAAAGAAAAACAATACAATGATTGAGAGAAAGATAAAATACTCCTGAGAGTCATAAGAAAACTTAAGAGAAAAAAAGACAAACCATAATATTGTATTTTTAACCAGTCTCGAAGACAAAGGTGAGAACAATGGAAGTTCTTATATCGAGTGGCAGTTTGCTCGATAAAAAAAAAGAAGAAGAAACACACCTCTGAAGAGTAGAAACCAAGAGAGACCTTTCCTCTACTCACTGTTGTTTTCCTCTCTGGGGCCAAGTGAGAACTTCACAAAGCTTGTGTAACGACCAGTTAAGTCTATCTCTGAAGGCAATTCATCCTTAATCCCTCACCGAAGGCGCACACGCATGGACACGCACTCACACACACACATCCACAGCCATGCTCTCACACACACTTTTACAAGCTGGTATCATGAGGCATCTGTGCAGATGGGTGGGTCTCTCTTTGGGCGTGCTGAGATGAGAACAACACACAAATAAAGGACAAAGTCTCTTAGCTACCTTTGAGCAAAAAGAAAGTCACAGACACACCGACTATATGAATATAATAACAACAGTTCTGCTGAACCTCCAAATCCCCTATCATTCTGTTTCATGACCAAACAATAGCCCAAAGTAAAGAACACTCCCCTAGTTACAGTCATTATCCGGGCTGGTAATGCTGTATTACACCAACCACAGCTCCCAACAGGCTGCTTTCCCAACTCCACACTAACCCGACAGCATGCAGGACTTCACTCTGGGTCAAAAGATTTACTTTAGGACATGGTGGCCGTGCATGTAATAGATATTTTTCTTTTGGAAGTGTTTCGGTTTGAAGCATGCGATTCAACAACAGGGATAAGGACAACTGACAATATGGGCAGAAAATGAGTGATTGAAGGCTGAAAACAGTAGAGGAGACAGTAGAAGGACACTAGTTAAAGTGTTAATCAGAACTTCCTGTCAACCTGCCTCTGACTGGCTGAGGGAGGGGGCAGGAACTTTGTGTCAACTTTTTGTTCTTCTTTTCTTTGTTGTCCGAGCAAACACATCACAGTGACAGCCGTCCCACAGCTCTAAAAAACCATGCATGCGTGTCAGCATTGGAGAAGTTGCATATTCATTTGCTCTAATCCTGACAGGTGGCATGCCAAGAAATGAAAATGCCTGTCAAATGTCTTGGAAATAGGGACATAAAGCCGGAGTGAAGGAATGTACAAAAATGAGCAAGAGAAAGGGAGGGGGCGTAAAAACAGAGAGGGACACTGAGAGGTCCTAAATCATGTTTGAGTGAGCCGCGGCACGTTAGGTATGAATCTTAAGGAGCACGTACCTGCACTTATGTATCACTCACCCATAATGATAATTGCTGTGTGTCTTTATATGCCTTGGTAGGATATAGGAATTGCACCTGTTTGAAGTCAGGTCGTTCTCATTCCCTCTCAAAATTGCTTCTGGATGGATAAAGGAGTGTCTTAGTGTAGTATGTGCATGGCAATGATGCCTTTAAGGATGTTTGCTCTGTTAGGGAGAAACACCTACTGTATGTGTGTGAGTTATTTTTAAGGTGAGCTGCCACTTCTGCTGCTGGAGTTACTGCTCTTGTTGCAGGAAGCATGCCACTGACTTTACTTGCATTATGGCTCTGTTTTTTTCCTGAATGGTTTGAAAGCTCTTTATCGTGTCTGTCAAGATTGATCTGAAACATAAACAGTCCCTAGTGAGACCTTGCTAACCTCTTCAAAATGAAACCCATCATTCACTGACACACCCTGTGTGTCTGCACACACACAAGTAAACCAAGACTTGCACCAAGTCTTTTTTTAACAACCTACATTTGTGAAAGCTATGAACATGTCATGTACCTAATTTGAGGTTGAATAAGTACAGGAATGTAGCCTACTTTAATTTACAATAACACCTTCTCTGTTTCGGCACAGGGTTGCACACAGGAAGCCAAAAGGTGCTTTGATTTTGCCGAAATGAAGTTCCAACTAGTTTTTCTGATACCAGTTTAATCTATTAACCATTACCCAATTGGAACAAAACTTTTTGAGGCATAGTAAGGAATATAGCACCACACTTAAAACACCATTAGTACACTTACAGCCCATATGCAATGAACCAAAACCACAAAGTCAGTTTAGGATTTTCAGGAGTTTAAGACATTAATTAAAGTGTGTTTTCTGATAGGACCTCGTGCAACTGAAACACATATTCAGCGCACACAGTGAGCAGGACCAAGTTAAATGCATGCCAGGTCCTCATCTCCTGTTGCACGTCGGGAATTCTGAGGGGGGTGGCATGATCAACTGGTGCATGCTGCCCCGTGTCACCCAGCCGGCACACGGGCACACGCAAATAGAATGCAATCACGCGCACACATGCACGCAGAGGGAGACGCACACAGATGGCACAGCGTTATAATACGCGCTCTGGATGCGTGAGCGACTTACCAGATGTGTCGGGAAATTTTCGGTCGATGATATATATTGGCATCACATCCGTTGATCCATTAAATCCACAAAGGGTGCGCGAATAGCTGATCTGTTACACACTATACCTATTTGCTTCACCCTGGATTTCAACAAGGCGCAAACCGATCCTGCTTGTCTCTTCTTCTTCTTCTTCCTTTGGCTTTCTATTCTATGAGTGCACATTCACACAAAAACACACGCGCTCACGCAAAGACTCTTCACTATACAACTACCTACTATACTGTACCTCATCTACCCAGAGAGGATCGCTGTATTCAAATGACCCATCAGATTCTTGCGCGGGCGCAATTGGTCAAGTGTGTGATCCACAGGGGGGAGATCCCATATTTATACAGCCTGTGACATACAGTATAGTGAGGCAGTGAAGCAGCTCTATGAAGTTCCTCCGAGTCGTTGCCTCCTCCGTCAGGGCGGACCCTTTCAGAGGCACTTGCTGTCAATGGCACCTAAATTGCTCCAGCGCAGGTTCAGGTGAATACAGTAAGTAAGAGAAGTGATGTGTTGTAGGGTTTATTTTTATTGCATTTTTATTGCATTTTATTGCATTTACTAATAAATAAATAAATAATTTGTCAGCAAGTGATAATAGCAACAACAAAAAAACAGGTTCTAGTGAATGTATAGCTTCACTTATTCAGAATGGCTAATGGTTAGTTTCAGACAGAGTCAATACATAGTTTATTTGTATTTTGTCTTCTGATAAACAAGACATTCACACATCTTCAATTCACCATTGTTTTAAACTGCAGTCAGACCACTTCAATGTTTGCTAAATGTTGTCAAATACCACAGTGGTTGAACCAATAATGTTCTTGGGGCTTCCATGCTAAATGTAAGAGGTTCTCTCCAGCTCCTTTGACTGTACACTAAAAACCTGGTAGCTCTGCGATCTTCATTACCACAAGTGGTTCGTGAACAAAGTATACATTGTTGTGTTTTATTGTGACATGGCTCACTATCGAGACCCATAAAAAAAACCTTTTACTTTGAGCCGTCTACTGTGTTTTTGAGCTGTACGTTACATATGGCCTTTTGATCTGATGTAGAATAGCAAAGATCATTGAAGGGTCAGCAGCGATTAACTATGCAAACACATTAGGGTTTTGGGTTTAAAAGTGAAAACTACATTCAAGTGAGAAAAAAAACGATGACTACATCACTGCAGAGAAAAAATGTGTCATTGTTATCAGTGGCTTGTCAGAGTCATGCGGTCTGTCAAGCAGGGGTCACTCAGACCTTTAAATGCTGAATATTCCCCATTGGGCTTTTTGCCTTAATTAGCTATTACAGCTGAAGACAGATAGGAAAGGGGAGGACACTATGCACATATAGATACAATAGAGACTTTTTAATGTCTCAAAACTGATTAGGAAACTGCATTTATTTTTAACTTATCTAACTGCATCCAAGCCATCTCATGTGGCCTTTAGACTTTATCTCTGCATTTGATTTCCTTACTGCTCTTATGTCAATGTACTCAGAAATTCTGTGTTAGTGTCACCCCATCATACCATCCATATGTAATTGCTTCTGATAAAGTAAAGCCAGATCCTCTTACAAGGACTGTCTAACTATAACTGTGATGCTGAACCGACAGCAAGTTTCACAGCAGCTGCCTGTCGATGCATTGAAAAGATGTTCACATTTGCCAACAGTGATCATATTTTCCATCTTTTTGTTGTTCTGCTCTCCAAATAAAACCCCTTGCCCCTTCTCTCTTGTCCATTTGAGCTCCTTTCCCTGTCAGTAAACCCAGCATGTAATGGACTCCAGGAGAGGATTGGATTTTAATTGCACTGTGCTCAGGGGGACACAGGTATTAAACTGACTTGTGTTGCAAAAAATATATACAGCACAAACACGGATACACAGAGACACATGCAGTCTGCATTACTATTTTGGTATTGTATTTCTCAATGAAACCGAGTGCCAAACCCACAGATTACGCATCAAGTAGCAGCATGCACTTTGCGTCCTTACATTTAGTTGGAAAACCCTGCCATTTGACATGAACCATGTGGTTTTAATTGTGCGTTTCTTGAAGGAGCAAAAATCTACACATTTGCTTAAGATTTGATGCATCATCAGAGTTTTGAGTGACAGCATTGTGGTTTTGCTATTAATGAACATCATAAGACATCTTTGTTATTCATGTCTCCCTCGACATGAATAATGTTTACCAGGGAATTGTTTCTGCAAGGCATCAGCACTATGACTAATAAGCAGTTCTGCAATTGGTCCACATTATGCTTGTGAATCACAGAGATCAGTAGGTTCTCTAAATTCCAAGGAGTTGTTTTTCATCTGAGTCTTTGGTTGAATGAAGGTCACTCAGACTGCTTGTTCTATCAGCACCGTCCTTCAGGAACTGTCAGGGGAGTAACTCTCCTATCAGCAACAGACTGGCTGTCCAGTACTGTTCAAATACTGCTGTCAGAGCACATAAAACACACATACACACAAAATCTAACCCCAAAGTACAGAAACACAACCACACAAGCAAGTACTCACACTTCATACACATTAATAGGCTCACTGCTGTCAGTTAGAGAGAGGGGCTTAACGTCAGAGGTTTGGTGGGTCATGAGGCAGCAAAAAGAGGAACAGAAAAGACGGACATAGAGATAAGAAGAGGAAAATGGTTAAAAGTGCCAACTTACCAAACATTTCCAGAATGGCCCAGACCGTTCATGATTTTCTTTTTTTGCTTTTGACTGAATAACCGTGTGATAAAACATTAGCTAATTGTACACATGGGAAAGTGTCACACAATGAGTGATGTATGATCAAATGTTCTCTTTCCAGAAACATATATACACTTGTCTTTGGGAAGACTCTGTATTTACCTTATTATCTGGAGATATATAATCACAAGTTTATGTCTAATCAGAACATGTCCGAATGTGCACACATACACACACACACACAGGTTTTTCCACTTACATTCAAAAGGCATAAGTGGGACCAATTTCTGTTTAATGTTTTTCATCTTTCATTGTGTTAACCTGCGTCATTGCTTTTATGGTTATCCATTTGGAAGGTGCCAAGAAAAAACCCCAATTGAAGATTGATTTCCTATCATCAGTTCATATCCTCTTCACCTGCCCGTATACTTCTTTACCATATTCAGTAATAGCAATCTACTGATGTTGAAAGGAATTACAAGAGACTTAGATAGTCTGTTTCAAGACCCCCCAATGAAGTTCTACTCTGAGAACAAATTCTGGAACTAACTAAACACGTAAATGATTGGTACGATGCCGTTATCCTGCTCATGCTGTGCCACACACTTTGCTCTTGAAATGTCTCTTTGTGTCTTTTAAAATACACCAAATGGCCTCTGCTTTTATCTTGTGCATGTCTGTCCATGTTGAACTCATTCAGATGCCGAGGACAATAGTAAAGCATAAAGTTTTCATGTCATGTCTGTACACCCAGATGCTGCATGTATTGCAGAATATGAATATTTTATTCCATCACAAGTCTATTTAAAAACCACCCTCATGATGTGTTTCACATGGATCAGAGGACTATGAACAATGTGAAAAGGGTCACCTGTAGTAATGAAAACACACAGCATTATCACCCACTCAACTCTATAAGAGCGTATTAGAATTTTTCAGTTTACTGTATTAGATTTAACGCCATCAGTCTTTCAGTTCACTCTCAAACTCTAATAAACATTTTCTAGCATCAGTTAAAAGCTCTGATAAATCCACTGTAGGCTACATGGCCAGCAAACCAAACAGCACCTTCTTATATCTGCTCTCTGATCTCTTGACGAATTGAAAGTACTTATTGCCTGAGATCTCATGATGTGGTTTTACTAAACGTGCCAAAGTGCTAGGACTGTCTTAGGGAACAAAGCTTTTAGTTGTGCAGCTTAACTAACTTGGAACAGTCTACACAAATGTTTAAAACTGAGCACTTTGGTTCCCCTGCATCATTTTAAAACTCGGCTGGGTGACATGCTGTTTGATACTCATGGTACCTGTCACTGTAAATAGAGTTTGTAAACTGTACCCTGTAATTTATGTTGTATGTCATCCTTATTGTTGTTCTGTTGTTTTTATGTTACATGTGTAACTAATGTCCTGCAGGTCACCGTTGAAAAAGAGATATTTTGATCTGAAGGGGCTTTCACCTGGTTAAATAAAGGCTACAAAACAGACAAAGATTGTGAATTAGCAACTAAAAAGCCAAATATGTACGTTAGAGGTTGGAAAGGACCAAAGAAGAGCAAATGATGAACTTCAGGTTGCCAGACATTCTAAATGAATGCTTAGTTGCTCTGTACATGCTGCATTTGGGAATGAGAACATACTTACTAACTCATTATCCATTACAATTTTAAAGGTTTAATATCTGAAAATGTCCTGCTTTGGTGCCCCACAGTGGTGAAATCAAAGCAATGCACGCCCCTTGACATTCTGCCCCTCCCTCCCCATGGATCCAACCAAGGAAGGGTTCAGAGGAATGGGATTAAAGTTATAAACAACATATATTTTCACCAGGATTATCTAACTTGTCTACATATGAAAATATATCCAACGCTGCAGAATCTCCACAGGGGGAGCTGACCAGATCCACACATGTTGGCCTGTTTCAACTGAAGTTCTGCTGCTGTTCATTTTTTTTTGTTGCAGATAGGTGTCACAGGCTTGTCTGGATTTCAGATTATAAAACTGCAGCTCTGAAATTGCTGCTCTGTAGATGGATTATATCAGGGGGGCAGGTGCTTCACATCAATGACAGTGCGTGTCCTTGTTTACACACACACACACACACACACACACACACACACACACACACACACACACACACACACAAAACGTTATGTTTACTTTTTTTACTTTTACACTTCCCTCCAAAGACCTCACATGGTGACAGCTGGTGTATGGTTTAAGCCGGTCAAGTCGATATTTTGTATCTTTGATCTCAGACTTAGAGTCATGATTTGACCTTGAGTGAGTTCCACTTGTTTTCACAATCTGGTACAGTACGTGCCATTCTCTGTACTTTGGGTTCCACATTGTACCAGGGACAAGACTGCTCTGTGAAGAACAATTAGCCAGATCCAAATGAATTCACTTGTAATCTGTCCCAAGTATTTGCAATATTCTTGAGAAGCTTGAACAGCTCCCTTCATCTTAAATGTTTGACCAGAGGATATTTTTTAAACATTTAGTAGCCTGTACGTTATTTCACAAAGTGTTATTTTATCCCTGATTCCATATTCTTGTGTTGTCGTGTTCATGCATGTGTACGGAACCGTAACGGTCTGATAGCGCTCTTCTGTCAAGGCCACTTAGCATGCCTTCTCCTGAGTGTGTTTTCTTACCCCCTGACGTGTTTGTGCCAGGCTCTAAAAGTCTGATAATTCACTCCACTGTGTGCCAATTCTGTACAATGTTTCTCCCTACACAAATGAAAAACATTGGTGTATACTGTATGTGTGAGTAACTTTTCCCTCATCTCACTACCATGTTTACATTTTAAATAATGTTTTATATTAATGGTCAATACACTTTTTCTAATCAGCAATCTTTTGATAAGGCCTGCTGGGTTTAACTATACTTCTTGTCTGTTCAAATATCACTAAATTCAGAGTAATCTCAGAGTCAAGGTTTGTGAAAAATCTGTAAGCACGAGAACACTTTTTTGTGAACCTGTCACTTCACTGCATGAACAGGTATTTCTGTTCAAGGACGTAATTAATTGTTTCAACACGCTTTCTTTTCTAACATATTTATGTCATTACTCCACATCAATCAATCAATCAATCAATCAATCAATAAATAGGATACAGCTGTAATAGGCCTTACATGTTTCAGCAGGAATCGTGGCAAGGCATGTGGGCACATAATAATGCAGATGCTACAGTGAGAGTCATCCTAATCCTGATACTAGACGGATTTGACTGAAAGCAACTGATCAGGCATGTCTAGACACATTCCCCAAAAGGTTTTTGTTTGTCCACAGAGATGATCCTGTGAGTCAATGCTGCGTTATTTTGGTTTAGACTGTGTGACTATTCTGTACTTTGTGGAAAAACGTCACCTGTGGTGTTTCTGTTTCTTGTGAGCTGACATCGAATAATTTCAAGCAACATTTGTCTTAACACTCTAACACAATATATAGTCCACCACTGACACTCTAGTCCTACACCACTAATTGGGTTTACACACCCTGTTTCCTCCCCTTCTATTGTCTTCCCCTCTTTCTTAACTTATCTGACAGGAAGTGTTTTTCTCAACTCTGTGAGCAGTGAGCACAGATGTAGAAAAGGTGTCCATCTATCTTTTTCTTTTTCAATCTCAATGCACCAGAAGACTACTGCAATTTCTATTTTCATGTAAAGTGAGTATATGTTCAGTTGAGATAAATATACTGTAAATAAGGTCAAGGTGACATAAGGGGAAACACATAGGCTGCACAGAGAGACTTGTCACCACTAACTACTGAGTGATCTCTACCGCTTCCACATTTTTACAAGGGGTTCTGGTTGATCTTGAAGGTGTGTGGAGCTTTATGCAAAAGCCAGTGCCCTCTAATGTTGTGTTATGAAAGCACAGCAACATTTACTCCCAGCTCTTAACCCCTGTGGTGAAACATGTTTGTTATTTGTAGTGATTTTTTTAAGATCAGACAAATGTTTTAAATTGCTCATCACTGAGATGTGCATTGAATTGGAAAGACCAAGATTGAAAACATATTTCCCCAAGATAAATCTGCTGCCAGTTGACTTGCTGAAGAGTTGCAACACTTTCACAGCGTTTTTAAGAGGGCTCTTGTTTGATGGAATGCCAACTTGAAAGCTTTTTTTTAAAGGTTGCCCACCCTTGCTTGTCAACAGGATAAGAGCCAGGATAGTGCACAGATGATCTGTTGAATATTTTAATATAAAATGGTTTGATTGTGTTGAATTGAAACCCAAAAAGGCAGACCCACGAGCACTGGCTGAATAACAAAAATATGAACACCACACAAGGGTTAAGAAAACTAATGGACCTTAATCCCTTATCTGTTTGTTATAGATAATTGAAACTTTTGTATGTTAACTTAAAAGAACAAAGCATAAATGTTTATTGAAAGAAGAATCATATTTTATAATTTACTTTTCATCACATTGGCTTTCTGCCTCATTTTCAAGCTGATGTCCTTTTCTGAATGTTTGCTTTCACAATATTTTTGTCTCAAAGCAATGCCAGATATATTGCAGTATACTACATTTTTGTGACAGTGAGACATGTCTGTTGACATTTTCTGTCTACCTCTTAATGGTTATTGCATCAGATAAATGAATGAGAGCACAGTAATGTATGTGGCCCAGAGGGGAAATGAGGTACTAATGGGACCTTAATGAAAATCTCCAGTCTGCTTAATAATGTAGAAATATACACACATCATTCACACGGTCAGGGAGGTGAGACAAGACATACACACAAACACACACACCTACACATACACCAAGACACACAAACACACTGACACATACCAAGACACAAAACACATGGGTTTGTCACAACGCCACCTTTTTGCTCTCTTTTTACCTCCTCTCCCTTTACATAATGTTGTCTTTAACACTAATAACCCAGAAAACAAATGATCATCATCAGTTCACCTGCGTAAAGACTCAGACAAGCTACGTAGGTCTGCCTAAATGTCCTCTCTGTTACCATCCAGGTGAATTACTCTGGGCTGGTTGTTTTCTTGTTTTTCTTCGGAGAGTAATTGATTCCATTAAGCCAGGCATGCTGGAGGAATTCATTATGCTGATTAGTGTGGCGCAGGTTGTTTGGACAGAGGTTTGGAGATCATAGAGAGGCATGGTGATGAAACAGAGAGCTCATTTGTCACATTGCTTCACAGTCAGATGCCTTGATCATTGTTGTTACTGAAGAGCTATGACCCAAACATTAGATACTTTTCAGTCAGGACCTACAGAGTGGCACCAATGTCCTTACTCAAAGCTACCAGAAAAGCAGATATATGTTAAAAATATAAATAGTTATCAGGCTCTGGTTTTGTTCGGCTTAAGTTGGCTTTAGGCTATAGTTTGTCACACCTTCTAACTCCAGAGGAACCCCTTATCCAGGGCTGTGTGGTCATAACACAGACCAGCGTTTTTTAAAGTGCAACAGGTCCATCTGGTGGACAAATCTGAAACTATTTGTGACCAACGATAGGTTCAGAATTGTTCAAGTCTTGGGAATGCTGTTAAGTTGTATAGGAACATCAATTTGGAAAAGTATTTGCTCACTGTAATCGTTTATCCTATTGCTACACACCCTAATATGTGTTATATTATATGTATGTAAGGACAAAATAAAGTCTGGCCTCTTGCTGTCACTTTGACATTAATCTAATGGTCCAATCAAATGACTCAATACAATGGCCCAATCAAATGACTTGATTTAATGGTCCAATTAAATGGGCCCATATAATGACTTGCTTCAATGGTCCACTTAGTGCCTCAGTCCAATGGGCCTATCGAAAATCTATCTATCTAATAACTACTGTTGCAGCCAATTTGATGTATTTTAATATGTGTATATGAAGGTGCTGTGATACTACTGAATTGACCTGGGCATAGGCGGGGACTCAGCCAATTTCAGGGTACAGCTTACTATTTAGGGAGGACACAGGTGCACAGCATTAGGGATTGGGAATCACCAGAGGGAAGCCACACAGTTTTTCAACCGTGCGTATTTTCGCTTATTTTCTGTTTGTTTTGAGTTCATTTTGGTTTATTTTTTTATCACAGTTAGTTGTTTAGTTATCAGTTAAACACCCGGCTCTTGTTTTGCTGTCATCATCCTGCAATCCAAATACACATCTTAAATGCATTCAAAGAGAAGACCTGATTTGCTGAAAATCAGGCATATCTTGCCTCAAAACGATGCAGAGAAACTAGTCCATGCATTTGTTACTTCTAGGCTGGATTATTGTAACTCTTTATTATCAGGGAGTACCAAGAAGTCAGTCAAGTCGCTTCAGCTGATTCAAAATGCTGCAGCTCGTGTACTAACCAGAGTTAGGAAAAGGGACCACATTACTCCTGTTCTGGCTGCCTTACACTGGCTCCCTATAGAACACAGGATAGAATTTAAAATTCTTCTTCTCGCCTACAAAGCCCTTAATGGGCAGGCGCCATCTTACCTTAAAGAACTCATTATACCCTACTGTCCTACTAGGGCATTGCGTTCCAATAATGCAGGGTTGTTGTTTGTTCCTAGAGTCTCTAAAAGTACAATGGGAGCCAGAGCCTTTTCTTATCAAGCTCCACATTTGTGGAATCAGCTTCCAGTTTGTGTTCGGGCGGCAGACACCCTATCCGTTTTTAAGAGTGCGCTTAAGACCTTCCTTTTTGATAAAGCTTATAGTTAGGGCTGATTATATTCAGCCCCTAGTTTTGCTGATATAGGCTTAGTTTGTCGGGGGACATCTTACTTCTTCCTTCTCTCTGTCTATACCTGTGTACTCATGTTCTGATTAACCCAGCTTCCCCAAATTTCTTTCTTTTTGGTGTCTATATACGCTGGGATCCGGAGTCATGGATGATCCTGCGGTTCTGGATCGCGAGTCGTGGCTGTGGTCCTGGATATCCTCGTGGATTCATCTTCCTATTATACACACATGCATTTCCAAACATTTGGACTACCTATGTTGCAAATGTATTATCTTTTCAATTTACACACGGCATCTATTGCACGTCTGTCCGTCCTGGGAGAGGGATCCCTCCTCTGTTGCTCTCCCTGAGGTTTCTCACATTTTTCCCTTTAAACTGTGGGTTTTCTCCGGAAGTTTTTCCTTGTACGATGTGAGGCTCTAAGGACAGAGGGTGTCGTATTGTCATACTGATATTCTGTACACACTGTGAAGACCACTGAGACAAATGTAACATTTGTGATATTGGGCTATATAAATAAACATTGATTAATTGATTGATTGAATGATTGCTGTCAACACCATGCGTCTGGAAAAGCTTCACACCATATCCCTCACTGGCAAATATGTGTTGTTCGGTTGCCTTTACAACTACATTCAATGGGCAAAATCAAATGGTGAGATTACTTTGGTCCAATGAAATGACTTGATTCAATTGGCCAATGAAATGACTTGATCCAATTAAATGGGCCGATCAAATTAGTTGCTTCAGCGTTCCATAAAGTAGATTACTCCGATGGGTCTATCAAATGAAAGGATTCCGATGGGCCAACCAACTGCCTCTGTTAGTGAAAGAGAGAGAGAGATGAAGAGCAGAGAGTAAAAGGTGTATGACCTTACTCAGTGTCTCCATGGAAACAGGTGCTGTGCGGTTTATCATAACTTTCTGACAGTGGCTTTGCTTGGAACTTTCACATTATATATGCTTCCGTTAGGCCAGGGGTGGGGAACCTTTTTCCTCTCAAGGGCCATTTCAATTTTTTCAACATCCTCCGAGGGCCGTACAAATTATTGACGTCTGCTTAAAAATACTAAGATCACAGCCCATTGATTTGGCCTTTCTTTCATGCTGTGCAAAGAAAAAGCAACCTCTTAATCCAGATATTTTACCATGATTCGCGAATGCATGCACGTGCACAGTTGTGGCATGACCACCAAAACAGAAAGATATGGACACAAGATGTGTGCAATTTAGTTTCCCATCCATGTGGACATGATTTAAGTGGGAGGGGGGACCTAACCTCCTCTAGGGGGGTCCGGGGGCATGTTCCCCCGGGAAGATTTTTAAGTTAAAAGCATAAATCTGGTGCACTTTGAGAGCAACATTAGTAGATCTATGGATACATCTCTCAACACCCATATGAAACAGAACTGGAAGCAGATTTTCTTTTTCTTTATGGATATTTTAAAAATCACTCCCCTTTCAAACTGTATTCTTGTTTATTAATAACAACTTTTTTTTACTGTCATATAGTATTTTATACCCGTTTGCTTTATTCTCTTATTTTTTTATAACTATAATGATCATATAAAGATGTGCCTTTACCTCACTGGTTGGAGAAAAAGCTTCTTATATTCGTTAGCATAGCTAGCTAACCAGATGCTAATAACAACAAAGTTATTGACTGTATGATCAGTATGACAGATGAACAGATCGGGGCTTTCAACTAAATACACAGCCATGCAAAAACTGCGGCATGTGTACGGCTCCTTATGGCTACTGACATTTGCATGGGAGCCTGCCTGCAGACCTCCACTCTCAGGACAGTTCCGGTGCAGACCTCCACTCTCAGGACACCTCCACTGTCAGTACAGGAAGTGACGATTCGGACGCGTTTTTTTTCCCGCCCACCGAAGGACTCGTTTGATGGAAGTTTTCAAATCACAATGGAGACTCATCACAGAGGTGATGAGTCCGCCCACCGTGCAATTTGGGTCGGCCTTGGTCAAGCCCTTTTGACCCCCCCGCTCAAATGACACCATGGAGGAATGTAACGGGAGTTGACAGGGGACTCACGAGTGCCTATTTTCGGACACTTTTTTTCACTTTTCCCCGTTTTTTTTTTTTTTTGGCTATTTCACCCGGTTCCCCCCCCACTCATCCATATATTAACGGATTTTGACAATTTTTGTTGCATTTTTCTCCTCTCCTCTCACTGATGGAATGGCAAACACGACCCACTGTCGGAGGGCCTCCACGCCGGCCCGGCCTAGTGCCGGTGCTCTGGCGGTCGGTTCCTCCGAACTGCGGGTTCGACACTGATGGCCGGAAGGGTGTGCTGCGTTGGGGTGGGGGACTTCCCCCACTCTGCGTGTCTCTTCCTTCCCGGGCCGGCCGATATGAAGCGTGACCAAGACGCACCGTCCAAGGGTCCCACGGGTCCCGCAGCGGGGTGGAGGTTCCCAGCTGGAACCTCCCCACCTCCGCCGCGGTGCACAAGGCAAACACGGTTGTTTCTCGAACCTTCCACTGTTTTCTAGCGGGTGTAACTAAAATACAAGATGTCGTATTTATATATATAAATAAATATATATCTATGTATATATAGATAATAAGTGTCAGTACGATTTTATTTTGTATTTGCGTGCATTTCCTGTTCGGAAAGTGGCGTTGCGGCTGTACTGATAGTAACAACAATACAAGTAGTGATGGGTCGTTCGCGAACGATTCGTTCTTTTTGAACGAATCTTTGAAGTGAACGAGATGAACTGATTCCTCCCACAAAACGATTTGTTTGTTTGAGTCGCCGCCTTCCGCCAAAAGCTAAAGAGAAGCTAAAGAGAATGACGAACTTAAAGAACTGGCGGAAACCGTTCAGAACTATTTCCTACAGTTCTATGTTATATCCCTTTCTTTCAAGAGGAGGGTCCCGTTAGGGCCCCTCCGAAATACTGGATGTTCCATCTACACAGAGTTGGACTCAGTTAGACACCTACCACAAATACAATGAAGTACTTTACTGTTGGAGTCAGTACTAGTTGGACTTCTACCACAAGTAGGCTACTATGAAGTTATTTTACTGTGTACTTTCAGTTATTCTCTGTCAAACTCCTATGGCAGAAAATCATTTGATCTCTCATCAAATATAGCAGAAAACATGCAGTTTGACAGAGGATTAAAACTGTAATCAGAGCCCTCTCATCTGAGCTCCGTTACACACACACACACACACACAGGTGCGGGACATCCTCCTCAACCTGTCCGCGATAAAAGCTTCAGAGGGCGTATACCTGGGCTCCGTAGCGTCCCGCTAATGTGAAACACACACACACAGCGTTAGCGGGACATTCTCCTCCCCCTGACGGCCCTAAAAGCTTCAGAGGGCATGGGCACGTGCATGGGTTTGAAAGTATAACGTGCTAGCCTGCTGTCAGGCACACATTTATGAGATTTAACAATGGCCAATTATATTTCTTAAATAATATAGCCTATTCCCATAGCATAATTTATGGGGCAACAAGGTGAGGTGTAAAATGTGTTTTAATATCATACATTTTACGCCAGCAAACTTCTTGTACGGACTTCGGCAGTAGTGAAGACTCACTGAACGAATTAAGTACAAAGACGAATCGTTCGCGAACGTGCAAATCACCAGAAGTCGTTCGCGAACCGGTGAACGAATCAGTGAACGAATCTTTAAAGTGAACTGAATCAAAAGATTTGTGTCCCCGAAGGGAATCTAAATGCCCATCACTAAATACAAGGTGTCCGTATATATCTATATATATATACATATAATAAGTGTCACGATCCGTCACGATCCGATTTTATTTTGTATTTGTGTGCATTTCCTGTTTGGAAAGTGGCACTGTACTGATAGTGGTGATTTTATTTTGGAATTATTAGCGTGCACTTCCCGTCCTGAGAGTGGAGGTGTCCTGAGAGTGGAGGTCTGCACCGGAACTGTCCTGAGAGTGGAGATCTGCAGGCAGACCATGGATGTATAATAGAGAACCGCAGTGACGCGTCCTAAAACCCGGAAGTAAGTTAGCATTTTTAGCACTTCCGGTTCCTTCGTCAAAAAAGCAATGTATTTTCTCCATAGGGTTTTGGAAAATAGCTCGAAATAAGGTCTGTGGTTGACACAAATTTAAGAGATAAATCACGTTTTGTTCTACGACAGTAGATACATCAGCAGTGACCCCACTGGTGATTTGTGAAGAGTTTACGTGTCTGAAAAACGATGGTTGTTACCGAGTGGCTGAATAGGACTACAGAAATGGTCGAGTCCGTTGTACGTCATTACGCCTACACACGTAAACACTCCCGCTAAGTTTGTTTTCCCCTGTGTTCTGCTTGAAAGAAAGTAACTGCCTATCTTTAGTAGCCTATCTGTAGTCTCTTTAGTATCTGTATATCTATATCTTACCATTAGAATCTCTATTTTTGAAATGGTCATTTTTAACACCGTAGTTTTATAAATTATAGAACAATTAATTACCAGTGTTTTCCAATTTTACTCGGCAGTTCGTTTCGTTGGCTAACGTTAGCTAAAGCTAGCGCTACTAGTTAGCTACGCAATGGTTTGTTGCTTTGCTCCGGGTTGCAGCCACAGGTCTTCGCATGAAACGTGCTCGTTCTATCGTTTCCCGGACAATGTTTTCCAAAGGAGAGTCTGGATTCGTGCCATGAGGTAAGCTGACGTTACATTGTTGTCCATGTCACGGTGAAATGTAAATGATGGGTAGTGTATCGCCGTTTTAGAGATGGCACTGCTGAAAAGACCGCAAAATAAGTAAAGATAATGAATACATCCTATTAAAACCTGTGTGGCTTATATGATAAGTCTAATTAGTACAAGCAGCATAACGTTTCACCATGTAACTAAAGATTGTAGTCAGGGAAATCAGTTTGACATATTGAACTAATAACAAATCACCTCTGGCTGGCAGAGAACTCTCTGCTCCATAGCTTCTCTTGGACGTAACATCACATGTACATTTTACATTTATATTCAATTTAATATTCCATCCCTAACATACTTTTGTATATATAATAACTTATATTTTGTTTTTCTTGTTATGCTGCTGCAACACAAACATTTCCCCAATTGGGATCAATACAGTAATATCTTAATTAATTAAGAAATATAACTATTATAATTAGTGTAGCAGCTGACACCTATTTTCAATATGGATTAATCTACCTTTATTTCTTTAGTTCAATTTTGATCTATAAAAATGTCAAAATAGTGAAAATGTTCACGAGTGCAAGGTTATATCTTTAGATGTTTTGTTTTAGCCTATGTACTGTATGTCTTAATGCTCTTATTTGTGACGATGTGACTTCCATGAAACTAATATTTTATATCTTCCCAACAGACGAGCTGACAGGAAGCCTAACCCCCTAAACGCACCAGGAGCGTCTGCGCCGCGTTACGGCTGCGCCGCGTTACGGCTGCGCCGCGTTACGGCTGCGCCGCGGCGGTCGTAAGGATCGCGGCCACTCTAGTCAATGGGTGCTATTCCACCACACGCGCCGCGTTACGGCTCAGACGCGTCCCAGAAGCGGCTCGGCGCAGCGCTTCTCTAAAATTAGGATGAATCCTATTTGTGCCGCGGCGCAGCCGTAAGGTAAGGTCGGACAGGCAGCCCCCCCCTCGTAGGAAGTGGAAAGGTGAGCATCCGGGCCAGGCCCATCCCGCGTATATACTAATTTAGCAGACCCCCCTCCTTCATCACAACACCTCCACTACGATACGCACAATGGACGACGAGGAGTTCATAATGGAAGTGGAGAAACACACCATTGTATACGATGTAACCAATGCTTTTTACAAGGACAACATCAGAAAGGACAAGGCCTGGTTTTTAGTCGCTGCAGTTTGTGGAGTGGAAGGTAACAACTACATATTAATGTTTTAAAGTTAATTAAGAACTGCGAGGCTGCACACACGACGCTCCGCTTCCGCAACGTTTTGAAACGCGCCTGGTGTGTTAGGTCGCAGGAGGAGGTCGCAGCGTGGCACAGCCGCAACGTAACACGGCGCAGACGCTCCTGGTGCGTTTAGGGGGTAACACTCTAACAACCACAACATTGCAAAGGCGAGTAAATGTAAATTAAAAACGATTCACAATTTCTTAATTTCTTCTTCTTTCTTGCAGTGAGGTGAAGCTGACCTTGCACTTGGTGCCAGTAAGGATGCTCCTCACGCAGGCTGAATGTTTCTCCTTCCTTACTGACACAGAAGCCCTTGACTTGCAATGCTTCACTAATTGTCATTTCCCTGGCTCCGTAGGGACACTTTACCTCCAGCACAGCGGGAGACCCTTCCAGACCATCTGGAGATGCCCCCAACACTCCTGATTGGGAGAGCCACAAACCTGACTCATGGACCTGCATCTGGGTTGCAGTGGTGAATGCCCTGACGCCCTCACATTCATTCATAGTCCCCCACTGTACAGACAAAACACCACCAAGGGTCTGTTGTTGCCCAAGCACCCTGGCACTAAGGGAAGCAGTCACACGCTTTGACCTCAGGATAGCTCCAACGTTGCTGGCAGTCAACCTTCCTTTCCTGAACAAATGCCAGTTTGGGTTGGTTCGCTGACCAGTGTAGCCACCTGAATTGCCCTCTGTTGCTCCTCAGACAATGCCATGCTTGCCACAATTGCCTCAGGTCCCTGATGCCCAACAGATTTGAGAATTTCAGGAACAGTAAGTGTTTCCAAGCTGGAGTGTTCCTCTTCTGGCTCGGGGGAGAGAAGCCAAGACATTCCTGAGAACCTGCCCCCAAGTCTGTCCCTCAGCCAGTCACGATCTACGGAGGTGGGCTCTCTTGTCAGCGGGTTGAATGAGTTATTGGTTGGAGGAAATAGCTCCTCCACTGAATGCGTACGTTTAGCTGCCTTTGGCTTCTTCCACTGACAGGGGGTGTCAGTGCAGCTGAAAGTGTGGATGGCAAAGATGGCTAATGCAGCCGCATGACTGCATTTCCATTCTCCACGTGGGCATTCACATTTTGTGGAGAGAATTCCCTCTTCTCCTGTAGATACCTGTAGTGGTGGGATTGTTTTATTATTTAAAATGTATTTACATTTGTAATGCCATCCCAATTATAGCCTACTGTATGTTTATTTCATGGATATTTCTGTGTTTTCTGGTGTGTAAAATTTGTAATCTTGGGGCCTCTTCTCTTTAACGTCTACATGCTACCACTGGCTCAGATAATGAAGAACAACAAAATCAGTTACCATAGCTATGCAGATGACACACACATGTACCTAACCATTTCACCAGGAGACTATGCTCTATTTCAAACACTGAGTAAGTGCATTGAACAAATCAATGACTGGATGTGTCAGAACTTTCTCCAATTAAACAAAGATAAAACTGAGGTAATGGTTTTTGAAGCCAAGGTGGAACGTATAAAAGTTAGCGCTGAGCTTCAGTCTGCAATGTTCAAACCAACAGATAAAGCCAGAAATCTAGGTGTAGTTATGGACTGACAGTCACATTAAAACAGTTACTAAATCAGCCTATCACCTAAAGAACATATCTAGGATTAAAAGACTAATGTCGCAGCAGGATTTGGAAAAACTTGTCCCGTTATCTTCAGTAAACTGGACTACTGCAATGGTGTCTTCACAGGTCTCACTAAAACATCTATTAGGAAGCTGCAGTCCTCACTAACACTAAGAAAGTGGATCACATCACTCCTGTTCTGAAGTCTTTACACTGGCTTCCTGTGTGTCAAAGAATAGATTTCAAAATACTGCTGCTGGTTTATAAAGCACTGAATGGTTTAGGCCCAAAATACATTTCTGACCTCCTGCTAAATTATGAACCATCCAGATCTCTCAGGTCTTCAGGGACTGGTCAGCTTTCTGTCCCCAGAGTCAGAACTAAACATGGTAAAGCAGCATTCAGTTATTATGCTCCAAACATCTGGAACAAACTCCCAGAAACCTGCAGGTCCGCTGCAACTCTGACTACTTTTAAATCCAGCAAGAAGACTTTTCTTTTTGCCGCTGCTTTTAATTGAACTATTCACATCTTAAACTGCACTGTAACTTTTATCCATGTATTTTTTCTTTTAATGTTTATTTTATTAGCTTTGCTTTTTAATGACTGATTTTAAATGCCATTTCTTAATGTCTTTCATTTTTTGTAAAGCACTTTGAATTGCCATGTGTTGAAAAGTGCTATATAAATAAACTTGCCTTGCCTAATAAAGATTTCATATGACACATAAAATGGATTTGTTGATGGGAATTAATGTGAATAAATTAACTCTAGGTTAACGGTACTCTCGCTATAACTACTCACCGACACTCTATAAACCTTGTCCCTCATGCTAGCCCTGACAACACCGGTAAGCACACCTTCATCTAGGCTGCCCGTGTCCTGACTTGTAGTGGTTCTCTCCTCTATCTCCATTCTTCTTGTCATCTTTGTAAAACGATATCAGACTGGTAATTGACACAGCCATGACTTCTAGTTAAATTCAGTGTGGCTAAAATGAAAAGCTTTGTTAAAATATGCAAGCACGCGGAAGTCAAAGTCAGCTTTATTGTAAACAAATTCTACATGTGTTATACATCCAGAAATATCGTTTCCCACAGTGTGACATGTAGCCTATACATGAAACAAAAAGGGCCTAGATAAACGGGGTATACAGTTTAAAATGTTAATTGTTAATATATTTAAAGTGTTCAAAGTGCAGTTTCAGTGCAAGTCAGTTGAAACGATCTTAAGTTGGCGTGACGTTGAAGTCGTGCGACCCTGCTGCTGTACTGGCGTGTAGTTCGTTTATAGCATAACGTTAGCATTTCGCTTTTGGCGACTAGATTTATGATTCAAAAATTATAAAAGTAGGAGAGACATGTGGAGATTATCCGGCTGAACAAAACATGATCCTTCTCTTAAATGTGTGTCAACCACAGACCTTATTTCGAGCTATTTTCCAAAATCCTATGGAGAAATTGCATTGCGTTTTTGACGAAGGAACCGGAAGAAGTTTACATCCGGGTTTTAGGACGCGTCACTGTGGTTCTCTATAAGAACTGGATACAGCGTGGGAGGTGGGGCCTCATTCATTCCTATGAGAGTTGCTCATTAGCGCATGATGATAAAATGGCCCAACTTTTGAGAGAGTGAAACGTCACAGATTACCCGGCATGCCTGAGAAGTACCCGTATGTGCGCTCATAGCGCATGCGCAACTTTAACCAAAATGCTCGTTCACATCAAGCACGTCAATTTACGTACACGTAATAGCACCGCACGTTCATGACAGCATGGTAATGATTTGTTATTATGATGGATTTGATATTAACGAGGCGGCAGTTAGCAGCTAGCGGCTAGCTAGTCATTATGCTAATGTGCACATCAATCGTTATGTACTTATATTACGCTGTAACAGGATCTAGTGATATCCAAGCTATATGTTTTATTTATTTCAAAGTGGGCCCATTTTAATAATATTTTTGTTTCCTTCAAATGTGCAGAGGACTCCCCAAGTGCTGTGTTTAATTTATTTTAAAGTAGGCCTGTGTATTATTTTTAATTCTCCTTAAGAGTTCTTTGTTTCTTATTAGAGGTCAACAGTTTTATATCATGTAATAAATAGCCTAATAAATGCAAAAAAACTGTAGTTTTTGTCTGATATAAAAAAAAAAAACTATGAAATATGTTTTGCGGCTCCAGACAAAAAAATGTTTTGGAAAAAGGAGCAAAATGGCTCTTTTGGTCAAAAAGGTGGCAGACCCCTGTACTAGGGCATCACCTTCCAAGAATGCATGGTTGTTGGTTGTTCCTAGAGTCTCTAAAAGTACAATTGGAGCCAGAGTCTTTTCTTATCAAGCTCCACATTTGTGGAATCAGCTTCCAGTTTGTGTTCGGGCGGCAGACACCCTATCCGTTTTTAAGAGTGCGCTTAAGACCTTCCTTTTTGATAAAGCTTATAGTTAGAGCTAATTAGATTCAGCCCCTAGTTTTGCTGATATAGGCTTAGTTTGTCGGGGGACATCTTACTTCTTCCTTCTCTCTGTCTATACCTGTGTACTCTCATGTTCCGATTAACACAGCTTCCCCAAATTTCTTTCTTTCCGGTGTCTATATAAGCCGGGATACGGAGTCGTGGATGATCCTGCGGTCCTGTGTCCTGCATCGCAAGCCCTGGATCTTGAGTCGTGGCTGTGGTCCTGGATCATAGGTCCTGGATGGATATCCTCGTGGATTCATCTTCCTATTATACACACATGCATTTCCAAACATTTGGACTACCTATGTTGCAAATGTATTATCTTTTCAATCTATTGTACGTATGTCCGTCCTGGGAGAGGGATCTCCCATTTTCCCCTTTAAACTGTGGGTTTTCTCTGGAAGTTTTTCCTTGTACGATGTGAGGGTCTAAGGACAGAGGGTGCCGTATTGTCATACTGAAATTCTGTACAAACTGTGAAGTCCACTGAGACAAATGTAACATTTGTGATATTGGGCTATATAAATAAACATTGATTGGTTGATTGAACAGCACACACAAACAAAAAAATATAAATTCTTGAACACTGCATTGTTTTCTTAACTTTTCTGCTCCCAATAAGCAATAAACAAGTCAACAATAATGTAAAATATGCTCAAAGGTTGTCACAGGAAAACTGAGCAGGGTGGCCCCAAATGCGGATAGCAGAACGTACAAGAGTACCTTTATTTAAAGTCCAACCCAGGCAGAGCTTGGGCAATACATGCTTTTATATATATATATATATATATATATACAGTACTGTATACATTGGATGCCCTGCTGGCTGATTAGGTTAAGATGCAGATGCAGACAAAACAGCAACTTAAAGCCACCAGGGGGCAGATCATATCTACACAAACTGTCTGTATATTATAGGTCTCAGATATGTACAAAACATGTCTGTGGAGTGTTCGGCTATAGGAATACCCAACAGATCATGCATTGTAGCATGCCATTAAGCCGATGTTTCAGCCCTGTTCCAAAAGTGCTGATTCTGTGTCTGTAGCTACTCGTCATGCCCCCCTGTGATTAAAAAAAATACAATGGTGCTCTAGGAGGAGATTTGGACGGGTTACCTTGATTGGTTAGTGGCTAATGGTTGCACAATCCCAAAAAAAAGTTGGGACATCACAAAGTGGCCAAATTTGATCAGCTCATTTTCAGACAGGTTTTTATATAAATGGTTCAGGACAAATGGAGAGAATATTTTTACCCTGACACTTTCCAAATCTCTTAACACAGAGGGGACACATATTTATTTATAAAAGACATGAAAAAGTGGATTTTGCATAATAGGTGAACTTTAAGATGTTGGCCGGTACATTAGCAAACAGTTCATACATTTCACATCCAGCAGACCCAGAGAAATAATCTTCAAATTTAGCATCAGAGATACCTTTCTCATATCACAGTCATTTATTTAGCTACATGCTTATTTTTTCCCAACTACATAGTTGGTTGTAAAAGTCAATTCATTTAGAAGTAGCCCTTATATCACCCCACTGTCTGTACGACGCTGCACCCCAAAGAGCAACTCGGGAGAGAGGGATGTGTCGATTTATTTTGAATGCATGGCACTAACTATTCTTCCTACTGTCCTCATTCAGTTTGACTTCTCTCTTTTTATGCAAATAATATAATCTTCCATTTTGTTTCAGTCTCTGTTAATTCATATTTGATGTAAAGTGGGACATGATGCACTTTTGTTTGTTTGTGTTGGGGCAGTACATTCATGTTTGATGTTTGAAGGGAGGGAGGGGAAGATAATCATCCAGCAGCAATTACAGTTACAATCCGTGCTGTTGAATGTTGGATGCACCACCAGAGGCCAGCAGGCTACAGTTATGACTGTGACCGTGATTTGTGCCAACATATATATGAGCACATGTATAACACGGTACATAATTCATGCACATAAAAGGTACTCATTCAACATATCCCAGTCATCTATCATTGATAAGCTGCTTCCATTTCATGTTGCAGAAGAACTGAGGTGGTGGGAAAATTAGGTTTTACATAGCCTTCTCATGGTTTCAATATCATTTCCAAGTTAATATTACGGATGAATGATTTATTAGATGTGGGGAGATGCTAGTTCTCAAATCCAAATCGCACTTCATTAGTTTTAATATAATTTAGTTTGACTTTATGAGGATCCTGTTAAATGTTTAATGAAGTGGGTGCAGCAATAAAAGTAGATGCTGTAATGAAAATGTTAGGTTTAAAAAAAAAAAAATCATTTCATGATATTTCTTACCATAATTCTCTACAAAGCATTCCACATTCAGAAAGCAATTATCAATGTGTTTTCCAAACCGGTTGGAGCAGGAGAGACTCTGTTTATCATCAGAGCATCAAATACAGCAGACAGAAACATCTGGATGTGGGTCAATCTTAATTTATAATTGTATTTTGTTATCTTATTATTATTATTTGTTTCTGCTGTTAATGACTGAGGACTATTATCATGATTTTTTAATCAACCATACAGCCAAGACTATCCATATGGAAAATGGGCTATAACAAATCAAATGCATACTTTAGGTAATAATTGTATCTATGAATTTGTATAACAGTTCTGCTGCACCGATTATAACATTTTTAAATCTGTGTGCATCTTATAGTCTAATGAGCCCATCAATCTTCCATAATGCAAGTAGGATGTATTGTTTTGTTTTGACATTGCACATTTATAATTCCACTTAACACATAAGTCAGGACTGTAAGAAAAACTTCACATTTTCATATTCTCGGTTGATATTTTTTTCCTGCTATTGGTTTGTTCCTTTCTACCTCTTCATTTAGTTATATTTTCAGCATTTCCTGCATGAATAGAGGGTAGGATGTGTTTTGACACTACATTAGCTTCTATATTTTCCAGCATCGTGTGTGTGTGTGTGTGTGTGTGTGTGTGTGTGTGTGTGTGTGTGTGTGTGTGTGTGTGTGTGTGTGTGTGTGTGTGTGTGTGTGTGTGTGTGTGTGTGTGTGTGTGTGTGTGTGTGTGTGTGTGTGTGTGTGTGTGTGTGTGTGTGTGTGTGTGTGTGTGTGTGTGTGTGTGTTTATCCACCCTTGTGGATTGTGTTTTGTTCACTTGTTTTCCTTTCTCATAATCGTTAGATGGGCTGTAAGTCACTGTTCCATGTTCACATTTCCATAAAGGGCACAAGTAAAAAAATCTATCACTAGTGATAAACAGAGCACAACACAAGGAGTATTATCTCAGTCAATGTACCCCCTTGAGGATAAATAAACTCCCTGAACCATGTAAACAAACTGAGGAGTCCTTCAACGTGAAAATCCTTGAACACTACAGGAAGGATGAGACAAGGCCATAAAACCAGGGTATAGCTTGTGCACATGCATAAGGACATGGACACACATACCCAAAAGCTTCACCTGCAAGTATTCTGCCAACGTCTATCCAAGGAATCACCAACTGTTTAATTTGATTTTGAAATAATGTTTCGTAGCAATGTGAATGTTCCAAGGGTGTCCCTTAAATCTGTGTGTTATACAACTTAAACGTTTAATTAATTAACACACCTATGGCGACAACGAGTTGTATATTTATTCCTATGTCCATTTGTATGAGTCAGGCAAGAATATGTTGCTTATAAATTGATCTTTGGCCTTTTGCTGTCTGACAGTTGTATAACAAACAGGAATAAATACAAACAGTCACACATGTGTTTATACTAGCCGTACTCTGTTTTCCGTCTGGCTCAGAAAGCATCCAACCTACATGGTCAACTCAATCGGAATCACATTTTTCTTATTATTTTAGCCCTGGCATTCAATTCCCTGACTCCGTTAAGCCGAAGATAATATTTGGAAAATGGAACAATGAAAGCCAACCGCTGTGGCTAACAGACCAGCCTGTCTGTGTAGATGGTCAGGTCCAAATGAAATTAGCCACAAAGTGATGGTCCCCTAAACACAAATCTGCTGTGGAAGGGGAAATCCTGTAAAGGTTATTTTGTTTATCTCATTTGAATTAGATTGTCCCTCGCTCAAAGGGAGAGATAGAGAGGGGGAGGGGGCAGTGGGAGAAGGAGGGTTGGGAGGGTGTAGTATTTGGCATGACCTAAGGAGAGGGTCGTGGTAAATGAAAACAGACTGATGCATGCGTCGGACCAATCCCACAGAGGTATAGTAGGCAGCGTTTGGCCCAACCCCAAATGAGAACCGTGAGAGGAAGCGATGATGACTACAGCGCGTAGATCGGCAGCTGGAAGCGAGAGGTGCCCTGGTTGCTCGGTTTGAACGGTGAACACAAATGCCTGCCAGCACCCGTAGGCTACACATCCAAGGCACCGGAGAGCTTTAACTCGTACAGTTGGATCGGAGAGGGATATGGTCCAATATTTCTCTCTCTATCTTCTCCACTCTGATTTTTGGTTTTGAGATGCAGCTCATGTTGTGACATCCTGTTAGCGCGGTAAACTTTACGGCATATGAGTCAAATGTAACTTGTTAAAAGTGCCAAAAGAAAGAGACAAGTTAATTCACTAAAAATGTCAACGACGTACCTTAGCTCTCAAGCGCCCAACCAGAGCTACCTATCGACGGCTACCTACGAGAAGACAGACCCCTCGGAGATGGAGAGGCAAATTCGCCTTCTGCTTTTCGGCTTGTGCGTAATCATCGCTGCTGCTACCCTTGCCGGAGGTGTGTATTCGCTGCTCTCACTCCTCCGGTTGAGGAGAAAAAGCTCCTTGTGTCTTATCGTGGCTTCTATGTCAGTGGACGATCTCCTCAGTGTGGTCCCTCTGTCCTTGTTCATGCTCCTGCAGTGGGAGAGAGATGGAGGTGGATGGTCGGGAAGCCTGTGTACTTTATCTGGACTTCTGTACGTGTTCCAGGGTGTTTCAAGCAATATGAAGGCATGCCTCATAGTAGCTTACACTTTTTATGTCACCAAGAGATTTGGAGTACTCCAATCTGTCCGCCGGCCACTAAGAATGATGTGGGCCATTGCCGGTGTGTGGGCAGTGAGCCTCGCCGTCAGTGTGTTACCTTTGTGCGGATGGGGAAGCTTTACGCCTGCCCCTCTCGGGTGTTTCCCAGAGAGCGACAGTTTTTACACCCTGATGTTGTTCTCTTTATATTCCATGTGTTTCTGCGGCATGTTATTTTTCTTTACCCCCCTCACCTATCAGCTGCTGTGCTCTAGGGAGCCCCAGAGGACTTTACTGTACCCCAGCTATTCGGAGATGGCGAGGGGACTGAGTGGCTCTGCCCCCCTCTGTGACCTTCCTTCTTTTTCCCGGGACAGCCTAAACAAAAGTTTCGGGGCCTACAACGAGCTGAGCCCGAGTTCATGCGGGACGAAGATCGTGGAGAAAGAAGACAGTGGTTTGTCCCCAGTGTCTGTCAGCGGGCAGAGGACAGCTGCTATCGGGGATACACCAGTGGTGTTTGCACAAAAACGCTTCTCCATGATCCTTGCGGTTGTCCGAGTTATTTTATGGATGCCAATGATGGTAAGTAGCGTGATAAATTCTAATTATTCTAAATTAGTGTGTAAAAAAACTTCCCTGTGATGGAAAAGAAAGACATTTTAAGCTATCCCTTTTTGATGGAGACCCATTGCAAAACCCTGGATGTATCTTGAAGCAGCACTAAACTAAACTACAGTTTTGAAAGCATTCGGAAATCCTAGTTTGTGGTCTCATAAGAAATGTTAAACCGTGACATTTAAAGAACACAAGACGATGTCGTATTAAATTAACTTCCATTACAGGCCTTGAGTACAATTATTTGCCATGTTTTAGTCAACACCGAAAGGGCAGCATTCATTGGGTTGCATTTTGAAATACCTTATAAGAGTATTTGTTCTTGCTCAATCAAAACGTTAATTTGATGTAACAAAATATGCAATGCAGCCAGCAGACAATGATGGGCAAACCAAATTGGCCAAACTTGCAACACTGAAAAATGAGCTAAGCCAAAGATTTGATGATATGATGTGGTGGACATTTTAATTTGTACATTAGTTTGTTTGGTTTTCCAAGAAACACACACGCCTTTCCAAAGATGATTTGTCTAGTGGTATCTTTTTGTATTGCTTGTGTTTGTAATACAGATATATAATATATTTTTCTGTTTATTTTCAATTTAGAACAGTCATAGACAGTTCAATATGTGCCTCTCCAGAAAATGAAAAACAAAAAAAGCACAATGTGGGCCTCATTTCCATCCACGTGCCTCCCTCCCAATATTTCCTCATGCATATTGAATGACGGACTGCTCAGTGAATTTATCTTCTATTTCCCTTCATTTACAGACGTTGGTGCTTGTGCGCCACGCAGTAAATGCACGCAGCTCATCCCTGGAGACGCTGAGCTTCTTTCTTACTCTGCTTGCCCCTGCGGTCACTCCATTATTCGTGCTGTCTGAGCGCTGGATCCACATGCCATGCGGCTGCTTCATTAACTGCAAACAGGATCCAACGCAGGAACCCTCAGGTAAACAAAATCAAGTGTATTTCTACATAATAAACCCTTAGTTCCCCATTTTGCTACCCTTTAAAGGAGAGGGAAGTAAAGTTATAACACAATTATCCTTAATTACTTTTTCACAGTGATGAAAAGAAGATTTGAGTTCAACCTTTCCATCCAACAAGGCTATGGAGTCTACAAGTTGTCACATGCCACTATGCCTCATAACAGTCCACCTCTTGGGAAGCCTGACCTTCACAGCTTCTTTAACTGTGACTTCCCCAATAGCCGCCTTGAGACAATAGAAAGCGGCGGGCTCCTCAGCCTAGAGCCTGATTTTGATTTCAGCACCACATTCCCTGTGGACAGTTCCTCTCAAGCAGACCTTCCATTGGAAGCAGTAGCCAGTGGAGGAGCGGCGCTGACTGATTGTCTTTCACTTCCTCGTGAACACCACGGAGATGAAGGCGACCGCTGCGTCCCTTCACATCACAAGGAGCAGGATCACAATCTCACCGATACGTCATTTGTGTTCGAGGGCCCAGAGAGGAGGCTGTCGCATGAGGAGTGTCGGAAAATCGAGCTGACAGACTGGGAGTGGTGCAGGAGTAAATCAGAGAGAACACCAAGACAGGTACTCCTCTGTCGAGAGTCTTCAGTTTATTAACCTGATGTTGAACCATTCAATTAAGTAATTTGTATCTGTCATTCTGTGGTTTATGGATGCCAATAATTGCTTTTACAACCTCACTCTCGAGTGTTTCCCTAAACTAGTTAAACAACAGCTGCATTAGCAGTCAACATAAGCATGCTCTCTAGAGAATATCGTTTAGGAGTGATTAGCATCTAAGTACCATAAAATGGTTGGATTCAATCTCACTTTCTGTGTTTACATTTAGTCTATAATGCAGTCTTGCTGCATTTCTAAGTACAGAGAAACAGACACAAGGCTATAGGATGCATTTTTTACATGACGAGGCTTTAGAGTGCATTTTTATCTGTCTGACTTATTGTTTATTGGTCTGTTGCTCAGTGAGGTTGTTTTTTTTCCGCATCTGTGAATATGCCTCTTTATAATCAAGCTGACAGACTGGGAGGTGGCCATGTGATTTAGATAACATTGTAAAAATCCTCTCTCCCTTAGCCTTTCTTCTCTCTCAGCAGATCTTGTTTGTGCTAAGCATCAATGGATTCCGACTAATAGACCAATTGATCAACATACTATCAACAGCATACCACTTCAGTAACAAATGCCAGCCTGTCATTCAAAACAATATACATTCATTGCTATCCCACTCTAAAATCAGAACAACTCTCAAGGCTTAGTTCAGTTCATTAACTTACTGTTGTGGGTTTTCTCTCTTTTTGTAGGCAGTGTTTACTGTTTCAAAATCAGTTTTAATGAGATGTATCCACACTCTAAAAGCAAATGCCTTAGCTCAAAGCTTAGCTTAGGGGAGAAGGCTTTAGGGGAGAAGGCTTTTCTTCTACAATTAGGTGTTTTTAATTACCACTTACTTAATAATTGGTAGCATAAACACAAGTTTTGAAGTTGATTACTCAAAAGATTAAGTTGTTCCAACTTGTTTTACCACATGATTTAAAAGGAATTGTAAGTTGTATGTACTTAATTACCATCATTGTGAACACACGTTTTTAAGTTGACAATCATTTATAAATTAAGTTGCTCCAAATATATTGTATTCAATAGTTTTTTTTTTTTAGCTTTTTCATGTGTTTGCCTTTAAAGAAAGAAATTAATTGATTCCACAACAAGAATATTAGGCAATTCACTTTTTATTTTGAACTGCTGTTGTTTATTTCAACACATGATGTTTCAATCAGGAGAGAATTCATTTTGTTTGAACATTTATTGACACATGCCATATGATAAGGTGCATGAACACCTGAAATCACAGCTGACTGCAGGAGAGAGGAGAACCATTTTATAGTTTGGCTGCAGCACGGTGATTGGCTGCTGGAGAATGAGGTGAAATGTAATAGGTTAAAGAGAACGCCTGTGATGAGCTGATTATATGCAGCTGCGGAGTGAATGTACATACACCCAGTCTTCCTGAAAGAACTTGCGCTGAGCTTCATTTCAATCTTGAAAAAAAAGATAAATAACACAAATTTAAATTGCCCCACAAATAATAAATAAACACATTAGCCATATTACCATGGGACATGGGGACACAGTAAATAAATGCTGCCATCACAATGAAGTTAGAGGCCTTTGCATATTTAAAACCAGTGCCAAATATGTAAAATCTGTAAAGTTTTTGTAAAACTACAGAAACAAACTCTCAATGGCCACCAATCTGCAGATCACACACATCAATTTCACAAAAGATGTAACAAAGATGGTTGCACTGCCGACAGTCATTATTTCAAACAGTATGAACACATTTAACGCAGAATGCTTGCTCATTCATTTGTTTCCCTTGACCACGATGGTTGCCATCGTATGGTCAGATCCTGGGGTGGACCGGTCACTGATGAAGGCAATATTCATGTTCTTTTGAAGCACATTAAATAATAGGTTAGCGCACAAGAGATAATGAATTAGGTAATTGCATACTTTTTAAACTGCCACTCTTAGCGAATTCAGAGCCATTATTACCAGCTGCTAAAGCAACGCTGGTATTGTTTTCACCTATTGAGTCTGCATGTGTGTGTCGTCATGGCAATGTGGTCCTGAAGACACACAGAGGTGCTTTTGAGTACTTTGCCTAGTGTTTAAATGCATGTGGACAGATTTAGTCAATCCCAACCGTGCAAGTTTTAGTGTACCTTCTCATCTTTTTTGCAGGTTCCATACAATACTTGAACTGGTTAAGTGAAGAGCAGAAGCCACTTTTCAAATGTTACACAATCCTTTTCCCACGCTATTGCTGTCAACACCTATCCATGCTGAACGTTGCTAAGATATTATTGATTGGGGTGTGGCCAAAAGTGCAATATGCTTCAAAATGTAGCTGACAGAGAGCAGTGCTTTTGTCCTGTGCCCATGGATTTGATTTTATTTCAAGATTTTTTATTACGTCGCTAAACTCCTTGAAAAGGTCCTCTTCCTTTTCTCCGAGGTACACGACAAGGCAGCGGATGGCTATAGTTCTCTGCGTACTTCAATTGTATTGTGCTATTTTGAAAAAGGAAAAAAAGAGAAATTACCTAAATGAATATATTCTGAATGGGTGACTGCCAACCACTTGCATTTCAATGACAACTCTAAATAACAATCCTACCTCAAGAAGCATGTCCTTGATCTGCTTCACCGAGATTTATTTTTAATAAAAAGCGATATCACAATAGTAACCAAAGTATTTTTACTCTCACAGTAGCCTCTACTACTTTGTATCCTCTCACAGAACTATTCACAGTTCAAAGGCTGCTAATTTTGGTCAAACAGCAATTATCCTATACAGTGCAACTACAAGGCTATACTGTATTTGAATGACAAAAGATGACACTCACCTTAAAATTTCCTTTGTATATTTCTATTTGTCTTAACTCTGGGAACTTGTCCAGGCATGTTAAGTGGGAGTGGACTTGAAATCCTTAACTCAAGGTGTAGAACAATTAAGTTATCAAGCCAATTGCATTGCTTACAACTTGAATTTTGTTTTAAGTAAATTAACGCAGAAATCAGAGTTCAAATTACACACAATATTAAGTTGACATTATTACGTCAACACAACTTATAAATTAATGTTTGCAACTTAAAATGTTTATCTAAATCAATTAACTCACATTTTTATCTTGCAACCATGCATTTAATTACGTTTTTAGAGTGCACTCAAGGTTAGCTCCCCTTATGTGTGTTTGTGAATAGTTTTGTGAAAAGCTGTAATGTGGCATGAAATCAAATGAAAAAGAAAAACTAAAACAGGAATGCAACACATGCTGTGTATCCATATATCTATAGAGCAGAGTTGCATGTTAAGTAACATTGCGCTCATACAGGTATTATTTACTTAGTCACTCAAAAGATGCACAATGAAATAGAAGTCAAACACCGCTAAATGTAAACCATCCACAGCTCAAGACAGTTTGCTACTGGCACAAAACATCTCTCTCCACTAATCAATTTTGTATCAATTTCTGTGATTCCAGATGTTTATTTCTGTCCTTGAGTTGCTGGACTTAATACAATTGTTCAATATAGCCTTTATTTACCCTTTAAGACCTGCAGTTTTGCCAGTTCCCCCGGCTGACTTTATTTTCTCTAAGAGGCTTTAGCAGGTTTAGGAGGCTATTAATGCTACAACGTTATGATAGATTTTGCTGAGGGAAACATTGGCATGGATTTATTCACAGGGGTCCCTTGACTTTTCACCAAAGCTGAGAATATATGCAAGCCACGAGCACATGCTCCGACTTATTTTGTGTGTGTGTGTGTGTGTGTGTGTGTGTGTGTGTGTGTGTGTGTGTGTGTGTGTGTGGCCTACTTCTCATCTACATTTTTCTTCTCCAGCAAAACTATGTATATTGTGCTCCCTTAGGCCGCGTTCATTGATTGGGGTCCTTATATACAAGTACAGTATACAGACAAACAGCAAATACAATAAATAACTAAAAGCTGCCCAAATCTAGCAACCACCCCCTTCCCAAACACAGTCACGAAAGACAAAGTTTGTGATTTGAAAGCGCTTCCTGCCCAGGTTTTGTTCCTCGTTAGCAGGATAGATGTCATTACCCAGCGTCTGTTCTCCTTACTGCCAGCCCCTTTGGCCTTCAGTGTCCTCAGGGAGAGGTGGAATTAAGGCTCAAAGACATATTTACCCTCTCAGTGGCTTTATGCTCTCTACTTGAAAACAAAGGGCTTAGGGCGCACTCCAAAGCCCACTCCCAAACAAAAACAAGATATAATGTGCAATCATGCAGGGAACTGAAACCTGTTTACTTTGTGAACACATCCTGATCTGTAAATAAGTGTTGTTCTCTCCAATAGGTTACAAGGTGGATAATGAGAACAACTATTGAATCGGAATGGATTGGAAAGATAGCACAACACTAATCAATAACATGATCTGCAGCCATCATTAACAAATATTGAACATCACTTATGTTGGGTATGCAGTTCTGTGACAATTTACTCAGAAAAAGCAGTGATTTGAACTGAATGCTAAACTGTAGCCTGCTAAGATGTTCACAATCACAATGCTATCACGCATATGTTTTGCAGGTATGTTTACTATATTTATCATATCTGTTGTGTTGGGTTTGCCTATTAGTTGGTGGAATTCTTTCTGAGAGGAACATGAATGTCTGGGCCAAATTTGTAGTCATCATTATACTGGAATGAGCTAATAGGTCATAAAAAGGTCATTCATCAAGACCTTTATGAATGTAAATTGCATGACAATCAATTCAAAAGTTATAATCCTGCCAGGAAGAAGTGCCAGCTGCAAAATATGCATAATGTAAATATTTGCCTAGATTTCATGCAGGTTATACATATATTAAAATTACACTTAGAAATAACATTTGAAAATGAGAGAATAGCAACATTGCATGTAATAAAAACATGTACACACACACACACATTTTTACTTGACAATGTGTTTTCATTTTAGCATGGTAGTCTCTCTCTCCCTCCATGTCTCTCTCCTTGCACATTGACAGGAAAACAGACAGAGTCAGGGAGGACAAGAGATTGACATCCTCTTTGTTCCTGCTGTGCGTCATAATCACAATCAGATCATTACATTGAACTCATCTAAATAATTTAGAGGGCTTAATGAGACCTGCCAGTCACCCCACTGTGGCAGCATACTTCTTCTTCCCCCTGCCAGAAAAATGAATTTGTTCAAATGATCATGTGACAGAGGCTCACATAAATGTACTGTGGAGTGAAATAATCTCCATGAAATAAATATGACTGGAACATCTGAAATGTGATTTGAAATGAGTGAGAAACCGAGAGGAAATTTGATTAATGTTTAATACACTGAAATTATGTTATTCAAATTCAATTATTAAGAATAACATTTCTGACAATGGCTAAATGGCTCATGAATTGTATACAGCTTTCTGCTGTGCGCCTAACAAATCTTTATTCTACCAAGCAGTAATGACAAGGCTAACCATATTTAACTTTTTGATTGAAATGGTTGGTCAACACATAGATCTCCCTGCCATTGACATCAAGGACACGATCTAAGCCCAATTAGTTTGAACAAAGGAAACATTTGTCTTTGTTTTTCTTCTCAATTACATGATAAGCAGCCATATGGAATTTTGTAAAATGCATAATATTATTCTCGACTAATGGGACCAAGTTAATACATCAATAAAGATGTTGCGCTGGATATTCACTAAACTTTTTCTTGCGTTTTCGTTTTGTTTTTATGCAGCGGTCATCAGGTGGTCTGTCAATACCCCTGTGCGCCTTTCAGGGCACCGTATCTCTGCAAGCCCCCACTGGGAAGACCCTCTCTCTTTCCACCTATGAAGTCTGCAGTGACGGACTCAAAATCTCCCCCAACAATGCCAAGAAGGTAATAACCATCAAAATGGACCGTACTTATTAATATGAATGAAAATGAAATATGCGTATTGCTTTATTGCTGTATGTCAGATAAAAGGATTGATATCATTCTTATGTCAGTGCAAGTACAGAAGTTGTGTATATCTGACTCGGCAAAATAAATCATTTGATTTATTTTGCCGAGTCAGACATACAGCCGTCTCAAGTGTAATTCCCAAAATGTCAAATTATTCCTTTAACAATTGTCTTCTAGTTTACCTACTAGTTCACATAGGTTTTGTTAATGTCCCATTGACAACTTGGGCAGATATGTAAGATAAAGAATGAATTGCATTGTGACCCCATACTTTTTATAAATAACTTGGATTATAAATCTGCTTCAAAGGTGGAGGTGTATCGCTCCAAATCAGTTGGCCACGAGCCCAGTGCAGACGAGTCATCATCAGGAGGCAAGGCTGGAGACGTGAATGTCAGCAGTGTAGGGATGGGCGTGGGGATTGGACTGGGGATGGGCATCGGATCTGGTGTGGGGGACACCAACGTGAAGATCCACCTTGAGGTGCTAGAGATCTGTGACAACGAGGAGGCCATGGACAGTGTCTCCATCATCTCCAACATCAGCCAGTCCTCCACCCACACCCGCTCGCCGTCACTGCGCTACTCACGAAGGGAAAACCGCTTTGTCTCCTGCGACCTTGGGGAGACGGCTTCCTACTCTCTGCTCATCCCCAGCAGTGGCAACCTGGAGGCAGAAACCATCAATATCAACATACCTGACACTGTAGAGGCTCATCGGCAGAACAGCCGGCGGCAAACACAGGAGAGCTCTGGGTATCATGAGGAGATACAGCTGCTCAACGAGGCCTACAGGAAGCAAGATGGGGAGAGGGAAGAGTGACGGAGATATCCAGGATAACAAGAAGTGTCTCTTAGGAACAGCTTGCACCCCTCTGATAGCAAATGAAAGACACATTTTCTAATCATTCCACATTTATGTATTTTATGTATAAACCTGAGAGGTGACAACATTAGAGACTTTATCCTTTTTCTCATACAAAGGCTGCACAGTGTCAGGAGTTTCCCTTTCATACACTCAACAGGATATTGTCCATATCAGAAACATTGTCACTAAATGGAGTCCATTAGCTTGGGTAGAGCCTGCAGGAGGCCAGATAAATAACAGACCGATTACACCTCGTTCACATGGATGGTTTGTAATTTGTCGTAATTTGACAGAAACTTCCTGCATCAGTCCTTGCACACAGAACTCCCTGAATCTCATTGTATTTCCAGTTTCTCAAATTTCAAGCCAGCCACCATAGAAACGCCATCAACACACCGACTCGCTGTCCGTGAATGGTACAACGAGCAGCTCTATTAACACATGGACTCAAAGCAGACAACACACAGGGTTTGCTCCTGGGAGCTGGCAGGTTAAAGTCTGTAATGTGTGATTCAAGCAATCTGGCTTTTGTGTTCTCACATATAGCTCCTCTGGGTATGGTATAGATCATTTCAGGGTTGCAGTGCATGTGTGAAAGGGACTTTAGCTTAAAAGTTTTATTACAGTCCGTTTGCTTACTCTTGTACTTCCGCTTTAGATGAAATCACAAGAGCTAATGCCTCACCTGTCTGTGTGTAGAGTAAATTAAAAACAGATAATTCTTCAAAGGAAGATACAAAAAAAAGAAAAAGGTAGGATATATCAACAGTATTTCAGCAGAGCATTTCTTGTGTCACCATTTAGCAGCCTGCATCTTACCTAAAATGGATACAGGGAGAGAGACATTCACTAAGACAATGCGGTGCCAGGGTCTAGTCACAAGTCTGATATGAAGCCACTCTTGCAGACTATGTCATTGGTGATTCAGCCATGAGGGGAAGGGTCATCTGACCCATGTGTCTGACTCATCTCAGTGTGTGTTGTTGTGCATTGTTGTGTGTAAGAAGTAGCCTGGCCCATAACAATGAGGCTATTAGAATTATGGTTTCAAAATGCACATGTTTCTTTCTTGTATTTTTTTTTATTCTGCATAATTGTATTGTATCTGTGGTGTGTTTTCTTTTGAGTCCAGGTGATATGTCTGTGCATTTAGAAATATGTTGCTAATGAGAGGGACACTATACATCTTAAAAATATCAAAAAGGATAGTATACAGGCCAACGATTAGAGTGAAAGTGCAAGCGATTATTGTAGAAGTAGTCAAGAGTGCTGTTTTCTGCCTCATGCACATTTAGTGAAATCGAAATGTGTCACAGTGTGTATTTGTTTACAGTATAGGCACTAGGCAGCAAATGAATGTACAATTTAGAGCCAATTTGGGGGATCATTTCCTTAACTGCTCGGTTCACTGCCCATCCAATCAGTGAGAAAACATGGTCCATCACTTTCTACATGCATACATTCTGGACTCAAATGTTATAGATATTATTATATATTTCAGTACTGTTTTTGGTAACCTGGAATTGTACGGAGCCCTACAGAACATGGAGAAGAAGAAAAAAATGTATTTGAAAAAAAGAAAAGAAAATGTTTTGCGAGATATCGCTAAACTTTTCATTTAGCTCAATACGGTCAGTTCGGCAACACAGAAACCACAACAATGGAGCGGTTCATCGACTTTGAGCTTGGCCTTAAATATAAAGATATAACATCAGTGCTTGGCAATAGGCACGGGTTTCACATAAGTGAAGGACACCTCAAGAGAACACTCAGAGCGAGGGGACATGCACGTCGCAAAGCATACTCTGAGCTGAGTTATTGCCAGATTCGAATTTCGCGGATCAATAACTCATGAACATAACGTTCTCCATGTCCCCTAGGGGGCTCCGTACTATTCCGAGTGCTACCCGGCAAAATGTAAACAGAGAATAATGTACAGGCGTATGAATCATAATGAATGTAACGTTTTATTCAATGTCAACCATTTGAGATGTTAATGGTGCCAAAGGTTTTCAATAGAGCAGCTTCATCTCCACAGCCTAACCAAGAGGAAATAATTTGATCATCTGCTTATTCTCAATTTCAAACAGGACAACAGTTCAGCTTCTGGTCAAGCATTCTCTTAAATCCTTGTGATCAATAAACTGCTATTTCCTTTGTTTGAAATTGGTAGTTGCACATTAGCTGTACAATTGCATGTCTTGTCGACCGTCTCACTGATATAGTAACACACACACCACTCAATGGTATTCTTTAGTAGCCCTACTTACTAAAAGAAAATATAGTGCAATAATTTACTTTAAGAGACTGACCTAGATACGTAGGCTACTGTGGCTGCCATCATTGGTTGTTGTGCCCCTGGATGACAGTAATATAATCCACATAGATATTTTTGTAATTCTCTTTTGTGAGTGAGAATTTGCTGACATAAAATGAGCAGTAAAGACAAATACATATATTTTAGGAGGGTTTTACAAATTATACTTTGTACAGATATTTGGTGATGTGCCTTTGTGAAATGAGAATAAATGGAGAAAAACCGGAAAGCAAATAGTAGCAAATCAGGTAAAAAAATAAAAAGGGCATATTGCAGAAAAAGCAAATAATATAAAAAAAACTTTAGTTATTAAAGGACCTGGACAGAAGCCATTCCAAATGTTTTACCATGTCTCTCTGATACAAGGACTTACACCTCCCACTCACAACTTCTGATTTTGCTGAAGCAAGAAGGTGGAGGTAAGCCTGGGTTGAGAAGTAACACGAGACCTACTCCAACACATACAGGCCTATGCCAGGAGAAAAGAAAAAACAACCATTGTTAAATAATGCTTTTCATCTTGGTTAAATAATTTATTATGGTCAGAGATCCTGTGTTTGCAACAGCCTTGAGGGTATATGAAAACAAGGTGTGCAGGAGAATCATGCATCTGCAGCATCGTGAGAGTATGGGGAGGGGGCTAGCATGCGAAAGTCCTTTATACACTCACATCTTCGTGTTTCCACAAGCTCTCTACTACTCAAAAGGCTTCCTCCTGACATATCTCTGCTAGATTCTCAGCTGGTTATTATACTCTGCTCTATAGTGTTTTCCACTATTTTCCTGAATGGCTTACTCTCTGAATCCATTGAGATTTAAGTTAGGATAATTCCAGTTTGCATTTCCTGCTGAAATAGAGGATGAAGATTGAAACAAACATTAAAAAGGCTTATCTCACACAATGTGACAATAGTTAATTTAATCTGGAAATTGTATTTTCACTGTAACTGAGCTGCTGTGTAGCTGCATTTCTAAAATGGTTGATAACACTATATGCATGCTGACATGAACACATTTTCACATCCTAAATGATGACAGAAAAGGGGAGTGTGTGAAGAAGAGATATATTTAAAAGTGGTGATTCATGATATTTCATGACAGATGTATGAGGGGATAAATCCACCGCAAATGACACTCACACCTTTCATTCCTGTTTATTTTCTCTTGTCCCTGCAATCTTAGCACTAATTGGGTGAATATTGCTTTTATTTGTAAAAGACAACATCTAGAAGGAGAGAGGAGAACAAACGCATCTCTCCAACTCATTTAATATTCCAGCTAAGTTAAACTAGAGGTTTCTCCCAATTAGATATATGCTCCAACTGTGGGCATTCATTAACAAACAGGGTGAGTGAAGGCAGGGTGACGAATAAGGGTGAATGTAAAATAGAAAATAAGAAACATAACCCGTTATTGATTTAATTGAATCTGTTGCCTTCCAATTGTAAATCACTGACTCTAGTGTTGCCATGTTTGTTTTCAGACTTAGACATAATGAGTTAGTCTCAAGTACCTTAAGGTTGTCCTTAAGTACAGTGCCTAAGTAAATGAGATACAGTCTACCGCTGTTCATTGACCTATTGTGAGCCGCCTCGGATAAAAGCATCACATGGAAATGTAAATTTAGCAAGAAGTGGCCATTATTACATTAGATACATTACTACATTGCTGACTCTAATAAACTACACGCCCGCCAGAACACTGCGATCATCAGATCATCATCAGTCTATTAACTGTGATTTTAGTATGTCTGCACTTTGTGCTCATGTCATCATTCATGTCTTTTAAAAATTATACTAAAACTGAATCAATCCATAAACAAGGTGGCCTGTTGAGATTACTATATATATATATATATATATATATATAAAAATAAAACATCAGTGTAAAAGCAGCAAGAGCAAAGCATAAAGTGGGATACAATGCATATACACATGCATTATTTTATCCCACTTTGCTTTGCTCAGTTTTACACTGATTCTATGTCTTATTTTTTACTGATGTAAAGCACTTTGAACTGCAATCCCCTCTATGAAAGGTGCTATACAAATAAAGTTATTATTATTCAGATGGAATTTCATTCTCCCATTAGCCTCCTCAATCTGCCTAGAAGTATTTTAATGTTGTAGCTGTTACTATAACCAATACTAATGCTAGGGCTGCAACTGACAGTTATGTAGGCACATTTTTATTGTTTCTTATCGCTATGTGATTAAAAGAATAAACACAAATAGCAGGATAGGCAATGCAAAACTTTATTTCGTACCTTCATACACACACAACGCAACATTAGAATGAGCTTTTATCAACGCCTACATGATAACCTGTCAACATGACAGTAAAATCCACATGACATTAATACAGAGCGGGCAGAACCCAAATCTGCATTCAAAGAATACACTTTACCAAAGCTTGAGGAAAATATCACAACACAACCCCTTTATGAGCCAAACCACCATGAGAGAAAAAGATGGTGCTATATCTTATCCCACTGAAAATGCACTGTACCGATAAAATATTATAGTTCATCCCTGTGATGCTTGGACAGACTAAATGCTTTGAATCTGCTGATAGATGATATTCAACACAAAAGAGCAGAGCCAGGACCCTGTAGGTGAGCAGTCATGGTAGATCTTTTTCAATTCACTGTAACCCTTAAGGCCCAGATAACAGTCTTCTTCCCTGATGTGTCCGTTAGGCTGGGAGCAGCATGAGCTGATTAAGGCAGTTAGCAGTTGGGTTTTTAGAGCATCATTATTCATTAATTTTCACATCCTTGCTTATTCAGAGTCTCCAAATTAGTGATTGAATAAACAATGGTTTATTTTCTTAGATTATATTATGTATAAACAGTATACTCAAACAGGCAATACAATGCAGTGGAATAATTATAAATGCACCAGAAAACATGCCTGATAGAAGGTCTAGGGTTAAATCAATCAATGTTTATTTATATAGCCCAATATCACAAATGTTAAATTTGTCTCAGTGGTCTTCACAGTGTGTACAGAATCTTATATTAAATAAGATTGGGAAATTAAAAGAAACAACTGAAACAAGGTTAAACAAAAAGGTTGTTGGTTAAACGTTAAATAAACAGGGGCACAATGTAAAGCAAGACCGGAAGCTAAACTAAAAGGAACAACAACCATATTATAAGATAAGCAGGAGCTAAAACCAAGCTCAACTAACCAAAAAGCAAATGGCACGAAGCAAAACAAATGTAACATCATAAACAACACAAAACATAGTTAGCAAAAAACAGCAGCAGGTGAACTATGAAGGTTCAAAATGGCTCACCATGTGGAATATAAACATTTAAGGTTCTGCCCTATTGACCACAGGAAGAGGTTTTTGAACATGTACTGAGCTTCAGGACAATCGGCAAGGAAGCAGTAAGTGATCATAAAATACTAGCAGAAATGAGACCAATGTATCCATATAATCGGTTATGAAGCCTACCTTTACCAGCGACCATGACAGCAGAGCCAAAGGTAAAAGCCAAAGGCCACCAGATGCCTTTTATACTCTGCTCTAATGAGGGTAGAGGTTTGGGAGGAGTCAGGCCTTGAGCTGATTTCAGGAGCACTACTCGCTACATCATTATTTATTTTAAAACTTAAGATCAAACCAAAAAAGGTTTCCCAAAGAGATTAAATAAACCTAATGATCCATATATTTTTCTGATGGTAATCGATACTGCTTTCAGTATTAAGGAATAGTATCAACTCTTGTAAGATTCTTTCATTTATTTTCCATTTCAGCAGATTGTAGCGTATTATTGTCAATTATTCCAAATAGAAATTGATAAGCCTCATGTATTATCCATCAGTGAGTAAATACCATAGGTAAATACATTTAGAACAGCGAGTGTGGAAGGGGGTGGCCAACAACCAATCACAGAGCAGAACGACAATAGCAGGCAGCTGAATATTCTGACGCCGATTCTGTGCGACATGCCGGATAGAAACGAGAATGAAAAACATGCGAAGTGATGCTTGTTGACAGCATCATTTGAGTGTTGCTTTATTTACCTTCTACACGTACTGTAGCTATCCTGAAATTAACTGTCAATAGCAACGACACGTTAAGTGTTGCCTCGTATGTTTACCTTTAGGCTCTGGCCCATAAGTCCATCTATTTTAGCAGCACTAGCATTAGCAGCTAACCTTAAAATACATAGTAACGTTACTTACACGACATTTTGACAGCGTTTTAGTATTTAAATCTACCACCGCTGGTTTCTGCAGTATGAGTCATGCATATGGTGGCGGAGGTGGGAGAAGAGGTGGAAGAGGAGGTCGAGGAGGAGGTCGAGGGTACAGAGATGGAAGCAGAGAGAGATGGGACAGGGGAGGCGGACGGGGCTCAGGGGGACAAAGCTCGGACTTCGACCAGGACCCAGGAGGAGGGGGACAACGGGACCGGCCTCCCCCACACCTGAAGGGACGGGATATCGGTATGTGGTACGCAAGATACGGAGCCGTGAGGAGGAAGCAGGCTGACCGGAGATCGGTATGTGTTTGGATGACTGATCGTTCACATTGTGTTGTCAGTTTATTAGAAACAGAGGTCTGGGCAGTCCGCACATAAAGAGGTGGGAGGACAGGAGTATAACTTAAGTACAAATAGAAGTACCAGAGTGTAGGAATACCCTGTTGTTACAAGTCCTGCATTCAAAGGGTTACTTAAAGGTGGGGTAGGTAAGTTTGAGAAACCGGCTCGAGATCGCTAGAATTTGAAAATACACAACCGGAGAAAATCTGCCACTTCCTTATAGAGCCCCTCCTCCAACACACACGAACGCGCACATGACCAATGAGGGCACGAGATAAGTTTGTGCCCCGATGGAAGGCTGACAGGCAGGTAGGCCATCCAATCCGTTTAGCCGGGCCGTTCAAACGTATTGGTTGTACTTTTTACAGTATTACGGCTTCTACAGATGACATTTTTTAATGGATTTTTTGTCAAAGCACTTAAGATATTCATTGCTATCGGGATGTTAAGAGCATTCCATGGAATATAACAAAAAGTGTATCTCGAGCCGGTTTCTGAAACTTACCTACCCCACCTTTAAGTAAAAGTACAAAAGTATTAGCTTCAAAATAGACTTAAAGTACCAACAGTAAAAGTCCTCATTATGCAAAATGGTAAATGTATTTAGGAACCTATCCATGTGGTTTTAAGTGAGGGTGGACCTCAAATCCTCTAGGGGGGTCAAGGGGGGTAAGATTGTTTTTTAAATGTATGAGTTAAAAGCATCAATCTGGTGCATTTTGAGGGGCAAATAAAGAGTCTAGATCTTTGGGAACACCTATATGAAACAGACCTGTATACATTTCAATAATCATAAAATCATGGCCATAACCAATAACATACCATTTCCAATATGAAAAAAACACTGAAACTTGTTTATTTATTTATTTTTGGTTCATTTATAGTTGTGAGAGTGTGTCTGGGCTCCTGAATCAGCCTCTCCTGTCTCACTCCTCTCCCCCTGCTCCTCTTTGAGGCAGCAGCAAAGACTAGTTTCAGCTCTCAACAAGTTGTAAAAGTGTATCTTACCTTTTTTCACCTAGTTAACTTTTTATTTTTTATTCATGCATATTTTACTAATCACTCCCACCTCAAATGGAAATATGTGTTTACATAAATGGTGACCAAACCGTTTGAGACCCATTGAGAACTTAGACTAAGTTAACTATCTAAACACTCAGAGAGTCCTTTACCTCACCTGAGCTGAGGTTATCCCGAGCTTGAATGACACACAGAGACCAATCAAGGGCTTTGGTTTATGATCTGTATGACAGTGGCCATGTCGGCAGGCCACATCATGTAGACAGCCAGTCACCATGTGTGAGGCAGGCCACTTAACAGGCCAGGCCATCGGGAAACCCCCCGGTCCTCCCGATGGCCAGTCCGGGACTGGGTACAGGAGGTGTAGAGCGAGGGATCATTGTCCACAAGTAAATCAAATGATTGAAAAAAAAACTGAATGGGTTGCGAAATATACTTGGGCGGCCGTTAATATACCTGGGCGGCCCGCCCAAGTATAGTCTATGTGTGGGAACCCCTCGTGTAGTTATTGCTAAAGTAGCAAATCATTCTTAGGCCGTCACTGAAATGCAAAAATAAGTGAACAATACGCACCGCTATTACATTGATTTCACATTTTCACAGGGATACTGTAAGATTTTTCAATGAGATTAAATGAAAGGATACATTGACATTTTGAACCCTTTTATTGTTTCAAACAAAGACCCTGGTGTCACATTTGCTTAGGCCAATTACAAGATAACGACTCAAAATTCCCCTTTATGTCTGTGTGTAGCGGCCGGTGGTCCAGATGGATGCAGCCAGAGAGCAGCACATTACGAAGCTGCTTAACTCTGTCCAAAATGATCAGCCTGGTCCAGCGAGAGACTGCAGGGATGCAGGAGCCTCTACATCGGACAGCTGGCGGTCAGCTGCCAATAGTAGTGGTCATTGGTGAGAACAGCCTACAAAGCATTTCTTTTCAAACTTGCACATTATAATGTTGAGCTTACCCTAAAGAAAATGGGAGTATTAGAAAATAACAAAGTTTCCTGACTTATTTGACTGCTGAAACAAGTTTGTCTCTAATTTGTACATGCAGTTACTTTGATGGCGAAGCGTCTGAAGAGGATACAAAGAAGATTGAGTTCAAGTCTGAAGAGGAGAAGGAAGAAGTTACTCATAAATCACAACGGTAACTTTTGCAAGCAAATCAGATGCACTGTTCCAAAAATGTAGTTTCCCATTTGATTATGCTTTCTTCAACAATCGGAGAGCAACCAATATAGTCTTGTGATCCACTATATTGTTGATATTTACACTTTTAATGTTTTTGTTTAGTTACTTCTCTCCAGCAGTTGTTAAAGATGAGACTCCAGATGCGTGGGATAAAGACGACCAGCAGGAGAAAGAGGAGAAAGAAAGTCTGAAAAATAAAGACAAGGAACTGGAGTTCTTGTGTCAAGAAGTAGTGAGGGACAGTTCACTGGATGAACGCTTACAGAGAGATCTGCAGAGCAAGAAATCTGATCCAAAGTACAAAGAAATGCTGGTAAGCATTAGGATTACTTTCAAGTTTTAAATATACAACAGTACAAGGCGAGGCTTTTAATCTACTAAAATAGGCAGTGCATTGTTTGCATATCTCCGTCAACTTGTTACGTTGACTGTTATTATCTTTTTATGTTCCTGTATGACGATTTCTCTGCAAAAAGTGGATTACTAAAGCAATAAAAAGTGGAGTTTAAGAGTGAAACAAAGGTAATTGGAGATGGGACAAGGATCTGAAATGTTTAGTTTGTAAGTTATCACAGGAATATTATCATAACATTCATTATATAAAATGAACAAACCATGAATTATATTTGGAAATATTGAGGATTGACTAACATGACTTTTTTTGTCTCCAGAAATTCAGGGAAAAACTACCGTCCTATAAAAAAAAAGAGGTACGTTTTACATTGTACTCAAATTAATTAATAATTCAGCAAATAATCTCATCTCCATCATAATTCACATTTCTGCTAAAAAAAACAATTCCTTCAGTTTGAAATGTGATCATGATTTATCATCACCCTTCTCCTCATCTTCCCATCCTCAGGAGCTTGTGCAACTGATCAACTCTAGCCGGGTCCTGGTGGTGAGCGGGGAGACGGGCTGTGGAAAGACCACCCAGGTCACCCAGTTCATCCTGGATGACTACATCAACAGAGGAGTGGGCTCGATGTGTCGGGTGGTCTGCACGCAGCCTCGGCGAATCAGTGCCATCTCGGTATGCTCTCTTATGTGTCTTTCATATCTGACTGTGTTGCAATGTGCATACTGAGGATAGATGTGTGATATGATGTTTATGCACACTGTCTCCATACATCATTTCTGGCGTCAGTCATGTAAATTAGATTATATTTTCTTGAATGTATTTTTCTCTCAGGTAGCAGAGCGTGTATCAGCGGAGAGGGCAGAAAGTGTAGGAAATGGAAATTCATGTGGTTACCAAATCCGCCTGCAAAGGTAAGACAGTCTCTTTAAACATATTAGGCATGGAATGAAGTACTGTGATTGTGTAGCGTCACCAGTGTTAGGGTTGCAGGTAAACTCGTTGTTTTATTGGTACTGATGATATGATGTCTGAACCACATGCTAGTGTAGATAAATAAAAGGTTAGTAGGCCAAATATTACACAGGATACAAGCATTTTCATTGAAAAGTCATTTTAATTCCATTGAAGCCATTCTCTGATTTGATGGTATTTAAATGTCCTTGGTGCAGTTGTCCTGAGGATCGTGTTTGATTCAAACTGTAATGAAAAAGGCAGTTATAAATATATATATATATATATACATTAATCTTTGTTTAATTATAAACAAGGTCACATTTGACATGAATCCGCAATGATGCCTATCAAGACTGTCAATATTAATTTCTTCCTTAATGGATGTCCAACATGAAGATAGATAAGAGCACTCTATAAGATACATGAATACCACAGAATAGTTTTTTCTGAAGGACAGGAGACATATTAGTTGGGAATGATCATCCGAGAACAATTGCATGGAAAGAAATGGACAAAGCTGGGGAGTGAGTCACTTGAGTGGTGAGCAGAGCAGCCCAAGTGAGCTGAGGGTTATTGGAGAGAAGCGGCTGCATACATCTAAAGTGAGTATGAGAGAGGATGAGATGGATGCACCAAAAGGGGAATCAACGACGCAACTCAGCACTGATATGAAGAGAGACTGATACAGGGGGTAAGAAGTCAAATTAACTCGGTGCTAGACTGTTCTAAATCTTTTTATGGGATGCGATATCTTTGTGAAGTTGCATCAAATTACTGCAATTAAACTCTTCATGGCAGAATAACTGTCCCTAAAGCACTGTTTTGTATAAAAGCGCTTAAATACAGCCCAAACCATTTAGAAAGGCTCGGCTGTCACCGCCACTGATGGAGACCATGGGTGGCTCTAGTGCAGGGGTAGCCAACACGGTGCCTTTCGGTGCTAGACTGTTCTAACACAGTCTAGCACCGTCTAGTCTCAGTCTCACGTTGCCAACGTGAGGCGCCCGCCGGGCACGTTCTAAAAATAGCTCGCCAAGCAAATCCAAAATGTATAAAATACACAAAACAAAAAAGGAAATGTAATTAAAAGAATCTACCCCATGCATAAACGAAACCTAAATCATAGTGAACCCTATCTACTTACTACAACTCTATATCTATCTAACACCCCTCCTCTCCCCACCCCCACAATGAATATCGACCAATCACGTTCTTACTTGATTTGCGGGACCAGCGTTGCAGTCGGGAAGAAAAGCAATGTGGCACCTCCCCGCTGATTTTCCTTCTGGCAGAATCTACACAACACATCAGCCCCATTGAACAGCCTATCATGCCAGCCTATACTGCACACGAGGGGCAGAGTTTTACTCTGTGTGTTGTGCTGCATATTTATTTATTGCACTTGACTCACACACGTGCATGGCGTAATCTCCAGGGGGGACAGGGGGGGGGGACATGTCCCCCGCACTTTTCGAAATCCCGTTTTTGTCCCCCCACTTTACAAATATGTTTGTTATTTTTTAACGCAAGCCGTCATCGCCACGGAGGAGCACACAGCCTGTGTGTGTGTGTGTGTGTGTGTGTGTGTGTGTGTGTGTGTGTGTGTGTGTGTGTGTGTGTGTGTGTGTGTGTGGTGTGTGTGTGTGTGTGTGTGTGTGTGTGTGTGTGTGTGTGTGTGTGTGTGTGTGTGTGTGTGTGTGTGTGTGTGTGTGTGTGTGTGTGAGTGTGAGAGAGAGAGAGCGCACCCCTTTATCTATTTAATATAGATAAATCAAGAAATCATTCCAATGTGTACTATAGGACAGTAAAATAAACAGTTTAAAAGGGGAGTGATTAGTAAAATATGCATAACTAAAAAGAAAGAATGCTAACTAGGTAACATAAGATAAGAATAAACAAGTTTAAATGATTTGTTATTGGTTGTGATCATATTCTAAAGATGTTTGGATTATTGAAAAGTATACAGCTCCCTTTCATATGAGTGTTGAGAGCTGTATCCATAAATTCATGTTGTGCTCAAAGTGCACCAGATTGATGCATTTAACTTCAACATTTAAAAAAAAAAAACTTTCCCGGGGTGCATGCCCCCGGACCCGAGAGGAGGTGAGGACCCCCCTAGAGTAGGTGAGGTCCCCACTGGAGGATGTGAGGCCCCCACTAGAGGATGTGAGTCCCACCCCCAAATAAAGCAGGTTAAAATAATTAAATTGAATACATGTTCTTTTAGTAAACACTGAAAACAGGTCCCACAGACCCAAACAGCACACAAAGGTTAAAGGTAAGCATATAATAATGTTAAAATGTGCTAAATATATACACTGCAAAAAACAAAAAAAAGAGGAGTAAAAGTAGCCCCCGACTTGTTTTATTTTTTGAAAATAGCCCTCATCCTAAAAAAGGTTGGTGACCCCTGTCCTAGTGGATACATCCAAAAGCTAGAAAATAAATACCAAGCTTTGTTACATTTCTGTTGATGTGCCAGCTCCTCAGACTGATTTAAAAAAAAGTTCACATTTCAAGTACCCGTTTGTCTCTCAGTGGGTCATCTTTAAAAAGAACAAAACACAAATTGGCTAGAAGAAAATAGGAACTTAGGTTTCATCTGCAGGGAAGAAGTGTATTAGTCTGCACAACTCAGGCAATGCAGACAGTCACTGCATTATTTGTATTCTCTCTGGTGCTGCAACACAGCAGCAAATGATGCGTGGTTATAATAATCATAAAGTAGTTTAGAGAAAGTAAGATTGATCTGATCATTCAAAGCTGTCATTAACAGAGACAGTTAAACACTTATGTTTGGGATGAACATTATTAATGGCAGTATAATGTGTGTAGATAACTGATGAGCAGTGTGCTGAATCAACATGCACTTATACATATTAATCTCTTGCTAGCACAGCTTGGGATCTCAGCTACAATCCATTTAGTTGTTACACTAAATGGATTCCGAACTAGACGAAGCGGGCAACTGTTCTGGGGCCTGATGTCGACAGAGAGTCAGATAGTTTTTGCTAATTTAATTGAAATCCTGTTTGGGAATATGCCCTCTTAAAGTGCAAACCGATCAGATGAGATGAGATGCTGCTTTATTACCTAACTTTGAGGCTGTTTCTACAAATCCTCGTGATAAAACGTAGATTCAAGTGTGTGCTTTCATGTTACATAATACTCATTTAATTTGTGATGAATCAGATAACCCTACCCTGCCACCAGTATTGCATTATTGACAAAGATGTGCACATTTAACATAGAGCGTGCTGGTTTGGGGGTCAACAGAGGCCCAGCAGCTATTTTCCCTGTGGCTCCTCAGCAGATTAATCCAGCCAAAACGCCGGGGGCCCTGCTCCTTTGTCATTTTCACTTTATAATTAACATGCCCGATGACTCTATTTCTCTGTTATTTTATCTGCTTTCTTGAATGTATTATTTATGTTGTTTTATCATTGCTTTTGGTGAGGTTTAATTATAACCTATAAGCTTTTTTATGTATTTGGTTGTTTATTTTAACACTGTACAGTATGATAATAATTCTTCGTAACCCTGTGCTTCATAAAAATAACTGCTTCATAATATATATATTATTGTTATTGCTGTTATTTCTCTTAATGTTTTTTCAGAAATGTCACATTTGCAAGCATCAATTATATAAAAAGCTTCTTATGTAGTTCAGCTGACAGTAAATACATTTGTCCAATGTGTCATAAGAGAGGCCGCTTTGTATGGAATTAAAATAAGTGGAAAGTCATTTCACTAATTGCTATTCAAGAGAGAAACTTTTATCACTAATACTTAAGCAAAGTATGATATAAAGATAGTATGAACATAAATGCCTATTACAGCCAATCACATTTCTGTATCAGCAACATCCATCGCAGCTTTATGCCCTCTTCTTTGTTCCGGCTGAGCATCAAAAGATTTCCGCTGTGAAATACTCTTGGAGCACCCAACTATAAAACTCCTAAAATAGACCAGGAGCGTGGAAATAAAGGAAAGATAATGGGATCTTTTGTTGTCACATTCATACATGTAGGAACATTACCCAGAGACTCATTATAGTATCTTTGTCTTAACTTTATGAAAAGTCTTGATTAGTGTCATTTGGAAATGTAAATACTTTTTTCTCTTCCCTTTTCTCAGCCGGTTACCACGGAAACAGGGTTCGGTCTTGTACTGTACAACAGGCATCATTCTTCAGTGGCTTCGCTCAGACCCGTAAGTCCCCACTCTGTTTTATCCCCATTGATTTGTGTCTGTGGATGGAACATTAGTATGGGTCCTCATTCTTAGTCAGGGAAATGAAGACACACACACACACACACACACACACACACACACACACACACACACACACACACACACACACACACACACACACACACACACACACACACACACACACACACACACACACACACACACACACACACACACACACACACACACACACACACGGAGACACCAGTGACTCATCCCTGCATGCTCATCCTTGCATTCTGAATGCATTCGGGAAAAGCACAGAAACTAAGTGAGGGTGCCAGCTTTTCTTGTTGTTCTGCTTCACTGTTTTTCAAAGTTGGCACGACTCTATTGAGTCACTTAAAGGTCCCATGTCATGGCCATTTCTACTGATCATAATTCCATTGTTGAGGTCTACTAGAATATATTTACATTGTTCAATGTTCCAAAATCACATTGGTTTCTGATACAGCATCTCTGTATAGTATGTGTATTCGCTCTGTCCTAAAAGGCTTGTTGGAGCTCCTTCCCCCCCCTCCCTGTGAGCCCAGTGTGCTCTGATTGGTCAGCTCGCCCACTCTGTTCTGATGAGTCCACCACCGTTACAGCGCAATATCAGTGATTATGTGTTACATTGGCGTTAGCAACCAGAAAATGACACCAGGTGAGAATGCTGCGTGGGGTCTGGGTGCCGTGTTGGCGGGACGTTGCGGGGCTCACTGCCTGTGAGGAAGCGGACAGTGTGGAGCTGGCTTACTGGTGTTGTCATTCCTGGTTGCTGCGTGGGGTCTGCGAGACATCGCGAATGGACGCGGAAGGTGGGGGGCTGCACAGCTGTGTGTGTGTGGTGTGTGTGTGTGTGTGTGTGGTGTGTGTGTGGTGTGTGTGGTGTGTGTGTGTGTGTGTGTGTGTGGGTGTGTATGTGTGGTGGATGTGGTGTGTGTGTGTGTGTGTGTGATGTGTGTGTGTGTGTGTGTGTGTGGTGTGTGTGTGTGTGGGTGTGTGTGTGTGTGTGTGTGTGTGTGTGTGTGTGTGTGTGTGTGTGTGTGTGTGTGTGTGTGTGTGTGTGTGTGTGTGTGTGTGTGTGTGTGTGTGTGTGTGTGTGTGTGTGTGTGTGTCCACGGATTGGTCCATTTGGGTACGGTCACGTCACTGTACCCAGGAAAAAAGAAAGATCTCCAACGAGGCGTTCTGGGGCAGCATAGATGGGTCTTTTCTGTGTTAGAGTTTTACTCGCTAGAGGGTGTACTTTGAGGGTTTGTGGCTTTGCAGACCGTTTACATGCATAAAAACCTACATAACACACAAGGGGACGGGTAATAACCAGAAAAGCATGTCATGGGACCTTTAAGGATTACCAATGTCTGACAAAATGCTGCGAAACTTTTTGCTGGCATTGCAGAATTTTTACCCAACAGTTGGTTTATAGACTGCAGCTTTGTTTACACTTGTCAGACTTGGTGTGACTTTTGGTCTCCAGCCATCACATTAGTGATTCTCTAACCTTTTCAGTCCCACACTCCCCTTTGACTCATCATTACAGGTCATGAATCTACAGATCAGCATATACACCAATTCTAGTTTAGACCCAAAATATATCAATATCTCAGACTGATGACGGAACTACAGGGAAATGTGAATGTAAAATGTGTAACCAATGTTGTGTGAAGCTTTTTTTATTTGGCCTATATAAATATGTAATGTACTAACTGCATATAGCTAATATTAGTTGACATCTTTTGAAATATGAGGAAAAACAGCCTCTAGGTACTGCATAACTACCGACTTGAACTAAAACCTCTAACATAAAAATGTTTTTTTTTCATATACGCTTAACATTTTAGTAACTATGCGGCAAAATGTAATAAATATAGATAACGACCAAACTAATAACATGAGCATATTAGATACAGAGTTGCTATTTGTCAAGAGAGATGAAGAGGTACAGACATTTGATCTAAAGCAAAGACTTTTTTGTTTTGTGTGTCAGAATGTTGTCTAGTATCAGCCACCTGGTTTTGGACGAAATCCACGAGAGGAACCTGCAATCTGACGTTTTGCTCGTCATCGTCAAGGAACTACTTAACCTTCGAGATGACCTCAAGGTCATCCTCATGAGTGCCACGCTCAATGCAGAGAAGTTTTCAAAGTTTTTTGGTATGACAAACTAAAGTTGGTTTATTAATATTCTTGCTTTGTATATTGATTTTGATTGTTCCTCCTTCTCATGTATACCTTTTCCTCTGACCAACATTTAGACAACTGTCCAGTTATCCACATCCCTGGTTTGACGTTCCCAGTGGAAGAGTTCTTGCTAGAGGACATCGTGGAGATGACGAGGTACGGCAACACTACTCCACAACACACTCATTAACTCCCAAACAAATAGAACCTTTATAACCCTTTTTTATTTTTGATTTAATCTATTATAAACCACTTTGTGTATCTGCCAGTTATCGCCCTAAGCATTCAGACCGCCGGCCCTCATGGAAGAAAGGCTTTATGCAGGGCCGCCAGTCCAGACCTGAGAAGGAGGAGAAGGAGGCTGAGTACAAGGAGAGCTGGCCTTGTTATGCGCGCACTCTGCAGGACAGGTGAGTTTGTTAGAACAGCAGAATAGTGAGATCTGCGATTTGCCCACGTGATAGATGGGTTTCAAGTTGGAGAATGGGATGGTATGTTTTTGTGACCTTCACACTTTTAAATAAATAAATCCTCTTCTTTGTGAATTTGAATTTTAAGATTACCATAGATTGTAAAAGGTGAATATAGAGCCGGGTGAGATCTTTGAAACACTTGACCCTCTGAAAGATGTGTCGCTTGAACAATGATTTATGCATCTGCAGTGAAGTGTTGTACCCAATGTCGGTGCAGTTTATACTGAAATAAATAGAAAAGAAAGCAGTGTTTTAGCTTCTTTAGCTAATAGCTAGTATTTGACCTCCCCCACATTTATTAAGACCAGCTCACCTTAAGATGTCATCGTCCTCCCAATAACACTCAACAAACAGTCTTCTTCATTTAGTACGGATTGGCAGTGCGGTCCCTTTTCTTTGCCAACATTATTACTGCTCTGTGTCGCAAAAACACAGAATGTGAGAGAATGTAAACATGATTACTTCTAGTGTACGGTACTTGTAAAAAGCACAAAGCTGTCTCTACGCACAGCACTACCATCATATTGTGAGTCAATGTGCAGAGCTTAATCACTTGTAATACTGTATGCCGGTAAGACTGTGATTCCAAAGTATAATTCAGGCTTAGTATATTAAGATTCACCCATAGGACCCATATAGCACTCTATCATTGAATGGAAGGGGATTTATAGTAAGGATACAAAAGAAGATTACGTCTGTGTGGTTATTCTTCTGACTTTGTGTGTGTTTGTCTGCGTGTGTGAGAGAGATGATATTGGCCCACATTGAGCCAGCCTGAGCCTTTTGGAGTTGCAATATCTGTACCGTATATGTATGCTCCGCGTGTAGTCTGTTCCAAGGGCTGCCTGACCTGCTGCTGGGTTGCACTTGCAGCAGGGGGTGTTATTTATTGAAGTGCCCTGAACTGATGTCCCTATGAAATAACTTTTGTCGCAGTAAGATCATGTCAATTGCAGGGTGACTTTATTCCTATATATTCTCATGCTAAAAGCAGCTCTTAATAACAGCTGAACCTTTTTTCGGGAATGTTATCGGAATAGATTAGTGCAACATCCATAGAGTAAGGGGTGCAATATTTGTTAAATGGGAAATAAGTGTCAAAATACCATTAAATATGTTGGTGTTGCAGAGACGTCTCGGCCTACAATTCATATTCGACAGACTTAGGAAAAATAATCTTTGATTGGTACACACAATCACCATTTACATTTTTTTTATTGCGATTCATATTGCAATTTAAATACCAGACAAAAATAAACATTGTCACATATTTTGCAAAACCTTCTCTCAATCCACTTTCCAAAGCTGATTTTTTATTCACACCTTGCATCTTTTTTAACCTCTGATGTTTAATGTGTGTATCCCTAATGATTGTTTAACTTGCATTTGGTGTCACAACAGCCAAAAATAAACTACAGTCATACATTTTTGTTGATGCATTATTGTATGCAGATTAGGTTTAGCGGATGGTTGTGTAAATTGGGCGGGGCAATAGTTGACTTGTGATGGTGGTTGTTGGGAGAGGGCCATTAAACACACTTTATCCCTGGGGCCCCTGGTACATACATTTAGACTTAGTTATCAGGGGCTTATATAAACATTGATCCTGTTTTGCCTTTTTTCTTTTGATCATTCATTCTGTTCACACTGATGATTATGCAGCTTGAGTTTGGTAAATTGAGTTGAGATCTCCCAAAGGTACAGCAATTGTTTTTTAAATGTAATGTTTCTGTTTTGCATGCATCTCATGTTTTACAGATACTCCGACCACACCATTGAGGCCCTAGAGATGTTTGACAATGATGACAAGATTGACCTTGAGCTGATCTTGGCACTGATTCGCCACATTGTGCTCAAAGAGGAGGTGAGATTAGCGTTGTATGTCTGCTTTGAGGGCCGAGTGATGTCTTTAAATTAGATTTTCAAGAGGTGCGTTTGTACTCCATTTTATGGAAATTGGATTCCTGTGAGTTTGTTATATGAGTCTGGGTAGTCTAAAAGACCTGAGTGCTTCACAAGAAAAGAGATGTGTTTTTCGGCATGAAAACTCCGACTGTAGACAGGCCGACAGTGCAGTTGTCCATTAGGAAGATTAAACTGCAGTTCAAAGAAACTCACTAAAGGAGAATTACAGTGCATTCCTAGGTAGAGCAGATGGAAGCAACAGGAGGGCTCGCTTCCAAACAGAGCAACGTTAGATCAGAGGATACAACACTGAACCTGGCAGCAGATCTGTGCTAATGAGTGATCGAACAGATGCTCTCTCAGCGCACATCAATTCCCTTTTTTCTCCTTCCAGTTCTTGTTAAATTACCAAGTTTTGATGTTATTTCAGTGTTCGATTCAGACTTTGGTAATATGGAACATAATGATAAACGTCTATTTTTGTTGTGTGAATGTTTTACTTTTTCAGTACACATGGTAACATCCACATCAGAATTATTGGTGCAGACAAAATATAGGCAAAGCAGAACATTTCGAGAAAAGAAATGTTTTCGCAGCATGCTTCTTTTGTTACTGTGTGGGAAAACAAAGCTGCAGATTGGAATAGGCTATCACAATCAATTTAGTATAGTATAAACAAGGGTGAGGACAATTCAGGAAAGTGCTAGAATCGATGGAACACACGGTCTGCCCTAACTTACTCTGTATTTTCCTAAGTGAAGGCAAACTAGTCGGGCTTATTTGTCAGTTTGTGGCTGTGTATGTGGACCACGTATACGAGAGAGCAACAGGAAAAAGAGCCAGGCCAGGAATGAGGAGTGACTAATGCAGATTGACAGAATAATTATCTCCTTCCCTATGAAGCCGTATCTCTATCCGTCACGGCCACACTGAGCCATTGGACCAGCTGATTCGCCGTGGCATTGTCAAACGGCCGAGTGGGAACTGGCTGACTTGCCGTGTCGGCGTTCTGAACCGAGGCTACGGGCCGTCTGCCAGCCTTTCCACTGTGATGATTGCTTAATTATGTTGCAGGAGTCTGGGATTAGACACCTCGGGGGATGACATGCAGGCATTAATGAACACCTGCTGGGTGCAAGTGTGTGTATGTGGAGAGTGTGTGTGTGCGCGTGCTAAATAGTAGGCCAACTCTACAGCGCTTACTGTGCTGTTGTTGATTATTTAGTTGCAATTGGTCAGAGTGTGTTTCTGTCCTGCATGTGTGAGGACATGTGTTTCTGTAGGATTGTGAGTACACACACTGCCTGCATCTCTCTCTTCCTCCTCTCTCTTGCACATGCACGGGCATTAACACACATGTGTATGGTCCCATGTGGGTGCCAGTATCTGAGCACTGGTAATAATAATTAGATGTAATTAAAAGGCAGGGGTGCTCAGGGCACAGAAGCTACTTTTTTATCTCTGTTCTTCTTTCCTCTCAGGAAATGAAAAGTCCTTTTTTCAGAGTGGGTTATTTTTCACCAGCGTGATATTATCCTGGGTATATTTTTTGCTTCAAGTTTGTTTCATGTCTGTGTTAATGATTTAGTCCCTTAATTACCTTTCAAGATGGGACCTTACTTTAGTTTATAACTCTGTTTAAGTATGGGTATCAAACTCAATGCTTTAAAGTACTGCCTGAAATGTTATCGTAGCACCTGCCAAAATGGGCATCAATATCCCGGTTAAGTTCAATCCTATTCTTTCTTCAGACATTTATTGCCGTAAATCAGCAAATGAAGAAGAACCTAACTGTATACAGTATATACGTAAACATCTTGAAAGGCTGCTTGTGTTAAGACTACGTTAAACACACATGTATTGAGAAGTTTGTCATGTTATTAAGTGAAAATGGTTTATTGAAATATATGTTCATATTCCTCAAAAGAAGACGTTGGAAAAAAAAGATCATATTAGTATTATCAATCAATGCTCAAGCACTGATTGGCACCAGGCTTGAAAACTTTCAAAAGTACACTTCCCTGCCTTAAATGATTTCCTTTTGTCCGGCTGCTCTTTATATCTGATAATGGTATAAATATAATGATAATCTGCTATAATCAAAAGAAGAAACTGGATATATAATGCTATATATTATGATTATAATCTGCTATAATATCCGGTCTTGCATGATCAATTGATTGATCCTCCGTGTCCTAATTATGGCTGCTACTATAGTGACATTGCTCCTCCATTAATCACCCAAGGTACATTATTGATCGAAGCATGATGGGATGATGTTTTAAAGTTTGAGGAGCTGACACTTTCTTTTTGTTAAGTGGTCATCCATTTTATTTTTAGACGGCTTAATGTGCAGACATGTGCCTCTGGCTGGAATATCTCCAACTCTCGCTCCGATGCATTTGTGTGTCTGCCTCGAGACTTTATCCCCGTGGTAATGTAGAGCAGAGGATGCCCTAGAGGGAAGATTTTGACATAATGATGTTGGCAGGCGATGTCAGGGCCTATTGTGTGGCTAAATGTGGAGGTTCGGAGCTGAGGGCACGTCATCTCTCCGAGGACACGGGCACCTTGTTCACTTGGCTCAGTTGTTGCTGAGACTCCTCTGGCTAATGGCTCTTCTGTGAAGCCCTGCTGGTTTTTTGTTTGTCTTTCAGCTGCTAAGTGTTGTGTCATGCCTTTGTCTGACAGGAAGGAGCAATCTTGGTCTTCCTGCCTGGCTGGAGCGACATCAGCAGTCTCAATGACCTGCTCACGGCTCAGCAGATGTTCCGATCAGGTACATTAACATAACATGATGTGATACAAGAGCAGACCAGTGACTTTCAGGTTACTATGCAGAAGAAGAAATCCTTGTTAAGCTACGGTTGTGCTCCACCCTAACATGTGTTCCGCTTATTGGTTCTTCACTTGGATGTTAACTCTTCACTGTGCAGAAAATCCCCAGAGTAGAACTCTATGATGTTTTTACATTCAATTACAATTAACAGAATTTAAAAAAGCTAATTTAATTAGAAATAACATGGATTTTAGAAAATACTGAATGGCCATTTCACCTTTGACTGACATTGTATTGACTAACAAGCAATTTATCAATGAAGGACACATTTCATAATTAGTGGAAATATGTGTTAGTTGCAGCCCTTGTGTTTGGTGAAACACTAACAAAACCTCCACTCCACAAACTGTAAATATACTTTTCAGTAGTAGACTACGTTTTAGAATTTTACATTCTGAACCAAGTCTAAGGGGATCTTTAAAATATTGGATACAAAAAATGATGTCTGTGTTGTTTTCTGCTCAATATTAAATAATAATAAACCAGATTATGTTATTGCATTTACCAGGACATCCACGGTTACATTTGTAAATGTAATTGTTTCCAATTCACACACGAGCAGTATAATCTTGTTTGAGTTTGTCTTTGTGTCCTTTTGTGTTTCAGATCGGTTCGTTATCATCCCTCTGCATTCCCTCATGCCTACCGTTAATCAGACGATGGTCAGCATCCCTGTCTCTCTGTCTGTTTCTGTCTCTGCTTGCTTGTGTCTGTGGATTGTCCTGCTTTACTCCCTCTTCAATATCAATACATTCCATTCAATCTCATCTTTCTCCCTCACTCTTTTCAGGTGTTCAAAAGGCCTCCTCCTGGAGTTAGAAAGATTGTGATCGCTACCAATATAGCCGAGACCAGGTGTGTGTGTGTGTGTGTGTGTGTGTGTGTGTGTGTGTGTGTGTGTGTGTGTGTGTGTGTGTGTGTGTGTGTGTGTGTGTGTGTGTGTGTGTGTGTGTGTGTGTGTGTGTGTGTGTGTGTGTGTGTGTGTGTGTGTGTGTGTGTGTGTGTGTGTGTGTGTGTGTGTGTGTGTGTGTGTGTGTGTGTGTGTGTGTGTGTGTGTGTGTGTGTGTGTGTGTGTGTGTGTGTGTGTGTTTTGTAGTTATTTGTTTTTCTGTCTGATATAGTATTTATTCCAGCCCCTTTTTTATTCCTCTTGCTCTTTTTCTCTCTCCACCACCCCCCACAGCATTACCATAGATGACGTTGTTTATGTGATTGACGGAGGCAAGATTAAAGAGACACACTTTGACACCAACAACAACATCAGCACTATGACTTCAGAGTGGGTCAGCCTGGCCAACGCTAAACAGAGGAAAGGACGTGCCGGCAGGTGTGTATGTTTATACGGTTATCTTTAAAACCAGGGCATGCTCTATAACAGTGCCTCTGGGTATGCAATGCTAATTTAGAAGGATTATTATTCATTCTATGTGTCATGTCAGCTCTCTGTCACTCTGCCCCATGAGCCCTCTCCTTCCCCATCTGTAACCGTAGTGCTAACAGTCTGGATGTTTCCAGTCTGTGACTCCAGGGCTCTGACACTAAAGTGGAGCAAGGCTTAGCAGGAGCTTCTTACAGTGTGACGTTTCATCCCATTGATTTTAAATTGCGCTTGTTGTCACAGGACTAATAACCTATTTCTCTTCCCTTCTTTCCCACTCTCTCCCACTCTTGTTTCCAGGGTGTGTCCGGGGAAGTGCTATCACCTGTACAATGGTCTCAGAGCCAGCCTGCTGGATGCCTATCAGTTACCTGAAATCATGAGGACACCGCTGGAGGAGCTCTGCCTGCAGATCAAGGTTGTGAATGTGCAGAGAGGAAGGGAGAGACAGATTGACAGAGATAGACACATGTGTGTTGGCTGTTGAGATGAAGACAAGATTGCTGTGAATGAGTTGTGTGGGGACGAGGACAGTGTTGCTGCTTGTTGACATTGTATTGAAATGCAGCCTCTTCTGCCTAATGAAAACTAGGGATTAGCATTCTGGGTGGACTCGTCCCCCTTGCTCTCCAGTTCTCTCTCTCTACCTCTATTTGCTGACAACATAATCGCTTCTCTTCTGTATCTGTAGCTTTCTTCTTTGGATGCTTGCTATTTTTTCATCTCCTCTTTTTAAATACTCACACTCCACTCAGACATGTTTCAACCCAAGCTAATGGAACATTAAGCCAAAGGTCACTCAGAATCGAATGATTGTTATCTCCAGTGGCTTTATTGGATATGCTTTTGAGTGTGTTTCTTTCACTACTTAAGTCGAGTGCGCATGTGATGTGGTTGAGAGGCGGACTAATGCATCAGTGTGTCCTTAAAGTGAGAGAAACACTGACTACATGCACACCCTGAGCAGACTCTAATGCGCAAGCACTCCAACACCGACCTATTAGTCATTGAATTGCTGTCGCTACCTTACACTTCAGTTCGTCACAGGTAGATTTGTTTTGTTTATTTTATAATCTCTCTTTAGTGTAGAAGTGAATACAGATTTAAAAATGTTGATTTGAATGGTCTGATCTTTCATCATCATATAATTTTGTGCTCAGTGTTGGTTGTTTAGTCACATACTATAACAACGTTATAACATATATATGTATATATATTAGGGCTGTCAGTCGATTAAAATATTTAATCGCGATTAATCGCATGATTGTCCATAGTTAATCGCGATTAATTTTTTATCTGTTCTAAATGTACCTTAGAGGAATATTTTTCAAGTTTGTAATACTCTTATCAACATATGAGTGGACAAATATGCTTTATGCTAATGTTTATTATCATTTGAACAATGACAAATATTCTCATGAATATTAAACACAACAACCTCTGAACATTACAAATATTCGCCTCAATTCAACCTGGAACCTCTCTCATACAATACAAATGGTGTGTGTGTGTGTGTGTGTGTGTGTGTGTGTGTGTGTGTGTGTGTGTGTGTGTGTGTGTGTGTGTGTGTGTGTGTGTGTGTGTGTGTGTGTGTGTGTGTGTGTGTGTGTGTGTGTGTGTGTGTGTGTGTGTGTGTGTGTGTGTGTGTGTGTGTGTGTGTGTGTGTGTGAGATACCCACACACACCCTCCCGGTCCTCCCGATGGCCAGTCGGTGCCTGCCGGTGAGCGTGGAAGTGTGGTCTGCCACAAGCGGGCGGCAGGAGCGGGGCTGTCAGCATCAGCTTGTAGATGGTATTTTAAACTCGATGCGCTCTGAAACTACGGGGCGGCCGAGGAAAAAAAATACACATGCGTTAATCGCGTTAAAATAATTAGTGGCGTTAATTTTTTTTTGCGTTAACTTGACAGCCCTAATATATATATATATATATATATATATATATTTCCCACAATTCAGTGTTTGACACACGTGAAAAGCATATAGACAAACAGGGGTGGCAGGCCCGGTTCTACGGGGGTGCATAAGAGTGCATTGCACCCTCAGTTGAGTTGTTATGCACCCTCATTTGAAAAATTAAAAGTGAAAAAAAAAGTGATTTTTTTTTTTTTTTTTTTTTAATTTTTAATTGTGGTTAAATAACATTGTCTGCTGCATTTATTTGGTCAATTTAAACGGTAAGTAACGTTATTATGTCAGGTGACCTGTGCCCCTGCGCGTTCGTCATTTGCAAAGTGCTTACACAGCAGTCAGTGATGGACATCAGAAAATGGTTAAAACAACCAGCCCTTATCGCCAGCAGTAACACTGCATCTACTGCAGGTAATAACAGTTCAGATCATGGGGAGATTACGTTACCCGCGGCCACTGTCGTGGACACTAACGTCCTCCCGCCCGACTCGCCGGCTTTGCCCGCCTCGCCGGCTTTGCCCGCCTCGCCCTCTTCGTTGCCCCAAACACTGCCACCCCTCGGCGGCCCGCAAGTGCCAGAGGACCTCGGCAAAACAGAGCCTGCCCAGGTATATTAAAAAAAGTACCCAACTCGCCTGTACAGTGGGGTAAGGTGCTCATTTTGCAGCTCATGGTTTCACAACAGAGATTGGCTGGAATATTCCTCAAAAAAATATGCCATCTTCTGCTATGCATGTAGACATTTCGGTCTTGAAAGGGGAGTGATTTGTAAAATATCCATAAATAAATAGTAAATCTGCTTACAGTTCTGTTTCATATGGGTGTTGAGATGTATCCATAGATCTCTTCATTTTGCTCTCAAAGTGCACCAGATTGATGCTTTTAACTTCAACATTTAGCATGCCCCCGGACCCCCCTAGAGGAGGTGAGGACCCCCTAGGGTGTTAGGTCCACTCCCCACTTATAAAAATAGCACTTTACCACTGCACCCTCTCTCATCTCAGTTGCACCCTTAGTCATTTTGTTCTGGAACCGGGCCTGAGGGGTGGATTAATGTAGAAAAACAACATGTTTTTGCTGATACATGTGTAATGTGTTTTTGCTGCCTAGATATTGAAGCTCGGGTCTATAGCCCAATTCCTAGAGAAAGCCCTGGACCCCCCGACTGAAAAGGCTGTTAACCTAGCCATCAAGAACCTCATTGACCTGGTAAGAAAGTGAAAAGATCATTCAAAAATGTACTCAAGGTCTGCAACTAATGATACGTTTTATTGTTGAGTAATTTGACAATTTTCTCGATTTGTATCATTTTTTTTTATTTGCTCTATGAAAACTACAGAAGATGTGCCCCCTGCAATTTCAGATTCGATGTCTTGATTAGTTTGTTTTGTACAATAAACAGTCTTTGTAATAGTAAATCGATAATTTTCATGTTTTATTCTAACAATTACAGTAATCTCTAAGCCAAAGATAATAGAAATGTTTGGTCTTTTTGCTTGAACAATTAAAACAATGATTCATTGATTTTCCAAATAGCCGGGTAGTAATTTTAGGCCAGTCACCTAATTAATTAATATTGTTTATTACAATGTTCAGCTTTATTTAACAGTTTCTACCAACATGTATAGGAAGCGACACCATCTTGTGATGTGAGCATGTAGTTTCAAGGTCTTCTGTCTGAAAGTGTTATCTACAAATCTTTCCAAAGAGGTTGATCCTTTCAAGGAGGACGTAGGTCGAAAGAGGACTAAAAGAGAAATCGGTGCTCATTCAAAGATTGAAAAGATAAAGCATGATCCTTTTTTCATGCTAACAAGGTTAAAATGCTATGCAAATCAATAGAGGAAGTGGGACATGGGTTTGACAGTAACAACACTCAAAGCAGCAGTTAAGAGAGCCTTAATAAACCTCAATTCATATGATGTGATCAGGTTTAAAACATCTTTATAAATGTTGCATTGGTAGTGGCGTTTGTATCACTGTGTACAAGAGAAGACGCCTTAAATATTTATTTGACTTTAAGAGAAGGTTGCACAGGTTTACAAGTGTATGTGTCTAAAAGAACAGAAACGCTATAAATAACTATAATTTAACACCGAATGAACATTGAATTACTAACTCCTATATGTTTATGGTGAGGTATGGCATTTTAAAACTACAATACATATTAAAATGGTTAACACTTTCTCTAATCATTTACTTAAAATAAAGGCACAAACTATGAAGCGTACTCCCTTATTATTTGAAGCACATAATTGCCTCTTCAGCCAACAAGGTGACCTTTATCCCACACATGTCCAGAGTTACTGTATTGAGCCAACAAACAAAACCAAACAAGGTTACTTTACTAATCCGATTGAATGCTCATACACATCATTTTCAATTAAGTAAAGGGTTTTTGCTTTGCCTGAACTCTATGTGAACTGAAAGCTTTTAAAAGATTATTGCTGTGTTAACAAATGTTTTTTTCACTGTGACTATGTTGTGTGTTAGAACGCCCTGGACCATTCAGAGAATCTGACAGCGCTGGGTTTCCACCTGGCTCGTCTGCCTGTGGAGCCTCACATCGGCAAACTCCTCCTGTTCGGAGCCCTGTTGGGCTGCCTGGACCCCGTGTTCACCATCGCTGCTTCACTCAGCTTCAAAGACCCTTTCTTCATCCCCCTGGTAGGGCACTGAGTTCAGTGAGAGTTGCCAAAGAAATGTTGTTGTACTTTGTATGATGACAATAAGATATATTCTATTCTAAACATGAAAGCTTGTGCGACAGCGTCAAACTTCAACTCATTGCTGCACTCTCCTACTGACTTATTCAATTGCAAAGTTGGTCTTAAAGGGACCAATGTAAATGACTGCTTTATTTTATTGCTATCTTACTATATTTGTATTACAGTGTTCTTAATATAGTTCCCTATCTGTGTTCTTTTTTACATTTAGTTTTTTATTTGTATGTATGCACCACGACACCTAGTCAAATTCCTCATACGTGTGAACCTACCTGGCAATAAACCCGTTTTTGATTCTGATAAATGCGTCTGCCTCTCTCAGGGGAAAGAGAAGATGGCAGATATGAGGAGGAGGGTCCTGTCCAGAAACTCCAAGAGTGACCATCTCACTATTGTCAACGCCTTTCAGGTAAGAGAGCCACAACTGTCACATGTGTCCTACCTCTCGGTCTGATGTATAAATATATATATAAATGGATCCCGTCTGAATGTATCCGTTGATAGGGCTGGGAGGAAGCGAAACAGCGTGGTTCCAGGTGTGAGAGGGAGTACTGCTGGGACAACTTCCTGTCCGCCAACACACTCCAGGTGAGCCAGGCTGTGCTGATTTCTATACTGAAGTGCTGTTGAAAATAAAACGACAGAACATGTTCAAGTTAGCTTCTGCCTCGGCTGATACATCATGCAGCCTGTTTGAAAGTCATTGTTTTATCATTTAGATGCTGCACAACATGAAGGGTCAGTTTGCTGACCATCTCATGAACACAGGCTTCGTCAGCAGCAGGGACCCCAAAGATCCCAAATCTAATGTCAACTCAGGTAACTGTCTGAAAGTGGTCTTTTTTTTATGGGATCTTAAACGGAGCATTAATTAAATTCAATATGGGACATGTATATGGAGCAGAACTCATTTGTTTTTTTTCCTCTAACTCTCACTTCCTTCCTCAGACAATGAGAAGTTAATCAAGGCAGTGATTGTAGCCGGCCTCTACCCGAAGGTGGCCATGATCAAACCATCTCACAGCAAAAAGAGGCCGGGGTGAGTCTGCTAATTCAAAGAGGGAGCTGAACATAGACGGATAGCAAAGAGCTGCAGAGCATAGAGAAGTGCACATCATCGTTATTGATCTTTAGACAGAAATGGAGGCGTCACACTCAGTAGACCTCTCAGGTAAGAGCTGTGACAATTACCTGAGGCTGTGCCGAAACAATGTTAAGAAAATTGTGAAAAAAAACAGAGGCGCTTCTGCAGCTAAAGATCAGCGCACTCATCATAAAATTGCCCTCAGGCAGCTGTCGTAGAGTGTGTGGAAAAGACAGACGCACGCTACAGACGGACCCATCGTCTCACAGTAGAGCTGTCACTGTTGTTCGTCAGTGACCCAGTTGCACAGTGAGATTGTGATGGTAAGTCATTCTCAACAGTGTTGATGGCAAGCCAAGTGTTCCCGTCCACGCCACATCTCTGAGTTATTTCATGGATTTATGGCTCGATGAAGAACTTGTTGTTTGTTTTGCTGCTGTCTGGTACAAGCAGCTTTGTTCCCTGCAGTCAAGCAGTCTGTTTTGTCTTGCTGACACAAACACAGTGTTACTTTTATTTAAAGGTTTGCCGACTGCGTCACAACTTGTCTTTGGAAGCCTTTGAGCTAAAATGAAGGAGGCTTTCTTTGTTGCGTCGTATAAACAAGACTAAAGCACCTGATGGGATGTTTCCAAAACTACGTTCTCAATCAAATCATTTTAATTTAAATGAAGATTCATTTTAACAAAATGTATTCTGGTTATTTGGACCAAGTCATACAATAAAATAATTAGGGCTGTCAAGTTAACGCGTTAATAACGCGTTAACGCCACTAATTATTTTAACGCGATTAACGCATGTGTATTTTTTTTCCTCGGCCGCCCTGTAGTTTCAGAGCGCATCGAGTTTAAAATACCATATACAAGCTGATGCTGACAGCCCCGCTCCTGCTGCCCGCTTGCAGCAGACCACACTTCCACGCTCACCGGCAGGCACCGACTGGCTATTGGGAGGACCGGGAGGGTGTGTGTATGTGTGGCCCGAGCGAGCGAGAGAGAGACCTTATGTGTATTGTTGTTGTTAGCATCTGGTGCTAGCTAGCTGCGCTAATAAGGAGCTGTTTAAATGAAAACAGAGGAGTGTAGTGCCAGGAAAAGGGATTCGGAGGCGGTGTATTAAGAACAGAGTTCCAATCTTTATTAGCCATTAATAACAGAGAGGTTATCACATGAACTGCTCTGCTTGATGAGCTAGCAGGAATGGAAGCTAACGCTACAGGTGTACCCGCTAAAGGGTCCGTGTGGCAACACAATACGAGAGGTGAATTATGTCCAATAACGTGTCACCATACAAGCCCCCCCAGAATTCACGTGTAAACAAAATCCGTATTGCGGGGAGGAACAATCCGTCTGCCCCCACGAGACCTGCGCACCAGTGTCGGTACAGCAACCTCCGCCCGTGCGGCCCCTGACAGAGGAGGGACCGGAACAACAGGTCCACACTCCCTGACAGGAATCAAAGCTGGGGCTCGGCCCTGTCTCGGCGGCCGAGCCAGCACCACCGGCCGGTCCACGTCCAAGTGAGCAGCCTTCACCCGGTCAACCGAGACGTGCTCAGCCTTACCGCCCATGTCGACCACCAGGTGTTTTTCACCGTGTTCCAAAACCCGGAAAGGTCCATCGTAAGGGGGCTGCAGGGGGCCTCTGTGTGCGTCGTGGTGAATGAAGACGTGCCCAGCCGAGCGTAGCTCCGCGGGAACTCGAGACCCTGGCGCACCGTGCTGAGTAGTCGGGACTGGAGCGAAATCCTCCGCCGCGTCACGCAGAAAAACTCGCTGGGCCGTGGCAGACCAGGGAGCTGATGCATTTGGGAGGAAATCCCCCGGAACTCTCAGCGGCTGACCGTAGACCATCTCCGCTGTAGAGCACTGCAGATCTTCCTTAGGTGCGCTCCTCAGGCCCAGCATCACCCAGGGCAGCTTGTCGACCCAGTTACCATCCGTAAGGCCGGCCTTGAGGGGCGCCTTCATGGAGCGATGGAAGCGCTCGCAGAGGCCGTTAGCCTGAGGGTGGTTAGCGGTAGTCCTGTGCAGCTTAACCCCCAAACCGCCTGCCACAGCGTTCCAGAGCTCGGACGTGAACTGAGAGCCCCTGTCTGAGGAAATGTCTGACGGGGTGCCAAAACGACACACCCACGTTGCAATGAAGGCCCGGGCAACGTCTGCGACTGATGGCGAAACGAGCGGACCCGCCTCCGGCCAACGGGTCGTTCTGTCCACCATGGTGAGGAGGTAGGAAAACCCCTGAGAGGAAGGCAATGGACCAACCAGGTCAATGTTGACGTGATCAAACCTCCTCTCAGGCACCAGGAAACGCTCCAACGGGGCCTTCGTGTGGCGGTGCACCTTAGCGCGTTGACAAGCCACGCACTCCCTGGCCCAAGTCCTCACGTCCCTTTTCAGTCCTTGCCAAACGAACTTCGCCGCTACCAAACATACTGAAGGTTTAACGCCGGGGTGTGACAGGCCGTGCACAGCCTCGAACACAGGACGCCTCCAGCTGGCAGGGACGACAGGCCGCGCCAGGCCCGTAGAGACGTCACACAGGAGAGTAATGCCCGCGTCGCCGAACACCACGTCCTCCAAGCGCAGCCCCGCGCTCTCCACCTTCAAAAGAGAGCGGCTGCCAAGCGCCCCCACCCACTGCTCGTGCACTGCGCCGACCGCGTAGTCCGACGCGTCCGTGGTGATGGAGATGGGAGCCGTACATGATGGGTGTGCCAGCAAAGCCGCCTGAGCCAACGCGGTCTTGACCTCAGCAAAAGCGCCGTCCGCCTCTGCTGTCCAGTCGATATCCTGGACGGGGGTCTTGCCTTTCAACGCTTCATACAGCGGCCGCATGATGTGTGCGGCCCGGGTGATGAAACGGTGGTAGAAAGTCACCATCCCCAGAAACTCACGGAGCGACCGGGCTGTGAGCGGGCGAGGAAAAGCCGCAACAGCCTCCACCTTCACTGGCAGAGGTGTCGCACCGCCCTTGGTGACGCGGTACCCCAATCGATGTCCGACACCCCGAACTGGCACTTTGCAGGATTGATGATTAATCCGTGTTCGTTGAGCCGTGTGAAAAGGGCTCGGAGGTGGGACAGGTGCTCCTGCACTGAAGCGCTGGCGATGAGTATGTCGTCGAGGTAGACAAACACAAACGACAGGTCCCGCAGCACCGAATCCATCAGGCGCTGGAACGTCTGAGCGGCATTCTTGAGTCCAAAAGGCATCCGCAGGAACTCAAAAAGTCCAAAAGGCGTTATCACTGCTGTCTTGGGAATGTCCAGGGGGTGCATGGGCACCTGGTGGTATCCACGCACCAGGTCCACCTTGGAAAACACCCCCGTACCGGCCAGATGCGCCGAAAAGTCCTGAATGTGCGGCACCGGATAGCGGTCAGGACTAGTGGCGTCGTTGAGTCGGCGGTAATCCCCGCAAGGGCGGAACCCGCCGTTCGGTTTGGGAACGACGTGCAGGGGGGAAGCCCAAGGACTGTCGGAGCGGCGGACAATGCCCAGGCGCTCCATGGTTGCGAACTCCGCCCTCGCCACAGCCAGCTTAGAAGGGTTCAACCGCCGGGCCCTGGCGTAGACAGGAGGCCCCCCGGTAGTGACGTGGTGTTCCACGCCATGCTTAGTGGTAAGCGCAGAGAAGGTGGGTAGCGCCAGGTCTGGAAACTCGGCCAACAGTCTGAGAAACGTGTCTGCCCCTGACAGCGAGCCTGACAGCCCGTCATATGCTGCGCTGCCAAGTGTGCACACGAGGGAAGAAAACGTTAAGGCATCAACCAAACGCCTATTCTTAACGTCCACTAAGAGTCCATGAGCACACAAAAAATCCGCTCCAAGGAGGGGGAAAAAATGTCCGCTGTCACCAAATCCCAGCTGAAACGCTGTCCTCCGATGCACAGACACATAGGCCTCACACATAGGCCTCACACCGTACGTGCGAATGGGACCGCCGTTAGCCGTCGTCAATCACGGTCCGTGCCCCCCACGGGCGACGTCTTCACTCGACGCTGGAACTACGCTCCGTTGAGCGCCCGTGTCACACAGAAACAGGCTCCCCAAAACGCTGTCGCTGATGAAGAGGAGCCTGCACGTGCCGCCGACGCTCAGAGCCACTACTGAGCGCCGGCCCCTCCGTTTCCCGGGGATTTGTAGCTGCACGGAGCGATGCATCTCTTCGCCCTTGTCCCGAAACGTGCGTGGTAAGCGCACTCTCTGGCGTCTTCACGCCGGCTCGCCACAGCCGTGTCCGGCCTCCGCCACGCTTTCTTGACTGCAGGTGGGCCGCTGAGCGTCGCGGCTAACGTCTCTGCACCGGGCTGTTGTGTAGCCAGGAAAAAACGATCCGATTCCTCAGCCAAAGCACGGGGCTCCGTGACAGGCGTGTTGGCCAGCGCCGTCTGTACCCGGGGAGGCAAGTGACGCAGGAAACTCTCGGTGAATAAAAGCCGGGGATCCTCCCCCCCTAGCAGATTTAGCATGTTCTCCATTAGCTGAGATGGCTTGCTGTCTCCTAGGCCTTGAATGTCAACAAAAAGTAACTGGCGAGCCCTCTCCTTAGCAGATAAGGCAAGGAAAGTTTATTTATATAGCACCTTTCAACACAAGGCAATTCAAAGTGCTTTACAAAAAACAAAAGACATTAAGAAAATGGCATTTAAAATCAGTCATTAAAAAGAAAAGATAATAAAATAAACATTAAAAGAAAAAATACATGGATAAAAGTTACAGTGCAGTTTAAGATGTAAATAGTTCAATTAAAAGCAGCGGCAAAAAGAAAAGTCTTTAGTCTGGATTTAAAAGTAGTCAGAGTTGCTGCGGATCTGCAGTTTTCTGGGAGTTTGTTCCAGATATTTGGAGCATAACAACTGAACGCTGCTTTTCCATGTTTAGTTCTGACTCTGGGGACAGAAAGCTGACCATTCCCTGAAGACCTGAGAGATCGGGATGGTTCATAATTTAGCAGGAGGTCAGAAATGTATTTTGGGCCTAAACCATTCAGTGCTTTATAAACCAGCAGCAGTATTTTGAAATCTATTCTTTGACACACAGGAAGCCAGTGTAAAGACTTCAGAACAGGAGTGATGTGATCCACTTTCTTAGTGTTAGTGAGGACTCGAGCAGCAGCGTTCTGAATTAGCTGCAGCTTTCTAATATATTTTTTAGTGAGACCTGTAAAGACACCATTACAGTAGTCCAGTCTACTGAAGATAAAAGCATGGACAAGTTTTTCCAAATCCTGCTGTGACATTAGTCTTTTAATCCTCGATATATTCTTTAGGTGATAGTAGCCTGATTTAGTAACTGTTTTAATGTGACTGTTGAAACTCAGGTCAGAGTCCATGACTACACCTAGATTTCTGGCTTTATCTGTTGTTTTGAACATTGCAGACTGAAGCTCAGCGCTAACTTGTATATACGTTCTGCCTTGGCTCCAAAAACCATTACCTCAGTTTTATCTTTGTTTAATTGGAGAAAGTTCTGACACATCCAGTCATTGATTTGTTCAATGCACTTACTCAGTGTTTGAATTGGAGCATAGTCTCCTGGTGAAATTGTTATGTAAATTTGTGTGTCATCCGCATAGCTATGGTAACTTATTTTGTTGTTTTTCATTATCTGAGCCAGTGGTAGCATGTAGATGTTAAAGAGAAGAGGCCCCAAGATGGAGCCTTGAGGAACCCCACATGTCATATTTGTCAACTCAGATGTGTATTTACCTATAGAAACAAAGTTTTTTCTGTCAAAAAAGTAGGATTCAAACCAATTTAGAACCGTTTATAAATAAGCTAAATGTCTTAAGGAGAAGGGCCTTAATCGCCTCATATTTGCCATGATGTGGGGGGGCTGCGATGAATCCCACCAACCTGGATGACGCAGAGCTGCCCAGCACTGCTACAACATGGTAGTATTTCAGGTCCCCGTCACGGACCTGTCGGCAGGCGAAGTGCGTCTCCACATGTGCGAACCATGCATCCTCGGCGTGCTCCCAGAATTCCGGCAGCTCTACGAACACATCGCGTTCAGCCATGCTCGTTAATTTCCCGGAAACTTTCTCGGAAAAGTCAGTGTCACCAGTGTAGTGCCAGGAAAAGGGAGTCGGAGGCGGTGTATTAAGAACAGAGTTCCAATCTTTATTAGCCATTAATAACAGAGGTTATCACATGAACTGCTCTGCTTGATGAGCTAGCAGGAATGGAAGCTAACGCTACAGGTGTTCCCACTAAAGGGTCCGTGTGGCAACACAATACGAGAGGTGAATTATGTCCAATAACGTGTCACCACAGGAGCGACATTTCGCCACATCTGTGCCGAGCACTTGACTTTATGCAGGTAGCCAGACAGTGGGACATTGTACAAAAAGTCAGCACACTCAGCACGGATAGTGCGCGCAACATGATTGCAGCGTCCAGGCAGCTCCTGTTCAAGCATATGCCTTGAGTTGCACATAGCTCCAACGATCCATCACAGTGTCTCTCTCCACACACACTCACACACACACACACACACACACACACACACACACACACACACACACACACACACACACACACACACACACACACACACACACACACACACACACACACACACACACACACACACACACATACACATACCATTTGTATTGTATTATTGTATGAGAGAGGTTCCAGGTTGAATTGAGGCGGATATTTGTAATGTTCAGAGGTTGTTGTGTTTAATATTCATGAGTATATTTGTCATTGTTCAAATGATAATAAACATTAGCATAAAGCATATTTGTCCACTCATATGTTAATAAGAGTATTAAAAACTTGAAAAATATTCCTCTAAGGTACATTTAGAACAGATAAAAAATGTGCGATTAATTTGCGATTAATCGCGATTAACTATGGACAATCATGCGATTAATCGCGATTAAATATTTTAATCGACTGACAGCCCTAAAAATAATATATCTGTTTTAAGTGTAATAAGGTAGGATCTCTGTAAAACATCTGTAAACACATACTGAAAGGGTGCTCTCTGGTTTTGAGTTTTCCTCTAATAAGACAATGGACAGAAAAAAAACAAATCAAAATCTATGCAGCATAAATGGAGTGATTGTGATTAAAAAAATCGTCTTCCTTTACATACCAGCAATGCAAATTAAATTCACTGTACAGATTAAGGTTAGTTAGTGTTACCAACATTTCCCCATGTCACATCATTTGAGACAATATTTGTATTATGTTGTAAAATATTTGGAGTTCCCTTTCCCTTTATATCTCTTTATCATATACTGCAGTCCTGGAAACATGTGTGGCAAAAATTCAGTTTTAAACCAGCTATGACAACTAACAATTATTTAGGAAAATATAACTATAACAGTTTTCACAACACTGATGGTGTCTACTTCCAATTCCTTGTTGTTTTTGGACAAAAGATGAAAACGTTAGTTGGTCCATTAACAAAGTTGCTGCAAAATGTCTGTCAACCAAGAAATCCCTAAACGTTGCCCTATCATTGCTTTTTCCACCTTCAGAAATGATACCAGTTTCACATTCTCTCCTTTTCTCATTTATCGAGATAACAATGCCAAGAAAATCGACCCCATTTTGCCAACCGAGTGTTTGAGATGTGAACACACCACACTAACATATTTTATTTCTCAGGGTCAAGGTGTACACCCAGGCTGATGGAAAGGTGTGCATCCACCCAAAATCAGTCAATGCTGAAGAGACGGAGTTCAACTACAAGTGGCTCGTCTACCACCTGAAGATGAGAACGAGCAGTGTGAGTAGGCGAGGGGATAAATAACCACATAATACTGCGTTTCAACTGCTGCATGAATGTTTATTATAGTTGAGTGTGCATTGCTGGGTTGGATTTGTACATATGAAGGGTGCATGTGAGTGGGAAAAGGGCCATTGGTTAAAGGTTGGCAGTGGTGCCACGCCAGCTTTCCACTGAATGAATATTTGATTAAAACACTGCCTTTCAACTCTCTCTCAAAGGCGATTGTGCTTCAAAGCCTCCAGACACAATGTAAGAGATGGTGGTGGTGGGGGGAAGGGGGGTAGAAACGGTCAATGCGGCACCCTGACTACTTCTATCTTTTTCTCTTTTGCTGTTTTTTCTACCCCTCTTCACCCTGCCATTTTCACCTCTCTCCCATCCACCCGTCTTTGTTCTTTCTGTGGTGTCTCTCTTTGTGAGTGTTACCATTCGGCAGAAAAACACCTTTCATATCTTCTCTGATTGCCGCCTGTGCCTTTGTCTCTCCCTTTGCTGCCTTGGTCTTTATAAAGATGTTTTTATTGTTGCTGGATTTCACCATTATTTTTGCCACCATTCAATGTTTTTAAATGTTTATTTATTATTTTATTTTTTGTGTGGTCTCTATGCATTTGTGTCTCTTATGAAAGTAAGGTATTCTGAGACTGTGAGGCCCCGGCCACACGAGGACGAAAACGGTCGTTTGTGTTACTGTTTAGTGTCATATAGACCGTTCGGCCACACGAGGACGACCGAATACGGCACTAAACGACTGCGGAAACGATAACGGGTCCCAAGGTGGATAGAACGGCATACGCAACGCTCTGGGGGGGTCCAACGGCTCCGTGTGTACGCCCTATACGATCATTTTCTGATAATGATGAGGCAATAGCCCCGCCTCTCCCCGCCTCTGCTGCTCACCCCCGCGTCAAAGGATACTACACACTGAATTCAGATTATTTATCTTTCTCTCGATATGGACATAAATGCGAGTGAAGTCTAATCTGACAGGACGGAGACACCTCTCAAACTACCTAAACTAGTTAAAACGGAGCTGTCTCGTGTGGACAGACACCATCCGGTGAATATTGCGTGTGAACGGAAGCTTTTTTGCGATTGCGTTAATCCTATGCGTTTAGCCGTTTTCGTCCTCATGTGGCCGGGGCCTTAGATGTCCAAGGTTGCTTAAAGAGAGAGAAAGGAAAGCAGAAGACCAGGGCCATTTAAATTGAAGGATGACGTCAAACTTTATCTCCTCTGACGCATGTGCCTCTGGTGATCCATTACATTACACATTCATGGGGCAAATGCAGTTTTCTCTCCTTGTCTTCACCTTTTGTCTACTTCTCTCTGATACTCGTTACCAACATTTCTTTATGTTACCTTGCTGAAATAGCTTTTGTTTGATTTAAGCGTCTTTGGGTTCAAGAAAAGCGCTATATAAATCAAATTTATTATTATTATGTCTGCTGCTTATGTAAACTCTGTGGCTTTGGCCTTCAGAGTGTCTGCATACAGATCAGTGAACAACATAAAAGCAACAGTTCTATGTACTGTCTGTCTGAGCATTGAAAACGTACCTTGTCATTTATTTTATCAAATTTTTTTTTTTTATTTGGATACACCTACTATGGATGAGCAGCTGTCACAGGGAGAGAAATTGATGGAAAACACATTTGCGAGATTCACTAACGGGGCAACATGACATTTCTCCTAACACTGGAGGCACTGAAACACATTTCAAACTTGCACAGCCACTCTTCACCAATAGGACACTTTCAGCCCACACCACAGAGTGGCTGTAGGGCCATGTGTGTCATAATGATCCCGCTCACTGCCACCGAGCGTGTTAGCGTGTTTGTTTGAAATCTCCCGTCCTGGTGTGTTTGCATCATCCCTCTGCTTGTCCTCAGATCTTCCTGTACGATTGCACTGAGGTGTCCCCGTTCTCACTGCTGTTCTTTGGAGGAGACATCACAATCCAGAAGGACGAGGACCAGGAGACCATCGCCGTGGACCAGTGGATCGTCTTCAGCTCCCCGGCACGCATCGCTCACCTGGTCAAGGTAGGTGACAGGATGCACTCAAAACAAAGCTAATGGTGAGTTGAGTCAACTGACCTCCCCTTCCGGTCTTTTTCTACAGAGTTTAAAGAAAGAGTTGGATTCTCTTCTGGAAGAGAAAATTCGTAACCCTGCTCCTGTAGACTGGCAAAACCGTCAGTCCACAGACTGTGCTGTCATCACCGCCATCATAGACCTCATCACCACCCAGGATAAGCCTACAGTCAGCACCAAAGGCAGATTATGGAGGCCTGCTCCGAGAGGACAACACACTCACTTCAAAGACGGCAATGATGATGACGATGATGATGATGATTAGAAGAGGCCAGGTTCTTGGCTGGATATGAAAAGAAGAACTTCAAACCTAAATCCTTGGACACAGAGGTTAGATGAGATATTCATAATAACCAGCTGGTCTCCTTGATGATGCTCCTGAAGGCCAAACCCAGAACGCAAGATTACTGGAGAACATTCTGCACTGTAATTGTTTGCAAGGACCAATCCGTGTTTGGATACCCTCAGTAGCTGTTTTGTTTATTTTGTACAATTCTGGTTAAGTTAAATCTAGCTCTTATTTTCAAGCAATATCACTTATGGACTGCGCAATAAAAAAAAAATGTCTGGGTCAGTTTAATCTGCCCTGCTATGCTGTACAATTGTAGGAATTCAAACACAAAATAACCATTACCCATGGAATGGAATTTTTCTGAGTGAATGTGGGATTGCACAATTTCTTCAGAGCTTTGAGAGAGCAATCACTAACATCACCTGGGTAGTATTTGGTTGGAATGAACACCTGCATAGCTGTAAACTTTCAGCAGCACACGGCTGCATATTTGATTTAAAAGCCCAAATCTCAAACGTGCTGTTGGCTCAAGGATTTATGCACCTTCTTGATGCACTGAATGTCCAGAGAACTCATGGTTGATTTATTTTGTTCACTTGATAAATACAAGTAGTCATTTTCTTTGGTCTATCTATCATAGGTGCTTAGGGAAAAGAGATGTCATGTTGATTATTGAGAGTCCATGACGGGCTCAAAGCAATCCAGCTTTTATTTATAGTGGCTGATTGAAATTCATAAAGTTGACAAGACAAGTTTCTGCAATATAAATCTGTATTTAAAAAAAAAAAAAAAATAATTAAAAATAACATGTTACAATTCAGGCTGTTTTACATATTTACATGTTCACAGATTTACAATAGTTACAAGTCAAGGAAGCAATTGAAAAAAAAAAATATATATGCTTAGATGTGTGGTAACACATTTCATGTTCCCTGAGTGCAAACACAAAGCTTCATCTATACTCGGGTCCTTCCAGCTGGAGGCTCTGCCATACCTGTCATACCTCGCTTCATGCAGCTCAACAGTGGTTGTGGTTGTCATTTGGGCTGGGCCAGAGTGTTGGGATTGATAGGTTGTGTTATCACTACACTCTGACCAAGCCATTCATTTACTTTGGCTGGGCATGGCAACACTAAAAAGATGACTCACACTGGACAATCACATATACATTTATATACACACCCCTGGCTGGCATCTAATGTGTGTGATATTTCAGGCTGTCCAAATCTTTGAGTGGATGGAGGGAAAATGGCACTTGTGACACAAGAGTAAAGTCTGATTCATGGTGATGACATTAACTGGTGACAAATGGCAAGGTAGAGAACAGATACTTGGCCATTCTGCCTAAGCGGCGGATGACATATGATAGTAAACCTCCAAGAGGACTGTAATTCTTAATATGAAATGAATTATTAATTATTCTATTTACATTGGCATTCAGACAAGTTGCATTTGTTTTTGTCCTGCAGCTCAACTTAAATCTTATTGTATTTTCTTGTAAATATAATTATAATCATTTCACTTGCCATCAGATGCTTCTGAAATAATTTCTTCACTAGCCCACACACTGTCGGAAGCTGCCAATTCCACCGTCTTGCCTTGTTATCACTTCAACAATCAGAGTGACATTGTTACTGGCAACGCTCCTAATCACATGGCCTGATCCTCATATTTGGCAGTTATTTTCACACTGTTTGGTCTACTTTACCTATAGCGGTACTGTAGTGTCATTATTACATTACACATCACAAGAAGAAATATGTTTGGAAAAAATAAAACATTTGCAAATTTCACACAAACACTCGTTATGCAGCAGGGTGTTGAAAGCCGTGACTCGGGCAGTGGGTGTTTTCCAACCAAACGGGGAATTAATGAATGTGACAGATCCCACCCACACAGGGACTGATGATCAGTAATTAAGGAAATCTGCTCTCCTGCTGAGTTTGCTCTGAACAATCTTTGCTTTGAAACTCAGACAGCATGCCTGATATTTAGTGGAGGTAGAGCAGAAGTCTTAAGAATAATGGGTTCATCTTTAAATCACTGTAAGAAAAGTCTAGTTTGTTCCATTTCGTCCCTGAAGGCCGGTCACTGCAGCTGTTACTGAACTAATATGTCTGGGTTTAAGTTTGAAAAAGGCAGGTCAAGGGTGAGAAAGGTCCTCTGTGGTTTAATCACTGGAGTCATCCTGCTCACACGTTAGTTTCCAACCCCTGCAGGCGATCCATCCTCTGCATGTTGCGCTCAATGCTGGCCTGGCATGTGATTGGTTCGGCACACTCGGCGAGGAACCACCCCCTTTCTCCATCACGCAGTCGCTCACCCTCATACCAGCCTAAGAGAAGAAATTGCACTATTACATGAATATTAAAGCACTTGTTGCTTTTTCTTATGCTATTACCATGACACTGCTTTTGATGGTCAATGCTCTCTGTTCTTTACATGAAAATCAGTTGCTATGGTCACCAAAAGGGAAAGGTTCCCAAGGCCTCGGTATGTTTGTGTAGGTTTAAAAACACATCTTCAAACAGGTGTAAAGTCCATTATGTAAGACAGATGGGATTTTAAAAACGGCAAAGAGAGCTTATACAAGTGCATGATGAAAAGGATGCAGTTGAAACAGGTTAGGAGGGAGAGAGCGAGCGCGAGAGAGAGAGAGAGAACACGAAAAAAAAAAACATACCATCTTCTACAGTCTGCGAGACCAGCACCACATCAGTCACCTGCAGGGACAACTCATCTGGCTGCTTGGCTGTGTACGTTCTGGTCACCTCCACCTGCATGACATCTAAAACAACACATGACAAGTCCATAAATCATTTCAGGAAAATTACATTGTCCCAAATTCAATATATCTGAGTTAACAAGCCAATTGTTTTGGAATTAATCTTAGGAAAACTGTTAATTAAAATGACCACAAGATGGCGCAATAGGCTAAAAAGGAGAGCTCAGTGAGCCTTTTCAAAACTTTGTGTGAGGAAATGTTTTGTAGCAACTTACAGGTTTTGTCCTGACTCTTGTTGTTGTTGACGTTTTGGCCCAGTGCGCTGATCCATCGGGCACGCTCATTCCTAAAAGCACAAATAACAGCACAGGAAGTTAGACAAATGTGTTGGTGCTGAAAGGGGAGAGTAGTCATTTGAAAACTCCTTGAACTAGACAGCACTGTGAGAGTCGCTCACTTCTAAATTGTGATTAGGAGTTTAATTATTTGGAATACATATTATAGATGTAGCTGTTTTAAGAAAACTATGCAGCTCTAAACTAGGTAACATCAGATATAAGCAGCTTTGCGTGCACACACTTTGTCCCCTGTCATCGAGAGAACAGAGGTGAGTTTTCAGAAACAGAGCTGAAGCGAACGAGCACAAAGGTGAGTCCCAGAAGGGAACATACCTGCCTTTGCTTTCTCTCTCTCTTGTTGCTTTCATGGGAAAAAAACCTGTGGGTGGAGCCGCACAGGTCGGATTGCATTAAACTACATCTCTCATTTCACCTGTTCTCGTTGACTACTGAAGGGGGGCGAGGATTTAAAAGAGCCACAGATGAAGAGATGAAGGGGGGTTCAGGAAATTAACCGAGGGGGTTGTTGAGGCCCCTGTGACTCAGCACTCTTGGCTTGAATGGTGCAGATAGATACAACAATCACAGGCAGTGTGGTATTTGAAATAATAATAAACCTTGATTTGTGTGGAGGCTCTTCACGAGGGCCTCAAACCGGCAAGTCCCATGAGTCAGACCTCATTATTGTGTTCTCATCGTACACATGCTGTTTTGGTCCTTTTCAGGACAAAGGAGCTATACAACGCTGGGTGACGTCATACTTCCAGAACTAATTGGTCTTTATAAAACCTAATAAACTATTTATAACAATAACTTTCAGAAAATCATCAACCAACAATCCAACATTACCACTGATAAAGTGTGACCTTTGTAGTCAAATGATACATTTGACAGTCCAAAACAAGGTCTATCACCTGTTGTTGGTACCTTCAATTTTAACCCTGTTTATTATTTCATATTAGCATTTGGTGTTTCAAACTTTCCTGCTCTAAAATCAACAGACTTGAGATTGAGCTTGCATTTTATCAGTCAATTTCCTTTGAAAGTAATTTATTTGCAGTTGCATTTAATTAGAAAGCAATTGTTTATATCCAAATAAAATGATACCCCCAGAACTAGGAGGTTTAGCGAAGCCAGGCAGAGACATCCGAACCCAGATCATCAGTAAGATGAAAAAGTACCAGCTAGATATGGATAAATGTGAATGGACCAGTTATGCATGTGAAACAAGGAAAGACGGATCAGTTTACCTCTACGAAGGGGATGAAGACAAGCTCGCAGTTTTAAAAAAAACAAATCTTTCTGTCTCTCAGAGATGAAAACCACATGGCAGAGAACTAAGACCGTGGAAATAATAATGGCTAGGCTATCCTCTGGCAAGGTACAACATGCTGCACCGAGTGGGACCAGAAGACAGCAGATATTAAGTACAAATGTGAACCTGGTGCTAGGAAAGGGGCTTTGATGAAGGGCCCGGTTACTTCTCTGCATTAAATGTGCAAGTTCTTCCAACATCTAAGCTGATCTGTGGGAACGGCATCTGTTAGTCTTTGCATTTGACAGCTGGACACATGCTGACAGATTCATGTGCACATACCCCACACACCATCATGACAGGTTGCTTTCTCAGGCTTAAACAGCTGACATACTTTACAGAAACTATGCGCATGTGCACAACCTATTCAATACATAGAGCACAAGCGCAAACAGGCAACCACAAAATGTTTGAGAGGCATTTAATAGTTATCTGTGGAATGTGAGGCACATACCAAAAGAGATTCAGGTAAAAAATACCAGGCTTCCAACTGTGAATGTGTTTACATGCAGGCATGTGAACACTGTAGCAGGTGCGTAGCCCCTTCTCCTCAAGACCACTACAAGCCTGTGCAGGACCTTTGTATTCAACTAGTAGAGGTAGTAAAGCTCCCTCTGCCTATTACCATTCTTCCCAATGTTTAAGAGGATGCAAAGAATCATAAATCTATTGTCAGCAGTTCTTAAAAAGAGCAGAGGCCTGGCTGCTAGTGCTACCCTGTAAAACCTTTCTCAAAAGCAGATAAAGAACGACGACAGCCTCTTCCCAACCTTCCCTTCTTTGCCAACTTAAAATCACCACCAGAACATTGTTTTTCATCTTTCCCAGTCCACCTAACTCCTTCTGCTCACTCCTATCAATGTGTTTACGCTCCACCAAATCCCTTCCTGGTTTCTACTTAACCACAGGTCAGACGTTTTGTTCCTACTCATCTGATAAAAACATGATATTTCTCTGATCGGAGCTGACCAGCTAAGGAAACTCTCAGGCAGAGGAAATGAAAGAGAAAATTCCCATCAGCATGTTTCTAGTAATCATTTAGGCGAAGGCAGACATAGAAAGATATGCCTGATCAAAAACAACAACACAACTGAAGGCAGACTAAGTTAACAATGCTAAAGTGTGCAACAGAAGTACATACTCCCCCCTCCGGTTGGGGCTGTTACGTAACTGGGGCTGTTTCGTGTTATAGCTGCATATCTTACTAACAGAACTGTTTTGCTGCAGACTTCTGTAGCTGCTCTGTTTCACTTCCAGAGAAGCACTATTCACTGACTCTGGACAGCACACAACATCGAGGTCATGAGGAAGACAAGCTGACATGCACACACCAAACAAAAGGATACAGAGAAAAGGAAGAGGACACAGACGGAGAAGAGGAACACTAAGGCCACACAGACGTCCTTGTGCCATGTTGGATCCAGCTGTCTTGTCTGAATTCCTGGTGCATTATGTCACTGCTGTAGTCAAACATCAGTCTACTGTATGCTTCTTGGGCCTCACACAGAGATTCACAGACATGTATGGTAAAAGCTGAAGGGTCAGCAGGTCGAGTACAAATTAAAGCAGAGAAACCCACATTAACCAACACTAGAAGAAGTCAATTTCTGCAGATTCATTTCCACAAAACAACACAGACCCGCCTTCAGTTAAAATGTGTGGAATTTCACATTATAACCCGACATGAGCTTCACTAAAATTCAGTGGTGAAGGGAGCAATATAGGGGATTGTAGGCAATACAGCGTTTTCTTTGGTGTATACTGCATTTCTAGGCAAAAACAATGCATATACATGCTCCCACACTCAATACCGTGTGCACAAAGTAAGCATTTTGATCTATTTCCCACTTGAAATGTGTCTACAATAATCAGCTGGCTGTCCTGTGCAATCACTTTATGACGTTTTTAATATTGCAATATGACTATGTGTGGGTTGTGGACTGTTGAAAAACGTAAACAATTTAATTGTTTACGGGGGCGGTGGTGGCGAAGTCCATAGGGACTTGGCTTGGCAACTGGAAGGTCACCAGTTCAAGTCCCGGCAAGACCAAGTGCTACCGAGGGGTCCCTGAGCAAGGCACCGTTCCCTACACTGCTCCCCGGGCGCCGTTCAAAATGGCAGCACACTGCTCCTAACACTAGGATGGGTCAAATGCAGAGAAACAATTTCCCCACGAGGGATTAATAAAAGTCCATCTTAAATGACACCCACAGCTCCGAAAAAACATTTAATATAATTTCCTGGCATTTTACTGACTATCTAACAACTTTTTCTCTTATTAAATTAATTAATAGATACATATATAATTTGAAGATATCATCATAATATATATCATATTTCAAACGTGGCTATTTCAAACTAAATTCAAAACTTTAAACCATTTTTTTTAACATTTAACAGACAAAATATGTATTTTAGGGAAATAATCATCAGCCTTGCCTTCTTTTCAGTCTTATAGCTTCAATAGGTCTCCTTATGCCCTCTCTACTTCATTTAACCCTGATAAAAGACCGAAATAGGCTGGCTAATGAGACCACACTTCCATGTGTCATGTTGGGTTAGATCACTAAATTGGGATGAATGGCCGAAGGAAGAGGAAGTTATTCTCTGGTCCTCAAAAACAAAGAGTCGACACTGGCTGCTGTCTACAAGACGAGACACAGGACTTTGAAGAAGAAGGGGAGAGTGAGGAATCAGAGAGGGGGGAGAGATAGTCGTGGGAAACAGCCCACTTAACACTGGGCTCCTGCTAGGCAACAGCTTAAACAATGCCTAGCAACCACTGTAACAATGGATTGTTTTCAGGGTCTGCTGCTCAGCTCATTCAGTACTACGGTGAGTGCTGCAAACACACACACACACACACACACACACACACACACACACACACACACCCACACACCCACACACCCACACACCCACCCCCCCCCCCCCCCCCCTTAGCGGAGGGCCCCAAACCCAAGCTATCAAAGGAGGGGCTTTCCACAACGGCACGCTATAGAGGGGGGGGGCAGAGGAGAAGACCCCCTCGTGTACACATGGGAAGTACATAAGGCTCAGTGGGTAGCACATTTAAGTCATGTCACTTCCTCCTACACCGAGCCATAGCAGTCACACTTCACACTATTACTGCAGTCGCTTCGTCGGGTTTCACTTAGTGGCAGCACAGGGGCTAATACCACTGGTCCACACAGCTGTCCAATAAGAAAACTAGTTTTATGACTACAAAGTTACAATTATTATATAAGTTAACATCTATAAGAGTTTCAATATTACCACAGCTTTAAAAAAGAAAAAGCAGGAAAGGCAAAGACAAGTCAGATAACAGATCTTTATGCTGCAGAAGTAATTAAAAATTATATATTTCCTAACCAGTTGTTTGTGTTCATCCAGTGACTAGTTACTGTACATATTCAATGAGCAATGTTGTGTTTTTTCCCTGTTGCTTTTGGATCTATTGGCTGAAGAAATATAAACAAAGCAGGGATTCAAACTAATTAAGAGCCATTTAAAAAGGCAGCGTTGTGTACAACGCTTGCTTTTGGATCTATTGGCTGAAGAAATATAAACAAAGCAGGGATTCAAACTAATTAAGAGCCATTTAAAAAGGCAGCGTTGTGTACAGTGGAGCTTAGAAACACACCTTGTGTAATGAGAATACAGAAGGGGGTTCGGTATCTACACAGGAATGAGGAGGAACTGGCCATGTGCCAATAAAAACACTCTTAAACAAAGTCTTTAACCTCAGAAAATAATTACAGTAAAAACTGATTGTATGTGCCTATGTGTGTCTACATGGACATCGCCAACGAGAGCAAATAAACCCTGTATGAAGCCCAATATATGACAGATCCCCTTTGTTTGTGAGGGTTATATAATCTATCCAAACAACCTCGTGTTTCACTCTATTTGCTGTACCAAGAGTACCAACTCACTACAAGCATGAATATTCAGGAAGTTCAAACCAGCTGATTTTATTTCTAGGTCAGATGTGTGAGTAATCATTTACACTGCACATGCAACACATGTCAGCTACAATCAGGAGACTTTAGACGAGAGTTACGTTCCCAAGAGGATATGGCTGTGGTGAAAGACTCAGTCAACAAAACAATTGTGTAGTACAGATGATATGTGTTACAGGATGAGTGCAGACAGTATGACTGTATAAGCGACTCACAAACTTCCATTTCCTAAGTCACATAAACACCAAGCAGAAAGGCTCAGGCTGTCTCTTGAGAATGGAAGTAACAGAATATCCCTGTGACCTGCAATGGTCCAAAAGAGACTAAGAAAGAAGAGCTTAGTGGAGAGGGGTAATGGGATTTTCTTTGGAAGTAGTGTTTTATGGACAAAGAAGGATCTGAGATATAAAAAACCTAATCTCTGGATACCAAAATATCAACCCGTATACGTACTTTGACCTGCTGGTATACGAGTGTAAAATTATGCAGGGGCAATATATTGTCAGAGAAAAAATGATTCATCTCAGCTTAATGGCTCTCGTAAAAGTGTAACTGAAACGCAAGAGAAACAAAAACAGCACGATTAAGAGTGACAAAGGTTATAAAAAAATAAATTACTCACAGCAAATCCGTCCCAAGGATCATGGGTACTTTTTCACTGGAGTGGTTGCTACGGAAACGCAGACGGAAAAGGTGGTTGGCGCCAGCTTGCCGTGAGCTCAGCATGCTGGCGGTGCTTCTGACCGGTGACAGGTTGAGATCCTCCGGCTGGCAGGATCCCACCCAGATCTGGTCCCTCAGAGCGTAGTCGATCACAGTGTAGCTCTCCTCGCTGAAAGAGACAGAATTTGTTTTTAACTTACTGTTATTTATCTCGGCTTGTTAATTAAGATTCATTGGAGTGTGACAGAAAGGCCTTAATGTAGCCTATTGGGCACAACCATCATCAAAGTCAAGACAAAGCTAGTAAAACATAAAACCACAGTTCAACGACTTGAATATGCAAACACAGACAAACAGAGCTTTACATCAACATCCGTGTAGTGACTGACATACACAAACACGTTCTCACACACATATTGTTGCTTCAGTGGAAAACTAACACCGAATTTGAGAGTCAAATGCATTTCAATAACATGTTTCCTGGAACTTATCCCATATTCAATGCAGTTAGATAACGATGCAAACAAAGTAGTCATTATAGACCAGTACTCTTATCATTTCAAGATAATTCAGTAAGTGTATGTTGAGTTAGATATAAATATCATGAGGGTTATAAAAAGTGATTGAATGCTAGGCTTTTACCAAGTTGGTATTGAAAACATAAATGTAGATTCAGCTGATTTTCTCTCCTTTTGCAAACTTTTCTTACAAAACATCGAAGGTCGATTCTCATTTTGAAATTCTGGTATAAATGTTATGTGCTCAGTTCCCAAATTGACCTATGCTTGGTGCTATGCTTCAAAATAACCTAAATATGTCCTTCAACCCCCCTCCTCCAACATGATACACCAGCCACTAACAATGCCTTCATTAAAATCTTGATGTGACTTTGTTTTTATAGTATTTTATTACAGCAACAATGTTTTTTTAAAGATGTAAGTGAGAGTAAATATCCATCATTACAGCTTTATTTTTGTTCTTATTGATCTAATTATTTACAATACACATCATTATACTTAAAGAAATGTATAAACCACGGCAGTTTATTGTATTGCACAAAACCGAGTACAGAATAACATTTTAAATAAATTATATTTATTGATTATCATGTACCCATTACTACACCATCCAACAACTCCTGCTTCACATTACATATAAGCTCATTGTTTTAGTAAAGATTCAGTTTCCTAGTAACTCAGTTGTCAAGTGTAGTTAATAAAAATACACTGGCACATTAAAAGTCCAAATATTCAGCTTTCCTTACACTAAATTAGCTGCCCTCTGGTTTACTGCATGCCTATAACTCCCATGAGTACCTCTACCTGAGCATGACCTTGTGTCAAAAAGTATACGGAGTAAATTCAGAACATCTGGAGCTGATTTTGTAACATGGTACCTCTTGGAGAAGAAAGTGTGTGTTGATGTGTCGTGTGTGTGTTAATGTGTGTGTGCAGGTGTGTCTATCAAACACATGTTTCATCAACCTGAGACTGAAATAGCAGCCAGCCTGAGAAGCTACTGGACAGGAAGTAGCTTCTTGTAAGCCAGCATGTCCATTACTGGGCTGGACACACAAACACAAGCAGGACCAAAGCTAGTGGTTAAACAAGAAATAGTGAGCAGTGCATCTGTCCATGCCTCACTCTTTCACTGACACACACACTCACACACTGGACTCTGGGGCCCTGACTGTCTGAGGGATCCAGTCACGGTCGGGAGGTTCTCAACAAGGTTCAACTGTTACCCATCAGCCCCTATTGTCCACCAATGAATCAAGTTAAAGACTGTTACCCACAACCGATTAGACTTCTTGGAAGAAGGGAAAGAGGGAGAGATGGATAAGATAAAAGCAGGCTGGGAAAGAAGTAAGAACAGACAACTGTAACCACAAGCTGTTTCTGCACCGGCCCAAGGCTGAACCAAAGAGGTTGATGATTTAGAAAATGTACATATTTGCTTTCTTGCAAAGAATTTAATGAACAAGATGTAAGCACACTTACATTTGTCTGCTAAATAGGATTGTTGTTCCTATCTCCCTAGCTTATACTCCTATTTTTAATATAGCTATATAAATATCGATTTAAAAAAAAAAAAAATGTAATTTATAACAAAATCTTTCAAGGGAGTGACAATCTCTAAATCAGCTTTCTGCACCACTGGACCTTACATTATAAACATTTTTGTTTGACTACAAATATATTTACATATTTCACTGTGCATTTTGAAATATAAAACGTTTAATTCTGTCATTCATTCTTAAACCATCAATATAAAATGTGCCCTTATTTTATAAAGTAAATGGGTTGACGTGAAAAGTTGTTTTGCAATGGATTTTTGTCATTTTTGTGATGGGTTATACCTCTTGAAAGCCATTTAAACTGTGCAACACAATAAGTCTATTTGGTGTTATCAATCAGTCAGACCCTCAACTACACTGAAATCCTAATAATCCCAAAGGAGTTCCTCAATAAAAACATTGAATAATCCCAAATATTATTTTATTTAACATTAAAAAAGTTTTGCTCTGTGGATTTAAGGGGTCGTCAGCATTTTGGCCCCCGACAGCCCTATAGGTGAAATGCCTGGAATTCCTTTTGCATGACGCTGGGGGATGGGATAGGGTGGGAAATCTTCATGTGTGTGAGGTGAGTTCTCATGTGTGTGGGTTAGTGGCAGTGTTAGATTAATGATAGGAATGACTAAGGGAAATAATTTAGTATATGTGAGCTGACAATTGAGCGGCCCGACCAAGCAAGGAGGCAGAACGTCCAAAAATACAACCCGGTGTGGGCATTTATTAAAACATAAACACATTACACACACAGCCTCAATCCTGCTGCTGCTGTTGCTGTTGTTCACGTGAGCCCAGCCTGCAGCCACCAGGATCTCACCCACAGTCCCTGCCTCCTCAACAGACAGGGAAACAGAGCCTAAATACACACACTCTAATCAGCACAACAAGACACAGGTGAGGGGGGAGGAGACAACATAGGGCACCAGGTGCACACAATCAGCAACAGACATAACGGGAGGGGGAACACTTTTCAAACACAAACTTATAAGTGAACAGAAGTACACACATACAAACCCAACTAAACGCAGTCAGCACTTGAACAATTACTGCCACTTAACGCTATGATGTCTACACCCCCACATATTATCTGCACCCGGATTATTCTTAACCGCTGTCATTCTACCCCAGCATAAGCACTTTCGGCGCTCTCGCTAACTCCCCTATCTTGTCAGGCGGAGCCGAGGACCCGACCAGCACCTGCCAGACGATATTTCAATCAATACGGTTTAATCCTTTAATAAATACCATCTCAATAATTAGTATAAATTACATAAAATGTGCAAATATGCCATGCCAAACGGTACTGTGAAATCACGCTAATAAAGTGCAAAACTGTTCACTAAAGTGCTGAGTTACGAGGCCCGAAGCCGTCAGTTCACAGTGACGAAGTTACCTTCGTCACAGTATACTATGTTAAAATAGGGAGACAGGTGTTAACAATTGAAATCATGGGAGAAAGAATATATCTACTGTTTGGCCACTTTATAAGCCAATTGCACAGAAACAAACTTGCTGGAATGAAAGCTACTCTGCTGTTAGAGATAAGACAGGCATCTACCACACGTCATCACAACTGTGCGAGCTTTCATTTGACTAGTTGATAACCAGTTGTTCCACACTCAAGAAAAGTTAACACAAATCCTCAGAGAGATGTTAAGATAGGAGGATCCCAAGTCCAGCATGCAGGCAGACATGCGCCCGAACACATTGAAAGAGCATAGTGTTCTGGTGCAAAGAACAGTATAGGTGTGTTGAGACTATGGTTTAGTGAAACAAACAGGGAGGCAAAAAGAAAAGCTAGAACAGAAAGTGTTGGGATTATAGGCTTGCACACACACACACAAAGACAGGACAGACAAAAGAATCCACAAGGTCATGACAACCAAAAATAAAGGGAAAGGACAGAGAGATATAGAATAGAGGGATGAATACCTTAACATCAACAATACTGAACGTTTAGATGATTACACAGGAAAAAGGGGGATGTGAACGTGAGAAAAGGGGCCAGCTGGTGTGGACTCAGTGTTATGTAAGTGTCCCTGTGAACCAGAGAGCAGCAGATAAAAAAATTCCCCAGCTTTCCCTCACTGTTTCACAGTGTTGTAGGTAAAGTTTTGTGTTAACTGATCAAAATTCCAAAACCTATATTATTTTTGGATTTGGCGAGATATAACACGAGAGAATAGCAACAGATCGCCACATTAGATAACTGTAACTACAGCATGTTTGGTATATGTGGCCAAAAACAAACTATCTATTATCAAAAGTTAATCGAGGTCGAACAACTGAGTGTTTCAGCTCAGACCTTGTGATTACTCAAAAGGTTACAGATTAAACCGAGTAAGAAATCTGAAATAATTTAGACACGAAAAGTAATTCGTTTTTTGTCAAATCCTAGTGAACCCCAACCAAAGCAAGCATACTAACCAAGCATAAATCTTTCTGCTCCCTTTCAAGCTAAAATTTAGATCTATAGTCCGGTAATACTGTAAAACATTCTCAGGTCATCGGTATGTTGTCTCTCCACTGTGTATGTGCTGTGGATTTGACCTTTCCCCCCTTTCCATCTGGTGTTCATGGTTTTCATTGAAATGTAAGCTCATGAAAAATGAGACAAGAAGAGGCTGAGAGGATTCAAGCACATAACAGTATTTCACTTGGCAAAAAAGATCATTTAGCTCCTCATCAGAAATCCACCCACACACACACCCACCCTCCAGGTCATAATGACAGGGGAAAGAGCTATTACACCATTATGTTCTGGAGATTCTGTGACCTGGCTGTGCCTGGCGAGCCTCGGGTTCCCCTGAGGTGTTTTTGTTTTGATTCCTGCAGATGGAGAGCAGTAGAGTAGCGTGCCACAGCAGGGCTCCTGCGCTCACCCGCAGTACAAACCAATATTGTAACAGCGTCTCCCATTCAAACACACCCACACTTTTGTCTCCGGAGCACTCCCTTTTCCCAAATCCCTTTTTCAAACACAGGCCTAACACCACACACTGCTGGAAGCTGCCGTCCATTCTCAGATTCCCAGAAAAATATCACATGGAATGTTTCTTCTCCTTTTTTTTTTTAACGATTCTTAGGAATTCTGAGTTTTTGCGAGTGGCGGGACAATCAGTTCCAGACACAGAGCGAGCAGAATGAGAAGAGATTTTTTTTGGCGAAAATAGACACATGTGCACGCACACCCACACTGCACGCAAGCAAATGAAAACCACATCATTTCATGGAAGTCCTCTTGATGGTTTGTTTCATGTTATTGCTCTAAACTAGGGGAACCAGAGGAGGGGAAAGCAGACTCACTGACAATGTGCAGGTCTACTATCTCCAGATTAGTCATAGTTCCAGGATATTTTGAAACCTCAACAACATTCAGTTCAGGTTCATAAAGCCAAGTTACAACAGGTTCAGGTAAGTGCACCTGTTCAGCTTTATAGACAATCCCATGAAGATATTCATAAAATATCTGTATTGTATTTTAATTGTTTTGCTTTCATTTCAATAGGCTACTGAGTAATTGTTCCTTTTGTCTTGCTTCCCACAAGTGAAAACACAAAGAGAGGACAATATTACACAAACTGCTGTCAGGGTCATGACCATAAGCGGTTCATACACTCCCAAAGTGAAAACCAAGGGCTCATGGTTACACTTTCACTCTTAACATGTCAGAACAGGTGAGTCATGAGCAAAGCCAGCCAAATCAAACACAGATCCAGACTAACCTCTTTTTCCTAGTGACGATCAGGACGTCATTGAAGAGGAAGAAATAGACCTGTTGCCGTGACGTTCGCTTCAGGAAGATACCATTATCCTCAACAAATGCAGTCAGCTCTCCTCTCTTTACCATCCACCTGGAGGATGAGACCAGGGGAAAAGGCTGGAGAAAAAGAAGAAAGAGAATGTGATGAAGAGGAAATGAACTTAAATCTAACCAAAAACAAACAATGTAAGTGTTGGTGATGTCAAGAATTCCCTAAATCACAATTGTGTGTACACTTGTGAACAGCTGGCTATGCAGACTTAGAATGTGAATCCCAAATGTGCCAACAGCTTTTCCCCACACTACTTAGACACACTAGAGCCTGCCAAGCCTTGTGCGCATTACATTTAAGGAAACTCGCCAAGTGTCGCTGCATGTCAGTGTATGACTGCAGCATATGGCTGTACCCGAATAGCCGAATATTCGTTCGTTGGAGTACTATTCGGGTTTGAATGTATTGAAATCTCCAATATCAACGTAAGAGCTTGTGCCTCTTCGGGGGGTGCCATCACTTAACCATAAACTTTATCGTTTACTTTCTCCGTCTTTATATCATGTAGTTTTGACTTTTCTCCGTTAATCTCCGGCACGTTGTTTCCATAGCAACAACAACTTCCTGTCAACAGCGCTAACTCTCCTTCAAAATAAAACCATGTCCAAAAAAAATAGGAAGCCAAGCCAAATTAAACTTAAAAGGGATCATGCAAAATGCACTTGTGCACGTCTTTTATACATGAATATGTGTTCCCGGTGTGTCAGGGAACTCACCAAGTGTCCAAAAACACAACCCTCTCTCTTTTCCTCCATACCCAAATCTCTAAAAACGGGGCTGCAACGGAGCTGATTATTATTTGAATTGTTCTGAAGTCAGAAAAGGGGTGCTCCGCCTATATGGGCAACTCTCCACCTATCAGGGGAATGAGAGACCGTTCGAAAGCGCTGGAGACGCTGTAGTACATATGCCAGGCCTGTAAGTGGCGCTGTAGTCTGCCACAAAAGCAGAATCAGCCCTTGCAAAAACAGGGCTGGAAAAGAGCAAATAGAGCGAAATGAGGCATGGCTAAAATGCATGATCTGTTTGGTATTTTGAAAAAAAAACTTCACAGACATGTTTTATATAGGTATGGCCCTACAATATATGTTTCAAATATAGCATGATGGGTCCACTTTAAGACATATACAACTGCAACGAAAGTAACAAACACAATGAAATATCCTTTTCAATTTCAAAGAACACAAATTGGGTTATTAACAAATAACTATAAAACAACAATAGGCCTACTGTAGAATAACTACATGAATGCCGTGAATAAAACCGAAATAGACGTGTTGAAGCGGTTCGCTGCTGATTACTACGCACCCCCTAAAAAAACTAGCATGGCTCCGTCCAAAAGTCACAAAATGAATGACTTGGACCAAGTGACGATAGATAAAAAAAGATACATATCCACAGTAAAATATGTTTCCCTTCGGATCACAGAATGCGATTGGATGCCCTGTGGTGTTTTCTTGTAAATAAGAGAAACACCAAAAACTGGTTCCTGAGATCTTGATCATTGTGGCCATAGAGGCATAAACTTGTCAAACTATAACTGATAATGTCATCTCTTAACCAGAATTAAGTTTTAAGAAAAAACTACTCGAGATGCGAGAGTGTAACAATTGTGTCCATACCTTGATCTTGAACTCCAGCTGAGAGTTGATGGTGTACATCATCTCTGTCCTCTCCATAGTGCGCGCTCCTTCGTTACACTTTCTTACCACCTGCTCACAAACAGAGTCTATTAATCACAACATTTTTTTTTCATTTTGTATATCCATTTTCTGCATGCTATTATGGTAGTTAAAGCATTTGTTTATTGGTGAGCTGATATTTATCAAGTAGAAGAAGTGCTGGAAATCAGCATAACATGTTGCGTTTTTGCAGAAATGTCCTCACCAAAATACAACATAAAATATTGATTGCTTGCCAGCCTAATCCTAGTTGTCTATGTCCAAGGCAAGCATTTTAAACCATAGCTATTAATGCATTAAATAGAGATACATCACATTTATTTGAAAATAAAAACATAAAATACAGGATGAGTTTGTATATAATTTATAGTCCTTAAACCAACGCACCTTGCTGACAGCTTGTAAAGCTTTCTTAGAGTCTTCATATTGGGCCGAGTCTTTAGGTGTCTTCTGACAGATTGTCTGCAACAAAGGGATTGAACAAATCAGTAACACTACTTTATAAAATAAAAAACATATTAATGCACAAACAATTCATTGCACCCATGAGCATCACCATTTATCAAAGCACGATCAAATATGGATGCATCAAGAAAGCTGTGGGAAGCAATGAATTCAAACCAAACTTTCTCAGGATCCAAAAGCCTCTGAGTGCAAAGCAAGCATAAACCTCAGAGTCCCTAGGGAGACACTGGAGGAGGAAGAAGAAAATGGAAGGAGCAAGGGAGAGGAAGGGGGGAAGGCACAAAATAAAGGAAGCATGAAACTGAAAACAAACAAAAGAAAAACCTTTAAAAGGGAAAAGGGAGGAGCCAGACAATCACTAACGATTATCAAGGAGTGATGTAAGGTCACACAAACATCTTAGAGGTTGGCTCACATACCATGTAGAATTAGTAAGGAGAGTAAGAATAAACAAACGGTTGCACAAGAGTCAAAGTCTTGTTATTCCAAAGCTCATGCTACTTTCTTTTTTCCAGCACTCACATCCATGAGTAGGGGCAGACGTGTTATCCTCTGCATAGGCAGGATAAGGAAGGAGATCATGGGGAGGTTCCTGCAGTCTGGGTGGCTCTCTATCCTGGTGAGCACCTCCTTAAAAACTGGATTCTTGGACCTGCAACATGGGGCAAATGGAGGTTAGGTGTTTATAAAAAGATTCAAAGAGGAAAATATGAACAGGGAGTAATAGCAAACTTCCTGGTTCAAAGTGTCTGAGCAGTAATCTTGGATCAAGTCCATGAGAGATATGATAAGAACATCTGTGTCTGTGTGTCTGCTCGGTCACTCACACCAGCCTCTGCAGGGTTCGCTGCTGGTAGACTTCATTGGAGCAGTATGTCACAAAAGGATCAAAGTTGGATTGTGAGTGCTTGTCAACGATGTCGCTGATGTCATTGATCACAATGTTCTGTTGGTGTCTTTCCTCCAATTCCTTAAAAAACCTGAGTACAGGATAAATTAGTGTTAGTATTTCAGGGATTAATACGGCACATGGCAGCAGCTGGAGTCAGAAGCATCGGATCATGAGTCATCCCACGCTTGGGAAAATATAGGATGCAATGACAGATACAAAGTCATGAAGGCAGGATGTACCGCCAACACCTTTTTTTCAAACCCACTGTAAGATCACAAAAGAGGAACTCCCCGCCTCTTAAAATAGACATAGCCTACCATTAACCATAACAGAGGCTTTTCCTCTTCCTGAGCTCCACCAGATGGCTAGTTTAACGGCATGCCACATGGCCAACTTCAAGACAATAAGTGTTTTTACATGCAGCATCCAAGGTGACAAACAGGAAGCTGTTGCACAGACACAGGACACACCTTGACCAGTTGGAATGAGTTTGAGTGCATCTGTTGAAGAACCTCGAGCGTCCTCATCTCTCATTTACTAACACTCCATGACTATCTATGGGAAACATTGCTTCTCGTATGGCCTTGGGTCATGCCTTGGCCTGACCCTACACCTTTTGAACTATCCTCTTACTAATGAGTGCATGAGCACACAGGATGACAGCAAACACACATGACGCCATGGCCCTCATCCTAAAAAGGTGTATTCGGGGCTTTAACAGGTCAAGGCTGCACAAGTTCAGGCCACGCTCACTCCGGGGTTAAAACTCACTGACCCCAATAACAGCATGCTGTCATGAGTCAAGAGGTCAAGGGAGGTGAGTTAAATCAGGGTGAGGAGAAACAAAAGTGGAAATGCCCAAAATCAAGCTACTGGCTAAGAATGACTAGTTCAAGCAGCAGATACTGAGAAATACAAAAGGTATTAGCCTCCCTGTCAGCACTGATGCAGTGATAACGTTTGTGATGGTAATGTTTAATGTATTGCGTATCCTAAGGCTGCGAGGGAAATAACCAACCACCTGCATTTGAAATACTCAGCAGCCTTCCCACTTACTGTAAAACACAGACTACAAGAGCCGGCAGAGTGATATTTCTATTTTTATCTATGAGAGGGTATAGTGAAAGCCTGGCGATCTGTTCCAAGTTACACATCTTGTTTGACCAGTGAAACAGGCCATTTTATAACTTAAGAGGTGCAGTCTCATCGTCTCCATGCCCCCCACTCTTCTCTCCCAGGGCTATGCAGGTCTAGGTTTTAATCGCGTTAATGTGTGTAGCCTGTGCATTGGAAGGAGAAAAGGGGAGTGAGATGGGCTGCAGCATGTCTCAACACAGGAAGGAATTGTTGAGGAATTTACAGATACCCCCACTCATATTAAGTGGGAATGAGGCGTAAATAAATGTAAAAACAATGTCCATGTCAATCCATGTGCCTAATAAGCTGCAGAGAGTGAGGAGTATTATCTTGTAGCTGTTTTTCCTTCATGATAACAGAGATAAGTCAGATGAACATGTATGTAATGAGGAAATCTTTCTCCCTGGGGGGGCTGAAATCCTGACAAGGAATCCCGGAGCAAATGTCAGGAACAGTTGCAGCAGGGAGGCAGTGAACGCACCGGATTTACAACCTAAGCAGAAGAAAGATTAAGGCTAGCTTAACCTCATTTCACACTCAGATATATTACCCAAATTATTAACATAGGGTTTTTGAGAATATCTCAATGTGGTGACATCCTGTTGGTGGAGTGGGTTCAGTAAATGTTTGATTAAGAGAAGGAAAGTGTAAAAACACTGTAAACCTTAGACTGGTTGTAAAGTCTTTAGTCCCTATAGCAGGCTACCATAATGCTACATCATACAGTAGTAGTTTCACTTGAAGTCATTGTCATACTGAATAGTAATCTCATAGAAAAACACGATAAATCATACAATAGTTAAAAGCATTGACACATATGAACCTAACGAAAAACATATGGGCTGAGAAATTCATCTGTCAATCATTTGTAGAAATAATGGAGCCCTGTGCAACACAGACATCTCTGAGGCAGCACAGTTTTCATCAGTCTCTACTTCTCTTCCCTCTCATGCACGAGTGTTTTAGTTTATGGGATCCATGGAAGTTCATGGTTACCTGACCATGAATGTCATTAAACAGTCCACACGCATTCACTGTAAATCATGATGGACGGGTAAACTCAGATGGCTCGTAGCAGCCAATATTTGCCATTGCGTTATATACCTATAAAAACAGGTAAAGAACTCATGCATCATCAATTTGACTTTTGAAATCTCTCAAGCAGCAAGAAATGTTCTTTAAATGAAATAATAAAACAACTATAGCAAATCTATATTGTTCTTTTACCTTGTTTGCTCCATAGCAGGTGACCAAACACAGAAAACCGTTCAGTGCTGCCTACCCGCATTCCCTTAAACCAAACTGAAAACAATTCTGGATGCAGCAAGAGAGTGTAAGGGTAAGGCTGACCAAATGGTATGGACATAAATTAAATAATGCTTACAGACACACCTCACATGGAATGAATGCGGGCTACCAACTTGAGCTGTTAAATAAAAAAACGATCTAGCTCATTTGCCAAGAACCACAAACACTAATAGACTTTTAGATAACACGCGAGCGCAACCTAAAAACACCCACCAGCATTTCAAAAACATTAATTATCGTCTAGTCTTCTACACTGAAAAAAGTTATTTAAATATACAATGAAAGTACCAATCATGAAAAATACTACTTTAACACACAACCATGCACTCACTTTTTGCTGGCCTCACAGACGTCGGTGATGTTGGAGAAGAGGTGGTGGTGTTCGGTCTTGGTCATGGCCTCTCTGAGCTCTGCGGAGTTCTTGAACATGCGGATCAGGATCTCCAAACTGTGGAGGTAAGAGTGCTCTGAGGAGATCAACTCAAAGATGGCCTTAGGAAGGGCAAGAGAGGGAGGGCAAAATTGGGGATTACTTGTGTTTTTTGACAATAGTCATTTTATTACATCCATTTGTGACTTTGCATGCTTTAAATAAAACACTAAGTCCTGACTCACTCACTCACTCACTCACACACTGCTCTATGAATTGGGCTTTGTCATCAACATTCTTAACATACCTCTGCTCTAAAACAATTTTTGGAATGCTTTTGAAAAATTCCAAGACAACTTAAGAATTTGCAACTATCTGTAAAACCATGTAATGGTCTATACTCTGTTAAATGTTTTGTTAATCATATTAAGAAAGGAAATTATGTAAATATTTATTGGAACATCTGTCCTTTCTCGCCCCGTTACAAAGACTTTGCTTTAAAGATGTAATGGTCCATTATGCATGTGTCCTGCTGTGCTCAGTCAATGGCATGTTATTGGTCTGGAGTTTACAGAGACCAAATGGACAGCTTTTCTCCCCCAAGTGCTTGGCCGTTTTGTACTTTGCATGTGTGGCGAGAATAGGATTTTTCTCACTCTGAACCAATGTGAAAAGTGTAAAATATGATGCCTACTTCTTGTCTTTTGCGTTCCTCTTGACTCAACTTGTCAGAAAGACCACTTTTTTTGACCTGTACAAAAAAACAAAAAAAAAACAGATTAAAAGTCATAGGAATGAGAAAAGCTTTTCAATACAAAGTCACACTTGTTTGAATACTCAGGGGATTTTTTTTCAGGTCAGGGGTCCTTTGCATTTATAACACGGGCGCGTGCATGTGTGTTTTTGTGTGCCAATCTTGTCCTCACACAAAGAAAGGATTCCTTTGCATACCACACTGAATAGAGAGCCAATGAAGTTGTTGTCGGATATAGGGAGAGAAATACCTTCACTGAATAAAGAAGTACCAGGAGAGGTGTATAAACAGGTATTGGTTTTTTATCCAAAAAGAAATGTAAACATTTGGCCAAAGCATATGGGTAAAGGGGATGTGTGTATGTGTGTTGGTATGTGGCTGGCAGATTTGGTACAAGGATATTTGAATAAGAAAGCAATATTTTGGACTTAGCTGCGTGTGGAGTACCATTGAATTAATCACCCAGGGCCTTTTCAAACTGAAGGGAAGGTTGAAAAAAACAAAAAAGGCCTTTGTCTCCTGTTCAACCATAGACAATATGACACGGTGTACATCCCATTTTTTTCTTTACCAGATTAAACATGCAGGCAAAGTCCATCTTTCCTTGTGTCCACTAGCTTTGCATCCTCTTTTGGTCTAAGGAAGTGATACTGCTCCTGGAGCAGCCTTCCTTCTCTCTAGTATCTGCCCTGCAGCCCTCGGCAAACAAGGAGAAAAAATATATATTGTGCCAAACCTTTACCACGGTATCAGCTAAATCAGGCATCAATATAAGGCAGTGAGGTGAGGTTTTAATCAGCTAACAACCATGCGCACTGTTGTGCCAATTGAACTTAATCCCAGTTTGCAGTTTCATTGGGTGTGACTGAAACACTACCAATTATGTGTCATTATTCAATAGCTGAACGTTTTTCTGAAACTATGATTCTTTGTATGAAACAGAGCAAAACAAACTGATTTCAGGAAACTTAAGCAGCATGAGAGGAGGTAGCTCCAGGGGATCTCAACCGTCCAAAACCAGGTATCATGATTACTGGAAATGTGAAAATACATCAAACAGTAATGGTTCAAAGTGGCAGGGTAACAACAGAAGAAGGGAGAAGCTGAAAGAAACAACACACATGACTCACACAATGACAAGTTGTAAATCAGGTTATTGACTTTCCTGGAATTATTTCCTGCCACAACACAATGTAAGTGTAATGCCAGCATTTCCTACATCATGTGAAAGTTAAAGTAGAACGCCGCAGCGTTACATGATGTACTGTCTGGCCATCTAAAGGAAGAGATCCCAAGCAGTAAAGCAGCTGTGACGGACAAAGAGAGTCCTGGTCAGCATGTTAATGTCAGACACAGCCCGATGTCACCTCTTTGTCTTGCTGGTGTACACAATATAGCAATGAGAAAAATGTCTGAATGTTCTTTTCTTTGGATCCAATGTGATGTGAATGATTTGAGTCTGAGTGCAAATCAGAATCTGCTCAGCAATTCAATAACATGTCCTAATTGCCTCCATCAATGCCTTGGTCTGCTTTTGATCCTTCACTTTCCCTCCTCAACAAGTAAACTCAAAGATGGGAATGCATAAGTAGAAAACTGAATTAGCTCATTCCCCTCTGCTATTCCTTAATAATATTGCTATTTCCAATCCCAAACTATATTATATAATGCAGAGTCACCGCACGTTTCTGTAGAGGCAACATCTTAAACATATTTTCAGTGTGACGACTTTGTAGAGTTTGCCAGCACACTGGCATAAGGCCCAGCAGTGCTTGCAATACTTCCTGTGGGTCTGGCTGACTGTCTGCCTCCCTGCCCACCCGAGTCCTAGAAGAAATGCTCCTGCACTCCTTTATAAACAGAGTCAGGGGCAGAGAAGGCAGAAACAGGGGGAGGATGGGTATGGACTGTGACCAACTGGATATGACAGCATTCTTGAAGGCATTACCATTCCAAGACTCCACAGCCACAGCAGTGAGTGCATACTGTATGTTTGTGTGTGTCTGTTTGTGTGTGTTATACTGACCACACTCAGCTGGCTCCAGGAGGTGCGTATAGGTCTGTATTGCACCACAATGCCGTTATCTGGTTTTGGTTCTCTAGAATCTGCATCCTCATCTGAATCATTGTGTAAGGCCTTCTCCTTGTAGTTCTGGTACATCTCTTCCTCTGAAACAGATTTGTTGACAGAAACATAAAGTTGAAGTCTTTAAACAGTCAAATATTGTTGACAGAAAGTAAAAAATAGACACTACATGAGTTAAAGTTAGGGAAACATGGTGGAAACGAAACAGACAGGTGTTTCTCACCTTCACTGTCAAATGTCCGCTGATGGGTCAATACTTTCTTCCTATCTAGACTCTGAAATAAAGAAAAAACACAATTGTCATGACTTGGACAAATGCTGAGGGACCAAGCAAGCACACACAACATTTTGAATGAAAGAGGCTTCTGTATCTCTGTCACCTGTCCATGACCTTCCCTTTCTGGTAACCTCCTTCATTGACCCCTGTCTAATTAGAGAGCCATTGTGTATAGGTTTGTATGTGTCACATTACGTCATTTCTCCCAACAACCGCATTAATTGTTTCCTTGTAAGGCGTTGTCTGACCCTCTGCTGCCTCTATTGCTAAGTTTGTCCACAATACTCAACCTGTGTTGTGATTTTACAACTTAGACTTTAAATCCCAATACTGAGTTGGATAATGACATTTCAACCAGTTACTGCAAATTCCACAGTTCTATATATAAGCATCAATAGTTTAGCAAAGCTCAAATTGATTTATTTGATTGTTTATTGGTTGCACCCACTTTGTTTTTTCCAGTGTTTGTAGGCTTTTCTTTTCCAAGGCTAGCAAGCTTTAAAATCCTGGGGCTGGCAAGTTTGGGAGTCCCAGGACTCGTAGGCTTGGCAGTTTCAGGGCTAGTGAGGCTGACGGGTGAAGCTATCTTATCCTCATCCAGCCATTTGATGACGGGCTGGGAAAACCGATGGGCTTTTGGATCCATCGATGGGACCTCTGAGTCCTCTACACTCACACAAGCTTTCCTATAGGACGTACTCCTCAGGCCTCTATTTAGTGTCCCTGGATTCTCACTTTCTCCGTCAGCACCTTCACCATGGCCCGCTGCAGTAGAAAAGAAGGATCCTGTTTCTACCATACTGAGAGCTTTCAATGATCGCTTGGTGTGATCCAACCCAGGCAGCACCACCAAACCTTGGACTTGAGGCTCAGAGGGAGGCAACTTGCTCCGAATACCGGATGCTAAACCCTTGGGAATTAGCTGCTGGGTGCCCATCTTCAGGGCAGCCGCACTGTGGGTGCTGAGGACGATGGAGGGAGAGATGGATGGGGAAAGTGAGGGAGAGGGTGAGGTGGAGGACATGGAAGAAGAGCAAGAGGCATGGGAGGAGGCAGGCGAGAATGAGGACTGTCTCGGGAGCGCTTGTCCTCTGTCTGCTGGCGATGCGGAGCGTGGGGTCGGTGGGTCTGAGGAGGTTAGAGAAGAAAGGGAGGGGATGCTGGAAGTGGAGCTGTAGGAAGGGGTGGGAGTGCGCCGGGCAGGAGGAGAGGGGCTGTTGTTGTTGTTGTTGTTGTTAGGAGTGCGTGAAGACAGGACAGGAGAAGAGTTGATAGGAAGCTCTTCAGGTGAGGCTGGACTTGTCCCAAATGCTATCTGATCTTTCTGTGAGAACACACTGAACGGGCTGGACCTGCGTTTCTGGGTTTCCTGAAGTCCCTTTTCCTGCCATACTGTTACTCCATTACTGTTATTTTCCCCGCCACAGTCTACATTACGAACTCTATTGTCCAGTGAGGCGGATCTGCTTTCCTCAGATCTAAATCTTGACAGTGAAAAGAGTCCGGTCGAGAAGTGCCCGATGCTAATGCTTCGGACAACTCTGGATTTTTTTAAGGGTTTGTGCAGAATGTGCTTCAACACAGCAGTGTTCTTGCCCCATGTCAGAGCTGTGAGTCTCTCCTCAGGTTGGCTCAAGGTAAGGGAACCATTGTCCTCCAAAGGGAAGTCTGTTGTCATAACTCCATTTATGTGGTAACTGAGCGGTCGCGGTTTGGGTCCTCTTAAGTCGTGCTTTTTTTTACAGTTGTCTGTGCGGCGTTTCCACAATGGGGTGATGTTTTTATTGGACAAATCCACATCATTGCCGATATCCATGGTGCTAGATTGGCTCTGTCCTCTTCACTATCTGTGTCCGAACCTACAGGTCACAGTGCAAACACTGCAGCACTGTAGAACACTGATCTCTCACCTAAGAGTAAACAAAAGAGAGGAGCTTTAGTGCAGTGTCCAAATTCCCAAAGTTAACTCATTAACTTTCAATACAGATACTGGCAAACTTGAAAAACACATAGAGAATTAGTTGTTGAATTTCGAAAAACAGAAGCCAAGCCAGTGAAGACAGCTGGTAATCCTTTTGTATATGTTCACTGTGCTGAAATGACCTATATATAAAAAAAAGAAAGCTGACAAGATATTGTTAGCTGTGAGCAATCCCTGTAATATTCCAAAAAGGAAACGCTGGTCTGCGGCAACATTGAGTTTAGAGACCAATTATAGTTTTGTATCTACTTTACCATTCAAATCCAAACTTATTTGCTGTTCTTTTTATGTATACAACAAACAATACTCCAGCAGGCTCCATTTATTTACTACACAAGATACAGATACTGATTCAGCTGTGGAGGAAAAACTTTTTTTTAAGTAGATTTATTGTGCGAAATGTTGTGTTCAACTTACTTTTAATCAGTCGATCTGCTGCACATTGCGGTCATTGTACCTGCGCTGCCGTAAAACAAACCTCCTTTGGACGAATATCAAAGGTCAATGTGCTTTATCCTGCATGGTATTGAAACCGAAAAAAGTTGTGTAAACCAAAGTTGGAGCAGCAGAGTTCAGTGTTTGCTCGACTGGAAACTGGTGTTAGCGGCAGAGAGCGTCTGAAGCACGCCTGACTGAGCTGCAGGGTTTCTATGAGAGGAGGAGGGAGGGGATCTGAACCAGGGCCGTATTCACCATATACATTGGGGGGGACACATCCCCCCCAATATTCAGATACACTCAAAATGCCCCCCCCCCCCCCCCCCCCCCAATAAATAGCAATTATTTTTTTGATTTTTTGATTTTTTAAATTAAAATAAAATTGCTATTCTATGAATTCTTTATTTTGGTTATTTGTATACTTGAAAATCTATATTTTCTGTTATTGTGAACTTCACCAAAATGATATTTCTTTTCATATGGTTCCTTATAATGGTTCCTTATTTTGTACCCGGGGGTGTATTTCGCTGTTGCACCTCTGAGTCCACCTTTAGTTAGCTTGATGCTCCAAGCAGGTCAGTCATATTTTAATTTGCCCTCCATCAGTTCTGGTATATTTTCTAGTTAGCCCTAAAGTCATCTATATTATTTTATTTCGTAATGGTAATGTTAATGAACCCTCCAGTGTAGCTTCTTTGTGTAAGTAACTTGTAGTTCTGATGTTAAAACCGAACTTTTCAGGAATAGTAGCTAACTAGCTGTGGGCTAGCTGGTTTCAGTTGTTAGCCAGGGTTTGGCGGGCTAGTGTCAGCTATGTGGAAAATGACGGTGTCGTTTTGGATGTAATCTAATAGATATTTATTCATGTGGATTATTTCTATTTTATTTTGTAATTGTAGGGTGTGGAAAGATTTAAAACTGTGATGTGTGACATCTATGGAATACCAAAGGTGCCAGAATTAATTAAATAATAAATACTCTACAATTATTATGAAATAGTATTTCATAATCGTCAGAAGCATTTAAAAGATACTCACACACAGGAGGTTTGCAGTGTGCATCATAGCTTGTGCTGGGTTTAGAACGCTCAGAATTGCTAATAAACATGTTTAATTATCTTATATCCAGCGCTGCTGACCCGTATTCATCACATCAGCAACTGCAGATCGCAGAGGTCAAGCTGTAAGCATGAGCAAGAGGAAGGGTGGCAGTGACATTAGACAGTTTTTTGGGCAGCCTCAGAAAAGAAAAAAAGTAAGTTAAGAGCAGTGAGAAAGTGAGTATTGTTACCGGTCAGATACTGATAATATTTCTTCCATGTTCACTCTGGTGTGTTCAGAGTAAAGAGAGAGAGGGAGAGAGAGAATGTGAGCATGGCGACCAGACAGGGAGAGTGTGCGCTGGTGACATGGAGGTAAGCCAGAAAGGAGCTATATTGATGGTTAAGACAGAATAATGACAACATAGCAGTCTAATGTTAAAGGGGACCTATCATGCAAAATGCACCTTTGTACGTCTTTTAAACATGAATATGTGTCCCCGGTGCGTCAGGGAACTCACCAAGAGTCAGAAAACACAACCCTCTCTCTTTTCCTCCGTGCCCAAATCTCTAAAAAAGGGGCTGCAACGGATCTGAAAAAAAACGGATCCAGATTGAGCACCGTCCTGACGTCAGGACGGTGGCGCTACGGCTATTGGGCCAACTCCACCAATCAGGAGGAGACATGCCACGTGCTTTGCCATTCTAAAGCGCTGGAGAAGCTGTAGAAGCTGTAGTACATTTAAAAGGCCAAAAGATGGTGCTGTTCTCTATGAAGGTAGATATGGTGCAAAATGTGAGAGCGTGTAAAACCTGATGTGAGCACTTCCAGAAAAACAATCTGAGTTTGTGTGCTTACATTTACACTTGTATAAAATATCCACGTAACTGTGAACCAAATGTACACTTGTATAAAATATCCACGTAACTGTGAACCAAATTTGAAGTCACAGAAGAAAAAAAAAAGTGTTGTAGCTTGTAGAAAAAAAATGAACTTAGAGATGAAATGTTCACTTGCAGAAAAATACATTTTTTTTAAATATATTTTCCATTACAACTGCAACTTTATTTATTACAACTTCTCAAATTAGTCATTACAACTTGACGAATCTGCTCTGTGGCAGTATAAATCGACGAATCTGCGGTCTTGACTTTTGCTACACTTCTTGCGATAAATGTGTCGCAAAAGTAATTTTCACCTGTAGATGTGGGGGGAGGGAGGGGGGTTGGAGCGAAGGGGCGGAGCTATCAGAACAACGAGGCTTGGGTCAGTCACAGTCACAGTCAGGTCGAACCGGATGACAGTGGGGCTAACTGTTCGCTAACGGTTCGTGTCGCTACCAGTCCGCTGACATGGCGCGTCAGTCAACGGTAAGTTTTGGCCATTACTTGCCCAGTATTACTTTGAATATTATTATTGTGATTGAGGATTAAATCCGCTTTGAAGACCACCGTTTTATATCGTGCAGTTTAGCGGCGAAATAACGTCAGTCAACCAGCTAACGCTAGCTTTGTTGAGTTTATGCTAGCTAAACAAGTAGTGGTTGTAGTCTATACAGCAGTAATTCATATATTATAGCCTACTGCTTTGGCACTAACGGTTGATAACCGTTTATGAAAATAAAACCAATTGAACTGTACTGAAATAATGACAAGTTTTATAATTGTCTTGGGCTCCTGCTGTGTTTTTAAAGCCTCTGTAAATTATCCATGCTATTTTCTATTTAGCTAACGTCGAAGTAGTGTATGTGAAATCAACCTCACAATAAGATGTGTGTATATTAGAATTATTAATGTCATATTTTAAGATGATTACTTAGATATTACAATATGGTTGGTTGAGCTGGAGTTCATTATTGAGCTTACAAGTTAACGTCACAGTCATCTGAAGAACGAACCCAAACTTTGTTGTTTTTATTAATTGTATTACAAATTGATATCAAATAAACAGTAAGCATTGGTAACACAATTTCTAAAGTTACAGTAAAATAAAAAGGACCCTGACTTGGACAATACACAATCCAACATGTTCAACAGAAGAGAATCAGTTATATTGTTTGTACACATGGTACTTTACATATATATATATCTGTTTGTTTAAAGTGTCCAGGTGATGCAGACAGGCTGGACCAGAGAGTGAGAGACAGAACTGGACTCCTCACAGCAGTGAACTTCAGCACAGGTACTAAGACTCTTTTTTCATACTGTACACAGAATCAAGAAAGATATTGGTTTAAATGAATTAAGTATTGACTTTAATACACTGATATACATTCCATTAAACAATACTAAATCCTAGATCACCTACACATCAGTTAAGTTGTGGGGTTTTTCCATGCAAAAAGTCACATTTAGATGTTAATAAGCAATATGACTTTGTCAGCTTTCTAATTTAATGTATTGAAGGCAAAGATATTTAACACATAGTGAGAACTGCTACTATTTATCTCTCAATATTGTCTGTAAAAAACGTGGTAAAAGTTATTCTTTCAGTGAGACAACAGAGCAAGCTTCTACAGTTGCACTACGTTTTGACAACAGTTAAATATTATTTTGATAATAACATATATTTCAATGTTGATGAATTTCATACTGTTCATTCATAATCTGATTACAATTAAAAAATAATTATATCAACAGCCCCATAACACACAAACACACCTCTTTCATAAATAACACACTTGTTCTGCAATAATGTTTTATGTTTCCTGTAATTTTTGTTAGGAAAGGACATGCCCGAAAGACACGACATCTTCTCCTTCTCTGAGGGTCAAGAAGAACATCCAAGAGGAACATTAAAAGCTGATGTTATGAGATTTTAAGACCAGTACAGGACATTCACTAAGAAACTACTTTTATTGTGAAAAAAAAGATCTGCAGACCATCATTTGTTTGTGACGCTGCCTGCACCTCAGAGAAGGGGTGGTTATAGTCAGGCTTATAAAGTGTGGCGAAAAACATAGTCAGCTGATCGAATGCACCTATTTCCACATCTACACTCCATCAGCTGATTATTTCTATTTGCCTAACTTTATGAGCTTCACATCACTTGTGCCAGTTGTACCACAGAGTTTCCAACGTCACAAATAAATGGGGCCAATCTTCAGTCAGATGTGAATGTGTAATATAACATTTTCAGTAAGAATAATGGACAAAAGGAGTGCAAATACAAATACAATTTATTGAAATGTGAACCAAAAGTTAATCAAATGTTTTAAATAAAAAGCACATATGGACAGAAGGTGTAAACCTATTAAATGTATAAGTAAACACATTTAGTCAAATAACGTGACAGACTAGGCCAGTGCAGTTGGTATCAGCTTTGCCCAGCATGGGCTCCTCCATCAGGCCTGGTCCTCCTCGCTGAGGAAAGACCCTCAGTCCTCTCCAAACCAACAGACAGGACGTCCATCACACGGAGGTTTCTCCCTGAAGTCTCTGCAGCCCTCTGGACACCACACTGTCTCAATCCGTCCACACTGAATATGAGAGGGGGAAAATGAAAATAATAAATGCTTTAGACAATAAGAAATATAAAGTTCACTGCAGTAGGGCCTGGCTCATTTCGTGGCATCTGCAGGCAGTGGCAAGTCCTTCCGGCATATGCCACTGAGGCCGCTACTCTGTGGTAGCTGTGGCAAGTACTTCCGGCATATGCCACAGATGCCACAACTTGCCGAGGCATCTGCCGCTGCTCAACGGGAGTTGCCACAAGATGCCAGAGAGAACGTTTACGGTAGCTGCCACTCGCCTTCCGTGGCAAATGCTGCTATTTAAACCCGTATTTATCGTGTAAAATGTCGCTGTTTTGGCATGACTTTATCTAACTTATCTGTGTTTCCAAACATTTGGACTACCTATGTTGCAAATGTATTATCTTTTCAATTTACACACGGCATCTATTGCACGTCTGTCCGTCCTGGGAGAGGGATCCCTCCTCTGTTGCTCTCCCTGAGGTTTCTCCCATTTTTCCCTTTAAACTGGGTTTTCTTCGGAAGGACAGAGGGTGTCGTATTGTCATACTGATATTCTGTACACACTGTGAAGACCACTGAGACAAATGTAACATTTGTGATATTGGGCTATATAAATAAACATTGATTGATTGATTGATTGATTAAGCCAGCTTCTAAAGTACAAGGCAACGGGCGATGCAGAGCTGACCTCCTGGCTAAAAGGTCCCCTCGATTTCAGCAGTCCGGAATTTCAGAACAAACTGTTGAAGGTGATGGCCAATACAATAATCAAAGAAATTGTGTCGGAAATAACATCAATGCCAGTAGTCCAGTTCGCAATTATCATTGATGGCACCCAAGATATATCAGGAGTTGAGCAGGAGTCAATATGTGTGCGCTCTGTAGATGCAGATCTACAACCAAAGGAAGAATTCCTGGGAATCTACCAAGTGTCATCAACACTGTCATGTCCCCTTTATTGTATTATGGAGAGCAATGTGAGCATCCATTCCCATTGGATAACACAGGATTTTACACCCGGAAGTAAGTATTCTTTGTCGATTGATTTTACAGTGCTATCTGCACGACTCATCAACTCAAAAACACCAGATTATCCGTGTTGATTACACAACATTGATTGGTTTAAATTGTGTACAATGCTTTTGTAATTTTCCCCTTCGATTCGGAGAAACAAACATTTGTTCAGTTTAGGATGGCCGAAGACACTACACTACCCAGAATCCTCAGCTATCGTTTGGGACTACACCATGTGCTTTGCTTGACAATGTTGAAGTTTTCGCTGAGCCACAAACAGCATTTTGAAATGGAATTAAACCCATCGACGGCACACTATTCAAAACAGGAATCGAACGTCTCCTCCCCCCCCCCCTCCCCCCTTTAGGTCACAGGCTCCTCCAAAAGTGCAACACAATAAAACAGATAAACAGAAAAAATAGTGCAAGTCAATACAAAAAGAAAAAAAGTGAAATAGTGCAATAAGAGTCTATACAAGTGATTGGAATATGATATATTAGACAAATCATTTCTAAGTAGCAGCCAGATGAATGTTATGGATGTTATTTCAAAGTTCAGGTGTTTAATAGTCTTATGGCCTGTGGGATGAAACTGTCCCTGAGTCTGGTGGTTTTGGTCCGGATGTAAGATAAGATGGTACTTTATTGATCCCAATTTGAGACATTGTTTTTGTTGCAGCAGCATAAAAGACAAGGCATTTTACAATAAAACAAAACCACAAATAAACAAGAATAGAAAAGAAAATAGAAAATATACGTGTTGAAATAGAAAATATACATGTAGATATTATATATGCAAATATACATATTCAAAAATATATGACAATGGAATATGGAATATCAAATATTGAACAGATTATATATGTGTACAATGTACAGCGAGGTTGTATTAGAGAAACTATGGAGCAGAGAGTTCTCTTCCAGCCAGAGGGGATTTGTTGTACAGAGTTATTGCAGTGGGCAGGAATGTGTTCCTGTATCGGTCCTTGTGACAGCGGAGCTGCAGCAGTCTGTTGGAGAAGGAGCTCCGTTGACTGTCCAGCTGCAGGTGGAGAGGATGGGTGGGTTATCCATGATGGACAACAGCCTGTTCAGTGTCCTCCTCTCCACCTTCAAAGGGGTCCAGCTTGATGCCGATGACAGACCCAGCTTTCCGGATCACTTTATTGATCCTGCTGGTGTCACCGGCTCTGATGCTGCCCCCCCCCCCAGCAGACCGCAGCAAAGAAGAGTGCACTGGCCACAACAGACTAGAAGATCTCCAGCATCTTGCTGCACACGTGGAAGGATCTCAGCTTCCTCAGAAAATAGAGTCTGCTCATCCCCTTCTTGTACACAGCGTCAGTGTTGATCCTCCAGTTCAGCCCATAAGTGCACTCCCAGGTACTGTAGTCCTCCACAACAGCCACATCCTCTCATAGAATGCGGCTGTTGTGCCAGATGGCAGCAGACAGAACAGTTTGTGGCTGGGGTGATGGGGGTCTTTTATAATCCTGAGGGCTTTCTTTAAGGTTAACCAGGTATTTTTACTCCACTACATTTATTTTAGTTACTTTACAAATTCTGATTAATGATGTGAAATATAAACAACCCTTAAAGCAGACTTTAGTTACACCTGAGTAAAATTCAGGGAAGGTGATTGTCAAGTGCCAACAATCAGGAGAGATATTTGATTGGAGGACTGGCTTATCTAAAGCCAGTTGAGTAGCACTTGAAATGTTTTTGCTCTATGAAGCCTGATGTACTTTATGATTCTGTTTTCTTCAAGCTTGTATTTTGTTGGTCGAACACACTTATTGTAAGTCGCTTTGGATAAAAGCGTCAGCTAAATGCAATGTAATGTAATGTAATGATTGTTGGTGCTTGAGAAGACTAAATATTTATCTGCAGATCCCTATAAAGTACATACATTACTCATTATTCTCAGGGGCGGCGCCAGGGGGTATCTAGGAGTTGCTATAGCAACTCCAACAATTGGCCTAGCAACGGCTTAGCAACCCCATTGTTTTGATATGAAAATGTATCATATTTATACACATTCTCGCAGCCCGCGAGAATGTGTATAAATATGATACATTTTCGCGGGATCTATCAGGGGCGGGTCGTTGTAATTTACTGCGTGAACTGTTACTTGGCTAATTCTCAGTAGATCGAAAATGGAAACATTTCTCACAGTCACAAGTCAGCGTAAACGACCGCGTTCTCCAACGGAGCCGGTCCAGCCGGACAACCCTGCTATCCACAAGGATCCCGATGTTCACTATGAAAACCGGGAGGATTGGGACCACGAAGAACAGGTGCCCCAGCCAACTGACCCGCTGCACCCAATAGAGTCTGTCTGCAGACCGCAGCAAGGAGGCGTTTCCTATAGGGGCGTTTCCTATAGTGAACGACGGGAGCCGGCTCTCGCCCGCGAACGAGACGTTTTTTGTTTTGTTTTTGCGGAGGGATCTAGATCGGCATAAAGGCACATTATGCAATGTGCAATGTGGACATTATCCCGCTTATTACACATAGCCACATTCTCAACAAAGTAACGACATGACTCCCAATAATAATTGAAATGCTTTTATGGATTTAGAAAAAGATTTTATTGATTTAAAAAATTGTTTTTTGTATTGATTTAAATTGACATGCATCCGCTAAGAAAAGTAGTCCGTTGTTACTGACTAACGTAACAACGGCAGGAACTGCTTCTATAGTGTTTTTGAGGAGCTTTTTGATTACAGATTTGAAAACATCGTTGCTTGCTTTAAAAGTAGCACAATTCATTATGTCAAACCTTGAAAGATATCCCTGCCCTAATGCCAAAAGTAACTGGCAACTGAATATATGTCGCCGTAGCTATGATGTCTATGTCTGGACCGCTGAGTTGATCTCAAAGCACGCTCCCCTCTCCTGCAGGGAGAAAAACTATATTTATATACTTTATATAGGTTGATACAGTAGCCCCTTTTTTTAAATAGTTTTTATAGGTGTTGCCATCTGTTTTGTGTAGCGTGGTTCTACAAGCAAGTCAATGCATTAATTGGGTGGTATCAGAGAGTTACACGGGTCTGTAAATGCAATGAAAACAATTGGCCACAGCAAATAATTTATATTAAACATGTAATTTTTACTTTTGAATACTTTAGTACAAAGGATGTCTTGATTAATTTAAGTGATATATGTGTACACATATAAATCATTAGTCAAAACAGCGCTACATTTGATTTAATTAAAAGGTATAATATGTGGTAAACTGAAGAGCCCTTTGGGAGCCGAAAGAGCCGGCTCTTCTTGGTGAGCCAAATGATCCGGCTCAGCAAGAAGAGCCGGGCTGAAGTCGAATAGTCCATTTAGCTTAGGAACCTTCCTAAAGGAGTGAAATGACCCGGAAGTCCCTCAGTGGCAGCCATGATAAGTGCCGTTCGAATTCTCTAGAATGATGAGAATGAAAGGAAAGGAGGTTTCAAACTTCCTTTATAACCTCCTTTAGCGTAGGAACCACTGGATCTCCCTAACCGGCAGGAGAAGCGAAAATGCTGCCCCACAATGCCTTGCAGCCGCAGCATTTGCCGTCACTCAACAGTCGGCCGTTCACGGAAACAACCGATTATGACCGAGGAATGATATCATGAAAGTTACGGTGCTTATTAAGCATTTTAAAACATAGGTGGTACGTTGCCAAAGTGCTTTGTTTTGAACGTTCATCAGTATTATAATCAAAAAGAGAAATGTGAACGTTAGTTTTCACTGAAATTATCAAATAAAGTCAACATTTCAGTCTTTACTGAGCTGTGTGGGGTTTGTTCAACTTTTAAAAGATGTTTGAATGGTGATATACACAGTGATAGATGTTAAGGACTAACGTTTATAATAAATACATCTGTATTGATTTTAGATCTTTAGTTCATACAATCATACGTATTGGGATCATTTGTATTAATGTGGACCGGAGGGAGAGGGTGACGAGCATAAGTTTCACTTTCCTTTTTTATTTCAATTCCAACTTTGGTCATGAAGAATATGTTTCTCTGTTGTCCCCGTTCATAAAGCAAAGCAGCAGCACCAGAGCACGGTGCAGAGTCTCTAGATGAGTTTACAGTAGTACCTCGTTCTTATTAAACATCCATGTTGTAGTCCGCTGTATAGAAAACTGTGGTTTCCATAGTTTCCCCACAGCAGCAGACGCACACAATGACGTTCGCTGGCGCATCATAAACACGTCGGATAGTGAAAGTGCATTCGGATTCTCTAAGTACCGCAGTCCTTTTTAATTCTCCTATCCACTATCTCTTAACCCCGTGACGTTTCACTCAGAGGTCAAGGAATAGACGATAGGGTTAGAATTTAGGAGCTGATTTTTAAACTATCCGACTGCAGCCCCGGAATTCCCATCACTAGAACAATGACTTCTTCTGCGAGGATTTATAAAAGCAGCTGGATAAAAAAAGTTAGGAAACGCCCCTATAGGAAACGCCCCTATATGAAACGCCTCCTTGCTGCGGTCTGCAGACAGACCCATCTCGCTGCACCCGCAGCAGCAGGACCAGCTAGCTGCTACCACGAGCTGCAGTGGAAGCGCTGCTCCTCTCCGCACGTGAAGATCCACTGCCCTCATTTCCTCCACCCTGCTCTCTGCAGAGCTCCACTCCAGAATATACAAATTATGCTAGTCAGTGATTCTCAGACACAGCGTCTCACCCTTTGAGCATCTCGGCAGAAATGAGCAGTCACTCCTCTCAGTTACAAATGGTCATTTTAAATGAATCAAGAATGTGTTGTATTTTCCGACATGGCGCATTGTTCGAGGCGTGCTGACAGTGAGATCTAACACGGGGAATTGTGAATGAGGAGGAGGAGGAAAAGTGCGTTATTTAGGCAATGTTGTTGGTGGGAGTTAGGGAGAGACCGCCCCTTCCAGGTTTGATTGGTTCTGTAAATAAAGAGAACGTTTTCGACATTGAAGGCTTGAGTGATCTTGAATAGCGGTGAACGCTACAATATGAACAGGCTCATGCTTGGCCCACTGGTATTGTTTGTTTATTTTGAAAATTAACTAGCAACGCCGTGCTGTCATATAGCAACTGCTAAGCTACTGCTGCAAAAAAATTCTGGCGCCGCCCATGGTTATTCTCTACAAATAGTTAATTAAAAACTGTATATAATTGCTATTTTGGACATCCCTTTTCAAGATTTCAATATTACTCTAAACGTGTAATAACGTGCTTTAACCAGTAGGTGGTTTGGGTTAAAAATCTGTCAAGTTTACAGTGTTAACAAAATAAAATATACTGCTGTTTCTGGTTTAGCTTACGACGGATATATTTAGTTATTGTTTAACACAAAAGCGATGGAAAAACCCCACAGCAACACAGAAAAGATGGTCTTAACATGAGTAGTTAATAAAAAACAATAATATCAAGACAAATTATTACTACTAACTTTATTGTGAAATTAAAACAGAACGGTAAAAGAATAGTTTCCGGTCTATTCTGAGCCAGATCTCTGTAGATAAATACAAATACAGAACTACGACAGATGTGTAATATTTAATGCAGCCAAACCATTTATTACAATGCATTCATGTGATGACTTTCAAAGAGTAAAGCAAGCACTGCTGAATAAAGTATGATTTATCTTTTACGAAAGGTTTTTTTTTCATATGGAATGCAGTCAACCAATCACAGAGCTTGAGGCAACGCAGACAATAGCTGAGGATTCTGGGTAGTGTAGTGTCTTCGGCCATCCTAAACTGAACAAATATTTGTTTCTCCGAATCGAAGGGGGAAATTACAAAAGCATTGTACACAATTTAAACCAACCAATGTTGTGTAATCAACAAGGATAATCTGGTGTTTTTGAGTTGATGAGTCGTGCAGATATCACTGTAAAATCAATCGACAGTAAAGAGTATACTTACTTCCGGGTGTAAAATCCTGCGTTATCCAATGGGAATGGACGCTCACATTGCTCTCCGTAATACAATAAAGGGGACATTATCAAATCGGAATATAATGTTCTTTTAAAAAACGTTAACTAAAGGGAACAATCTATTTGACACAGCTGAAGCTCTGGCCTTCCTTAAAAACAAACTAATTTAATACAAATCACAGTTGTATTACACACAATGCACTGTTTTTTGAGACCAAAAATTCGTAACTAATGCACCATAATACATTCTGACGAAAAATACAAATTATTATGAATACAAATAAAATAAAAGAAGCCTCCCGTGAGTTACTACAAGCTATAAAGTAGATTTTAAAAACGTTGTATAGAATAAAAGCTCACTGCAGGACGTTGTAGAAATGCGTGTGTGCACCACGACAAAAGAGCCTCATTCACTTTACATTGGGGTTGTTTGCGTGGTGCAGACACGTAATTGTAAGAAAGTTCGTGACTCCACCACGCAATGCGGTGTTAAGGATTCGTGGTGGAGTCACGCATTCTGGTGAGATCAGGTTGCTTCGGTCAGGTGGAAGCTTTAGTAAGGCTTCTGTTGGTCGTCCCTGCCTCTTCTGCAGAGGCTGAGAGGAGTTTTAGTGCCCTGAGGAGGCTTAAGACATGGCTTAGATCATCGATGAGTCAAACGAGGCTGAATAATGTGGCCATATGTCATGTGCACCAGAAGAAACTGGACAGACTGGACCTTGAAGGAATATGCCAGTCTGTTATCAGTGCCAACGATAAGCGCAAAAAGGCTTTTGGGTCCTTTACTTGAGGGTTGGGCATTTTGGGCGGGTGTCTGGGAGGAAGTTGGGGGTCTTTTTGATTTTGAATGAGCGGCAAGCAGCTAGTGCGAGTCGTGGCTGTAAAACAAAAGGGCAATATAGTGTTTCTGTTTCTACTGAAATTGCGTGGCACAGACCTTTCTGGATTGAAATGCTTTAATGTGATTATGGTTATAGTTGTACTTTATTCATCCCTAATCTCTGCCATTACAAACAACAAAACAAGAAAAGCTAAACTAGATAAAATAGGGCGATGTAATACAATGCACAATTAGACATTATGGTAAAACATTTTAACCAGTTAAGCCCCAAGCCTGTTTTTCAGGTCTCAGGTTTGAAAATGACATTCCCAGACCAATTGACTATATCTTCACTTCTAAAAATGGTTAAATGAATAATCTTTTTTCTCAAAGCAATGATAAACCTGTGAGTTGGATGTAGAAAAAGTCAGAATCAATATAGATGTTTTAGTAAATTCAGATTGAACATAATAAAAAAATGTAAATGATAGTGTCCGTGCAAAAAATAAACCATTACTTATTGTGAAAACCACCCTTGAATGATGGGATAGTAGACTAAAAGCTTTAGGAATCCAAACTATAACATATAATAAGTACCCTGTATCAAGATTGATGCAAAACAAGTATTTCCAAGGCACACCTTTATATGATCATTATACTGTAGTTATACAAAATAAGAGAATAACAGAATAACAGGTATGAAATCATTCCAACTCATACTACAGTTTAAAAAGGGAGTGATTTGTAAAATATGCATAAAGAAAAAGTAAATCTGTTCAGTTCTGTTTCACATGGGTGTTGTTGAGATGTATCCATAGATTTAGTCCCTAATGTTGCTCTCAAAGTGCACCAGATTGATGCTTTTAACTTCAACATTTAAAAAAAAAAAAAAAAAATCTTCCCGGAGGAGCATGCCCCCGGACCCCCCCTAGAGGAGGTTAGGTCCCCCGCCCGCCCACACCCCCCGTCAAATTGTCCCAACCACATTGAGGATGCTTCCTACACCCATGCCTGGGACACAGTTTCGTGACTCCACGGGCAGGAGCATGGGGTTTAACAGGTTTTAAAGTATCTAATGTGTTAGTGTTTTTTTATGTATTTTCCTTTAGAATGGCAGGAAATTAGTATTCAAATTTGTATTGAATTTTTGGTCCCCCCCAATGTTGACTCCATGAATACGGCCCTGATCTAAACACTAGAGAGAGGGAAACAGAAGAACTCCCAACTCTCCAAATGCGCAGGAACTCACCTACTGGACGATATTGGTTTATTTGAGGCTGTGGTTATGGTTTAAAAAAATGATCACCTCATTCAACACATTTAGTGTAAATAACAAACACAAACAGGATTTTCATGTTGGTAGTTAATATTATCATTTAATGGAAAGGCCCCAAATAACATTTTACTAAATAATTACAAGTTTTGAAACCCGCACAAATGGTGCATTTAACTGTCTTTTCGGATACAAAATTAAACAGTTGCTGTGGTGCGCCACCCTGTGTTTTATGGCGTAATTGCACATACCTTCAGTGATTAATAGTGATTGAATCAATCAGTAAATTCCTTTTATTTACTTCAAAGTTATAGTATAGTAGCAAATGTTTAAGTGCTGATAGTCCTCAGGAGTAAACACAGAAGTAGGATAATGATCCAATTAAAAACCCACAGCACTTCGAGATTTGTCTTGGCAGATGAGAAGCGCTATATAAATTAAATATATTATTATTATTACTGTATTTAAAAAAAATAGGTAATGTCTTTAAAATGACCCTAGACTGCCTGGTACTTTAAGTCTCCATACAAAGTCCATTTGGACATTTGCAGATGTTTCTCAAAAATCAATTGCCTAAATGTTCTCAAAGATTTGCAACTTTTCCTTCCCACTCCAATAAAACTCCCTGTTGTGCAACATGAGGCTGTGGTTAATTCATGCATCACTGGTTGCAAAATGACAAAAGTATTTTCTTATTAAATCCCCACAGGACCTAAAATAACCATTTAATTACTCGATCATGTGACTATTAGAGATTAGACTCAGACGGAAACTCCAGAAAAGATGCCAACTTTGACACAAACCAAACAACAAGCTGGATTTTGCATGGATGGTGCTCCACCGCGTGGCTCTTGTGCGCCAGTATTTCTTCTATTTGACCGCTAGAGGGAGCACTCGTCTCGTTTACTACGATTCATGTATACACAAAAAGAAATAGATAATTATTTTAAATAGTGGGTTATATCTTTAATATAAGGGTAAATTGCTTAACACTGGTAACACGTTTTGCTCCCTTTAGTCCAATGGTAGAACTAAACATATTCTCTTATTTCCATAACAATCAGTGAATTATCCAACTTCATTTATACACTTAATTATGAAATGTGACTCAAAGTGATGTCCTGGTGCAAACACTACATCTGAGAACAGACCTGGAGCATTTTACAAACCCTAACCATGACAACATAGGCCAATATAAAAGCATGATTAATAAATAACTGATTGTTTTTTGTGTTTTTGGTCCTCAGTGATTCTCCAAGACTTAGAAAAATGTTGAATAAATGCAAATATGTTAAGGAAAACATCAGGCAAGCTATGTTGAAGTGATAAGAGTTGTTGAGGCAAATTAAGTTCAGGAAGAATAAATTGTCACCTACAGTTAAACATGCTTGCAAAGGGCAAGAGAGAAATCACTTAAATCTTCAGATGTCAGCTTTGTCTTAAAACGATCCAATATGTAAAGAGGATATAACATTTCATTACACAAGGTGAAGAACAGTTTATTTATTGTATAATGATGTATTTATTCTGTGAATTAAAAATGTTTTAATTTAAATTACTATAAATATGGCCCTTCTTTCTTGATGTCAATAAGGCGGCTGTGGCTCAGTGGGTAGAGTGCTGAACTTTGAATCAGGGGATAGCAAGTTTGAGTCCCACTGCAGTCAGCATGTCGTTGTGTCCCTGGGCAAGACACTTCACCCCAAATTACTCCTGTCTGGATTGCCCACAGGACTGAATGTATGGAAGTCGCTTTGGATAAAAGTGTCTAACAAATGACATGTAATGTATGGAACACTGCAAATAACCTCTCACATAGATCCACAACAATATTAATGTCATCACCAGAAACATTATTCTTGCTGTATTCATAATGAAGATTCACATTTATTATGATAGTTTAAATAATCAAATGACAAAATTAATTTTATGCTTGCATTAGTCACCCCATGTGGTTTGACAAGCCTCATTATGTTCCAGAGGAAGTTCAGCAGCCTATCATGTTGTATTGTTTAGAGAGCTATATGTTTCCTCATGTTGTTTAGTTTAAAAATATATACGTTTCCTCTGCCATCAGACAAGACACTCACCTCCGACTGGAAGGCCCAAAAGCAATTCCCCTCAGCAGCGATCATCCTGACACTTTGTAAGAGGCAATAAAACAAACTTGACTTGAAGGACCATGAGTGAAAAGACAAGACAGAAAGACTGAAGGGAGATGGTTGAAAATCTAAGATTAAATCATTATTATATTCTCAGATAAATATGACTGGCACTGACTCTTAAAGACTAAAATTACACCTCTAGCTTCTCCATAAAGCCATCTTTATTCGTCCATTATCACAGACTGATAAGGCCATAGATTTGTATCCTGTGTTGGCTTTTGCTTGTCTGAATTAAGTCTGATTGAAAACAAAATGGTGTCAAGTTGAAAAGACCTATACGGCAGAAGTAGCAGGAAAACCTGACAGGAAAAGCTAAATAAATGGGATTTATAACAGAAAGTATCCTTAACGAAAGTCATTTATTTTACAGGGGAAATTATAGTTATTTTAAAAGTAAAGTGAAGGATGTGGAGGAGCAGCCTAACCAAACAAAATAACATTTCTGACAAATTGATTTTTCTAAAGAATAATGTCTTCTAGAAACAGATAACTAATCGAGGTGTTGTTGTTTATGGAACATGTGGTTAGAAGTATTGACATATGGGCTTTGAAATAATCACTTTTTTCAGAGTTGAGGATTAGATTTTTTTGTTCAAGGAAACATTTGTTAAGGGAATGAGGTGCTCTGAAGTTAAACGCCAGTGATCTACGCAGATTAACCAGTTTTTCTGGTGGAATTATGTTTCTTCCAAAAAAGAGGTAAGAAAAAGCTACCATTGTGAGACATTTGCAGCCCTCCCACAAACTCAAAAATGTTCTTAAAGGTATATAAACTGCATACATAAACTGGTTTATTTGACCTACAAATGAGCCATCTCAGTTTTCTACTGCAGGTATAAAGGAGCTAAGCAGCCCCTCTATTATTTAATATTGATTGAAAAAAGCAGTCCAGTGTTTCCTTTTGGCATCCAGTTCCGCTCCTAAAAAGACTCACTAAGTTCTTTAAGTTTATACATTTTAATCGTCAGCAATGTAAACGTCGACTCAAAAGGATTTATTTTAGCTAGATGTTGTTTATATTACAGAAATTAAAGAATATATTGTTTTACCAAGGGTGCGCTATCGAGTGCATTTGCATAAAATGGTGACCCCAATGGAAAGACATGCCTGCAGCATTATGCTACAATTATTCAGTTGGAAATCAAATTTTAGATAAACAAGATACTTAAGTTGATTTCTAGGAAAGTAAACTTGCTTCAAGATGTTTCTTTTACATAGTCCTCTAATATCATTTTAATATAATGTCAACAGTTGAATTTGTCTTGGTCGAACAGGGATGGTTTTGACGTGTTTTGGGCCCGAATTACAAAATGACAAACACAACCCACAAAATACTAACATCTGGTGGTATCCATGGAGGTTTTTAATTGTTTCTTTTACTTCTGCCACAAAACAAAGAAGATGAATCACATTAAATCTGCATCGTCACATAATGAAAATAACTATCACATATGGCAAGATCAGCAACACTGTCCTTTTACATATTTATTGAGAATACTTTAAAGTTTTTTTATGGAAACTGTTAATTGTAGTAAACATAAATGTCTCATATAATATTGACACTGTCTCTAAAGAGGCAGGCATTTCATTTTTAAATGCAGTTATGTATTGCTGTAAGCATCACTAATCAAAATCTAATTCATCTCTTTTGTATTGGGCATGTTGACATTTCAGAGTTTGGCATCTCAAGAACATGTGGTCAGCCCTGGTACTTGGCAGACTTGGTTGCCTACCACACTGGTCCAGAGTCTGCCCATCTGATGAACCAAACTGAATTGTGTTTAGAAATTTGAGATGAGAGCTGAGAGCAATACAAACACCACACTAGAGCAGAAGATTGCAACACTGTTGGAGTCAAGGCTTTGTAACTGAATGCATTGGATGACTGTGGTTAGTGTTTTTCTACTGGGTGTGCAGAGCAGTGAAGTGTGTATTTCAGATAATTCAGTCACAGACAATGGGGATAACAACAGTGTGTGTAGTCTTGGGAGTGAGGAATGCAGGGGTCAGATTTCTCATCATGATGATGGGTTGGCAACTCAATCTGTGAATTGGGAAGCAGGAGAGACAATAAATCTGATTTGTTGTAAGGACACACTTAGCATTAAGATGTCCAATACCTGTAAAACCAACCCGATATCACGGCAAGACGTGAACATGTGACGATTTACCATGCTGGGAGACGTGAAGATGTCACGATTTCGTCCCTTCAAACGTTGACAGTATTAAATCGATGTTAATCCATGCGTGTGGATGTGGAATTAACGGACGTGACGTTGTGCATTGAGTTGCCAGGCAACAGCTTCGGTTCATGTTAATTTACAAACTCTTCAACTACAACCGTAGTTATATTTAAAAACATGTTAGAAGGCCTCACGAAATACTTTAATGCAAATTAAAATGTAAATGTGAAGGAATATGTGTATAACAAAATATATCGGTGATAAATGAAACCGGAAACTGACATAGGCAAGATCCTCAGCTCGATGATTGGATGGTTTAGCCGCAATGCATGCTGGGATTTGGGGTTTATGTGATGTGAAATCTGAAAATGTTTTTTAAAAACAAAATAAAACTTTATTCCGAGTGTGCTTGCTTTTCTCTTTGAAAGTCATCACATAACAGCATTGTAATACACGGTTCGGCTGCATTAAATATTACATATCTGCCGTAGTTCTCTACTTATAGAGCCCTGCTGAGAAGACTTCTAGACAAACAGGAAGAACTGCCGCCAAAACTGAAAACGTGACGTGGATCATAAATGTATAAGCAATTAAACAACATCTTACATTTCTTTTCACACAATACGTCTCCTTGCAGTATCAACACTAATTCTGCTGACTTTTATATTTGATCCAATTGGTAGATAGGCTGTATTTACACCATAACGGTGCAGAGCTGATAGAAAGGGACACCTGGTGGTTAAAGCACGTTATTGAATTTTATTATTTTATTATTAGATATTAATAGGATCCCTATAAAGTATATTCATTACTCGTTATTCTCTACTAATAGTTAATTAAAGACTGTGTTGTCACAACAGACTGTATATAATGACTAGTTTTCACACCCCTTTCAAGATTTTCTAAGCTAAGGTTTATTGACATATTATACACAACTACGGTGTAGTTATGCAATGAATGAAAAACTTGGGTCGCAGGTTCCTCAACAGTGCATTACAAGACATATATCAATATTGTGTGTATACCTCCACCATTAAACTGTCATTCTGCACATTTCTTATACTATCTACATACATGTTATAAGAGTATAATACAGTATAATATCTGTTTAACCCTCTGAGACCCACATAGGACATTACCGTTTTTGTATATTTTTGTGTTTTGCCTTATAAATTGTCATTTCTTTACAGTATACTCAAGTTTTACACATCCCAGAAATCAGCATAACCTCAGCTAATGATATATGTCACTCATTAGAGACTTATATACATTATAATAGGGAATATGTTTCCATAAAACAAAAAGACGGAGTTTGAATTTTGTACTTATTTTATTAAAAAGAACTACTGACTATACTATTGAAAGAAACATTTGACACATACAATTGCACACATTTGTTGTCATGGTATCAGAACTGATTTGAAGATCCTAACTTATTTTGTTCATTAGTTATGCCCATTCTTGTGGGCAGTGTCCATGGGCATTTCTTTCGTTTTTTTTTACTGAAAAAAAGAACGACTACACATGATATATATCATGGCAGTTCCTGTCCACAATCACACACAGGGGGACATGGCATGCTTTGCACCAGAATGGGGTATTTTTCCTGCAGACTGCACACTTTCTGCGTCCTGCAGTCCCCTTTTTGGACTGATCGTCTGTTGGAGCGATGGCAACGGGTGTGTGGTTGTACTGCCTGTCCCCTGGAGAAAAGTCGAGTGGTACTCCCATGAGCTGAGCTGACAGTAGCTCCTGGAAATCCTGGTGCTTCATGGGAGTATCCTGTCTCACTGCACACATGTCCTTGTCGAGAATGTAGCTGTTGGTACTTGCGATGTCCACAAAGTGGTGAAAAAGGGTTTTGTACCACTTCATTGATTTGTGGTGCACCGAGTAATATCCTAACAGCTGGTCGGACATGTCCACACCTTATTGTACTCTCCGATAGGGGTAGGTCTTGCAATTCTGCTTCTCTCATATCCACCTTCCTTGGTCCTCCTGCCTCTGATGATCATTTCCCCAGAGTATGCGGTGTGTAAAGTGGAACACACTGACACCTCCCGACCGTGTGTCCATCCACTTGACAAAAAGAAGTTTTCCTTCTCTTATCCACCTTATTGAGCCCCTGGAGGACTTCTTGGTGAGGGCATTTTGTTTTGTTGATGGGGTCCCCAATCTTCCATCACGGTAGGTACCACATGCTCCAAAGCCCAAGCTACTCAGGTGTGTGAAAAGGGCTGGGCTAGTGTAGAAATTGTCACAGTATACATGGTAACCAGAACCCAGGTAATCCTTTTTCACTAGTGACATCACAGCATCAAAAGAGAGTCCTTTTCCACTCACAAACTTTGACTTTCCAGTGTAAATTTTGAAGTCAACGGTGTATCCATTTGTATCTGCCAAAACAAACAGCTTGATCCCCCACTTGGATGGCTTGAGCTTCAGGTACTGTTTCAGTCCGATTTTGGCCTTTGTTGCAACCATCCTTTCATCCACCGACACGTTTTGATAGGGTTGGTACACAGATTTACAGGCATTCCGTATTGAATCACACAGAGGATTGACTCTGTGCAGGCAATCATATTCCGCTGTGCCTTTTTTGCGGTCATTCAATAGATCCTCTGCTGGGTCACTCATATGTAAATTCCATGAAATCGCCATGAATCTGTTCCTCGTCATAACAGTGCGTGGAAATGGGACATGAAAGATACTTTTTACCCTCCACATGTCTCTCAGTTTTGGAAGGTTGAGGATTCCCATGTACACCAGAAGTCCCAGGAATTTGAAAAACTCCACTGGAGTGACGTCCGTCCATTTGAATTTCTTCCCACTGGCAGAGTTTTTTGCAGCATTCTTGTTTGTGTTTTCTGTGATGGTCTTTACAGTCCTGTGATCAAAAAAGTGTTTAAAGATCTCAAGGGGGCTTGGTTTGTTGAGTGGAATTAGTGGTGGCTGCACACCAGGCTTGTGCTTCAGGTTGAACCTTGGGAGATCAGGTGTTATGTCAGCATCTGTCTCTGTCTTCCATGCAGAATCTGAGTGGGTTGGTGGGCTTGGAGTGACATGGCCACGTCCTCGTCTACGACCCTTACGCCCACGGCTAGGTCCACCATCTGAGTGTGTGTATGGTTGTCCTCCCCTCCTCTTTGGTCTCTGCTGGGATGTGGAAGGTGGTCCCTGTTCTGGAACCAGGGCCGGACTGGGACAATAAGTCAGGCCGGGAATTATACACCCAGCCAGGCCACTACCAGTTTGTGCTATTTTGCTGGATTTATTTGTCAATATTTACAGCGTTGCTGCCCGTGATAGCCCTAAATCTACTACCAAAAAATAAACATATGGAGGAGATGGGTTACTATTTAAAAAAATGTGCAAATCTATTTAGGAACCTATTCATGTGAACATATTTTAAGTGGGGGTGGACCTCAAATCCTATAGGGGGGTCCGGGGGCATTCTCCCCCGGTAAGATTTTGTTTTTAATGTTGGACTTAAATGCATCAATCTGGTTCACTTTGAGGGGGAAATAAAGAGAGAGACTACACCCACATGAAACAGAACTGTATACATTTAAATAATCATAAAATCATAAGTACATGGCCATAACCAATAACATACCATATCCCATATGAAAAACATTGAAACTTGTTTATTTATTTGTTTTTGGTTCATTTATAGTTGTGAGTGTGTCTGTGCTCCTGAACCAGCCTCACCTGTCTCCCTCCTCTCCCCCTGCTCCTCTTTGAGGCAGCAGCAAAGACTAGTTTTAGCTCTCAACACTTTTTAAAGTGTATCTTACCTTTTTTCACCTAGTTAACGTTTTATTTTTTATTATTCATGCATATTTTACTAATCACTCCCCCTTCAAATGGAAATATGTGTTTACGTGAATGGTGACCAAACCGTGAGACCCACTGAGAACTAAGTTAACTATCTAAACACTCAGCAGAGTCCTTTACCTCACCTGAGCTGTAGTTATCAGTCTCTCAGTCTGACTGGAGAGGACTCTCCTCCACCTTGTTGTTGAAACAGCCGTTAGCGCAGCTAGCTAGCACCAGATGCTAACAACAACAATAGCCTACACGTAACCGGTGCGCGCGCTTTCTCTCTCTTGCTCACTTGCGCCACACATACACACACACCCTCCCGAGCTTGAATGACACACAGAGACCAATCGAGGGCATTAGTGTATGGTGTATGAAAGTGGCCATGTCGGCAGGCCACATCATGTAGACAGCCAGTCATCCTCTGTGAGGCAGAGTCAGACCCACGCAGCGTTGCGTTCACAATACATAGGATACATAAAAAAAATCCTCAGGCCAGCAGGCCACTTAGCAGGCCAGGCCATCGGGAAACCTCCCGGTGCTCCCGATGGCCAGTCCGGGCCTGTCTGGAACTGTAGGGAGAAAGGGTCTTCTCCTAAACCTTCTCCTCTCTCTTGAAGTAGTGGGACCTGGAAGAGACGTCTGTGCTAGAGGGGATGTTTTTGGTTGGTCAGGGGGACACAGACTTCCTCTTCCCCTACTGTTTCCACTCTGGTGATGACCCACCTCGTCAGCATCCACACTATAACATATGAAAACAAATAAATAAAACTACTTTTTCACTGGATCATAATAATTACTCAAAGACTTATTCAAAAACCACACACTTCCCCAGTGATCTTATCCACCTCCCCCATAAAAACACACATATTTTACAGCAATAGTCTGAGTTTTCTTTGCCCAAATTAAGTCATAGTGCACAATATAAATAATATGAATATGAATAAAACCCAAGGTCACCAAGCCTTCACAGCAGCTGGCCCTATTTCTGGAACACTCTGCCCCTCCATGTGAGGTCGGCCCCAGACCTTAGGGGTTTTAAATCTACACTAAAGACTCACTTCTTCTCCCTGGCCTTCTAGTCAGAGTGGAGCACGACTCCAATAGTAATGATAATAATAATAATAATAATTCATTACATTTTTATTTAGAGTGCTTTTCAAGGTACTCAAAGCGCTTTACAATGACAAATTACACATATTATACATGTAACAGTATTACTGTGGACAATACCCACAGTAAGCACAGGAGCAAATTAGAGTGAAGTGTCTTGCCCAAGGACAGAACAGCCTGACGCCGGTTTCGAACTGGTGATCCTCAAAATGTAATAGTCTGACGATCAACACTCTAAACTACTGTCCCAAACACCCCCCGTAATTATATACACCATCTTTGTAGTCTAAATATTTCGTCATACTTTAAATAATTTCATTATATAATTACTTACTGAGGATCTATCCCATCGCCAAAATTCCTCTCGTCTTCAGAGTAGCACGACTCGGGCGCAGATTCCTCTGAATTTTCCTCAATGTCGTCACCTTGAAAAATCAGCTCCAAAGCCTCAGCTGTGGTAAACTTCCTTGCCATACCTAAAAGAGCTCTAACTAACAATCTAATTAATTATTATAGTGTAGCGCCAGGAAAAGGGAGTCGGAGGCGGTGTATTCAGAACGGAGTTCCACTCTTTATTATCCATTAATTATAGAGAGGTCAACACATCGTCTGCTCTGCTTAACGAGCTAGCAGGAATGGGGGCTAACTCTCCAGGTGTTCCCACTAAAGGGTCCGTGTGGCAACACAATAAGAGAGGTGAATTATGTCCAATAACGTGTCACCACACAAGCCCCCCCAGAATTCACGTGTAAACAAAATCCGTATGGCGGGGAGGAACAATCCGCCTGCCCCCACGAGACCTGCGCACCGGAGTCGGTACAGCGACCTCCGCCCGTGCGGCCCCTGACAGAGGAGGGACCGGAACAACAGGTCTACACTCCCTGACAGGAATCAAAGCCGGGGGTCGGCCCCGTCTCGGCGGCCGAGCCAGCACCACCGGCCGGTCCACGTCCAAGTGAGCAGCCTTCACCCGGTCAACCGAGACGTGCTCAGCCTTACCGCCCATGTCGACCACCAGGTGTTTTTCACCGTGTTCCAAAACCCGGAAAGGTCCGTCGTAAGGGGGCTGCAGGGGGCCTCTGTGTGCGTCGTGACGGATGAAGACGTGCCCAGCTGAGCGTAGCTCCGCGGGAACTTGAGACCCTGGCGCACCGTGCTGAGTAGTCGGGACTGGTGCGAAAGCCTCCGCCGCGTCACGCAGAAAAACTCGCTGGGCCGTGGCAGACCAGGGAGCTGATGCATTTGGGAGGAAATCCCCCGGAACTCTCAGCGGCTGACCGTAGACCATCTCCGCTGTAGAACACTGCAGATCTTCCTTGGGTGCGGTCCTCAGGCCCAGCATCACCCAAGGCAGCTTGTCGACCCAGTTACCGTCCGTAAGGCCGGCCTTGAGGGACGCCTTCATGGAGCGATGAAAGCGCTCGCAGAGGCCGTTAGCCTGAGGGTGGTAAGCGGTAGTCCTGTGCAGCTTGACCCCCAAACCGCTTGCCACAGCGTTCCAGAGCTCGGACGTGAACTGAGAGCCCCTGTCTGAGGAAATGTCTGACGGGGTGCCAAAACGACAAACCCACGTTGCAATGAAGGCCCGGGCAACGTCTGCGGCTGATGTCGAAACGAGCGGAACTGCCTCCGGCCAACGGGTCGTTCTGTCCACCATGGTGAGGAGGTAGGAAAACCCCTGAGAGGAAGGCAACGGACCAACCAGGTCAATGTTGACATGATCAAACCTCCTCTCAGGCACCAGGAAACGCTCCAACGGGGCCTTCGTGTGGCGGTGCACCTTAGCGCGTTGACAAGCCACGCACTCCCTGGCCCAAGTCCTCACATCCTTTTTCAGCCCATGCCAGACGAACTTCGCGGCCACCAAGCGCATCGAAGGTTTAACGCCGGGGTGTGATAGGCCGTGCACCGCTTCGAACACAGAGCGCCTCCAGCTGGCAGGGACGACAGGCCGCGCCAGGCCCGTGGAAACGTCACACAGGAGGGTAATGCCCGCGTCGCCGAACACTACGTCCTCCAAGCGCAGCCCCGCGCCCTCCACCTTCAGAGCCTGGACGCCGGGATCTGTGACCTGGTCCGCCGCCATGCGAGTATAGTCCAGGCCCAACTGGATGGCACCGATGACGACTCTGGAGAGGCAATCAGCAACCAGGTTCGACTTGCCAGCCACGTGCTTAATGTCCGTAGTGAACTCTGATATGTAGGAAAGCTGCCGCTGCTGACGTGCCGACCAAGGCTCCGCCACTTTTGACATGGCGAAGGTGAGCGGCTTGTGGTCGACAAACGCCGTAAATTCACGGCCTTCCAGCATGAAACGGAAGTGCCGCACGGCCAAATAAAGTCCAAGGAGCTCTCGGTCAAAGGCGCTGTACCTGCGTTCTCTGGGCGTCAGCTGGCGGCTGAAAAAGGCGAGCGGCTGCCAAGCGCCCTCCACCCACTGCTCGTGCACTGCGCCGACCGCGTAGTCCGACGCGTCCGTGGTGATGGAAATGGGAGCCGTAGATGATGGGTGTGCCAGCAAAGCCGCCTGAGCCAACGCGGTCTTGACCTCAGCAAAAGCGACGTCCGCCTCTGCTGTCCAGTCGATCGCCTGGACGGGGGTCTTGCCTTTCAACGCTTCATACAGCGGCTGCATGATGTGTGCGGCCCGGGCGATGAAACGGTGGTAGAAGGTCACCATCCCCAGAAACTCACGGAGCGACCGGGCTGTGAGCGGGCGAGGAAAAGCCGCAACAGCCTCCACCTTCGCTGGCCGAGGTGTCGCACCGCCCTTGGTGACGCGGTGCCCCAGGAAATCAATGTCAGACACCCCGAACTGGCACTTTGCCGGATTGATGATTAATCCGTGTTCGTTGAGCCGTGTGAAAAGGGCTCGGAGGTGGGACAGGTGCTCCTGCACTGAAGCGCTGGCGACGAGTATGTCGTCGAGGTAGACAAACACAAACGGCAGGTCCCGCAGTACCGAATCCATCAGGCGCTGGAACGTCTGAGCGACATTCTTGAGTCCAAAAGGCATCCGCAGGAACTCAAAAAGTCCAAAAGGTGTTATCACTGCCGTCTTGGGAATGTCCAGGGGGTGCATGGGCACCTGGTGGTATCCACGCACCAGGTCCACCTTGGAAAACACCCCTGTACCGGCCAGATGCGCCGAAAAGTCCTGAATGTGCGGCACTGGATAGCGGTCAGGCGTAGTGGCGCTCCATGGTTGCAAACTCCGCCCTCGCCACAGCCAGCTTAGAAGGGTTCAACCGCCGGGCCCTGGCGTAGACAGGAGGCCCCTCGGTAGTGACGTGGTGCTCCACGCCATGCTTAGTGGTAAGCGCAGAGAAGGTGGGCAGCGACAGGTCTGGAAACTCGGCCAACAGTCTGAGAAACGTGTCTGCCCCTGACAGCGAGCCCGACAGCCCGTCGTACGCTGCGCTGCCAAGTGTGCACACGAGGGAAGAAAACGTCAAGGCATCAATCAAACGCCTATTCTTAACGTCCACTAAGAGTCCATGAGCACACAAAAAATCCGCTCCGAGGAGGGGAAAAGAAATGTCCGCTGTCACGAAATCCCAGCTGAAACGCTGTCCTCCGATGCACAAACACATAGGCCTCACGCCGTACGTGCGAATGGGACCGCCGTTAGCCGTCGTCAATCGCGGTCCGTGCCCTCCCCGGGTGACGTCTTCACTCGACGCGGGAACTACGCTCCGTTGAGCGCCCGTGTCACACAGAAACAGGCTCCCCGAAACGCTGTCGCTGACGAAGAGGAGCCTGCATGTGCCGCCGACGCTCAGGGCCACTACCGAGCGCCGGCCCCTCCGTTTCCCGGGGGTTTGTAGCTGCACGGAGCGATGCATCTCTTCGCCCTTGTCCCGAAACGTGCGTGGTAAGAGCCCTCTCCGGTGTCTCCACGCCGGCTCGCCACAGCCGTGTCCGGCCCCCGCCATGCTGTCTTGACTGCAGATGGGCTGCTGCGCGTCGCGGCTAACGTCTCTGCACCGGGCTGTTGTGTAGCCAGGAAAAAACGATCCGCTTCCTCAGCCAAGGCACGCGGCTCCGTGACAGGCGTGTTGGCCAGCGCCGTCTGGACCCGGGGAGGCAAGTGACGCAGGAAAATCTCCGTGAATAAAATCCGGGGATCTTCCCCCCCTAGCAGATTTAGCATTTTCTCCATTAGCTGAGATGGCTTGCTGTCTCCCAGGCCTTGAATGTCAAGTAACTGGCGGGCCCTCTCCTTAGCAGATAAGCTAAATGTCTTAAGGAGAAGGGCCTTAATCGCCTCATATTTGCCATGATGTGGGGGGGCTGCGATGAATCCCACCAACCTGGACGACGTAGAGCTGCCCAGCGCTGCTACCACATGGTAGTATTTCAGGTCCCCGTCACGGACCTGTCGGCAGGCGAAGTGCGCCTCCACATGTGCGAAACCATGCCTCCGCGGCGTGCTCCCAGAATTCCGGCAGCTTTACGAACACATCGCGTTCAGCCATGCTCGTTAATTTTCCGGAAACTTTCTCGGAAACGTCAGGGTCACCAGTGTAGCGCCAGGAAAAGGGAGTCGGAGGCGGTGTATTCAGAACGGAGTTCCACTCTTTATTATCCATTAATTATAGAGAGGTCAACACATCGTCTGCTCTGCTTAACGAGCTAGCAGGAATGCAATTAAACAACATTTCTTTTCACACAATACGTCTCCTTGCAGTATCAACACTAATTCGGCTGACTTTTATATTTGATCCAATTGGTAGATAGTCTGTATTTACACCATAACGGTGCACAGCTGATAGAAAGGGATTTTTGTGTAGTTTTTAAAGATATTATTTACTGAACTACCTTTCCAACTCCTCATGCAGTTGACTATTACAGGTCTATACAGGTTCATGGTACAATGCATAAGCTTAAAATCGAGAGACTGAAACTGTATTTTCCTTTACCGTTCTGTTTTAATTTCACAATAAAGTTAATAGTCATTATGTTTGATATTATTATGTTTTATTAACTACACCACTGGTTTTTTAACCCGCACCGCCTAGTGGTTAAAGCACGTTATTGAATTGTGTTGTTGAATACGTTTTATTTGATGAAAACATTTAAATATTAAGAGTAGCCTACATACAAAATTGGGGGAAAGTAGAAGGCATGATATAAATATAGAATAGAAAATATCAAGAAGATACTGTAGTGATCTCTACAATAAAACAGTTTAGAGCAGGAGGTCCAAATATATTAAAAGGAGGATGTGTAAAACAGACAAACTAATAAGGCTTTATTTAAACATTAAATAATACTTTAAGTTAAGGTCTTCTTTTGAATAAGAAAAAATCACTGGGGTTATCCACAGATAAATATGAAGTCTGACAAAGTACTTAACGTCCAATATATTGCAGTTTATTTTGGCACTTGACAATCATCTTCCCTGAATTTGACTCAGGTGTAACTAAAGTCTGATTTAAGGGTTGTATATATTTCACATCATTAATCAGAATCTGCAAAGTAACTAAAATAAGTGGAGTAAAAATACCAGGTTAACCTCTGAATTGTAGTGGAGTAGAACAAAGTAGTATGCTGCTGTAACAAAAACATTTCCCAACTTGGGATCAAGAAAGTATATCTTATCTTATCTTAAGATGATCGATGGCTACTGCCATATTTGCAAAATTTGCCTCTGAACTTTGACAAGTGCATGTTTCAGGCTTATCAATGAACAACAGGAGGGGTCACAGACATAAGACCAGTCGTTAAATAAAGCTCTGATGACCTTAGGTGTCATGTGGGTATATTAATTCACCCATTCATTAATTATATGTTTTAAATTTGATAACACCACTGTGTTTCGTATCCCCTAAACCTCCAGGGTGTACACAGTTTGATACTGGCAACTTCTAATTGTGGGAAATACGAAAACGTCTTATAAAGAGACGTGCCATAGAACATGTTGCGAAACACACAATAGCCAGCATGTGTAGTTCTGAGACAATCTGTCCCTGCGTGGTGGTGGCTGCCATGGCTGCCCGCACAACAGCTGATATATCTCCGCCAGCCCGTACGTTGCGGGCTAGGGCAGAAACATCAGAGTAAGTGTGTGGCGTTGCTCCTTCACTCTGGCCAGAGTTGGGGGTAACAGAGCCAGGGGTGGGAACGCGGACAGAGGACCCGGAGGTCATTTCAGACTCGACTTGGACTCGTGTGTTGGGACTCGTGAACAATCATTGTGTTTTCTATTTTTGGCGTATTAAAGGTGGGGTAGGTACATTTGAGAGAAACCGGCTCGAGATCGCTAGAATTTGAAAATACACAACCGGAGATAATCAGCTAGAGGCTGCTACTTCCTTATAGAGCCCCTCCTCCAACACACACGAACGCGCACATGACCAATGAGGGCACGAGATAAGTTTGTGCCCAGATGGAAGGCTGACAGGCAGGTAGGCCATCCAGTTACTTTAGCCGGGCTCATTACGCAGACGTGCGCGCCTCTGTTACTACGTCGTAGTAACACAATGGCGACCGGCGGCACACCTGCGGCTGTACCGCTTGTAATTAGGTTCAACTACAAAAACTTCGAACAAAACGCCGGCGGCACCAACAAAAGGAGCGCACACTGCAAAGTCTGCAATATCAAAATCAAGGATGCTGGCGCAACAACGTCGAATTTCATCAGGCACTTGAAAACTCACCCGGAGAGGTCAGTCACATTAACGCATATGGACGGTTAGCAAACATGTTTAGCTCAGCATCAGCTATGTAATGTTAACTTAGCTTGCTACTAGCTTTGTATTTGTGATACTGATTTCTGATTCTGAAGTGTTTTGCTTATAAGTTGTTTGCATTTAGCTAAAGTGTGATGTTTTTCCTCATATTGCATTGCAATAGCCTGTTTAAAGTGATCATATAACAAACAACTAATCAGTACTGATACTGTATGTGTTAGGATTCTCATGTTTTGTCACGTTTGTAGTTTTGTATGTCTGGTTATGGGTATTTTCCTCCTTGTATATTGTCTGGTCCTTTTCCCTGTGTTTTTCCTCCCGTCGTTAGTTTCCCTGGTGTGTCTAGTTGTCTGATTGTTTTCACCTGTCACTCCTTGTGTGTCTCCTGTGCTCATCAGTGTTGGCCCCACCCCTGATTGTTCCCACCTGTGTCTAGTTACCCTGTGTTGAAATTCCCCTGTCTCCCAGTGTTCAATGTCGGTTCGTCTTGTGTCATGACTAGTTCGTCGGTGAGTGTTCTGTTTTGTCTTTGTTTATATCCCTAGCCCTAGCCTTGAAATAAAGGAGCTTTTTCAGTTTATATCTGCATTTGGGTCCTGCTTCCAACATACACCGTAACATTACGAACCGACCTAAGATGGACCCAGCGGATTCAGCTTTTTTGATGCCACAGGCGGCTGCTAAGAGAAGGAGGCGCAAAGCCAAGCTAGCAGCCATGCCTCCATGCTCCAGTACCGGCCCACGCAGCTTTGCGTCCATACTGGATTACCTGGCTTACACAGCCAGGGTCCAGGCTTCCGCTCCGGACCTTACAGCCAGGTTTCCGGCTCCAGCTGCCACAGTCCCATCTCAAGTTTCCTCTCGAGTCCCCTCTCCAGTTTCCTCTTGAGTCCCCTCTCGAGTCCCCTCTGGAGTCCCCTCTGGAGTCCCCTCTGGAGTTCCCTCTGGAGTTCCCTCTGGAGTTCCCTCTGGAGTTCCCTCTCCAGTCCCCTCTCCAGTCCCCTCTCGAGTTCCCTCCTCTAGTCCCTCCTTTAGTCCCTCCTCTAGTCCCTCCTTTAGTCCCTGCTCTAGTCCCTGCTCTAGTCCCTCCTCTCGTCCCTCCTCTTGGTCCCCTCGCGAGTCCCCTCTCGAGTTCCCTTCTCTAGTCCCATCTCTAGTCCCTCCTCTAGTCACTTCTCGAGTCCCCCCTCGAGTTCCCTCTCCAGTTCCCTCTCGAGTTCCCTCCTCTAGTCCCTCCTCTAGTCCCTCCTCTCGTCCCTCTTCTCGTCCCTCCTCTAGTTCCCCTCTCGAGTTCCCTCCTCTAGTCCCTCCTCTAGTCCCCCTCTCGAGTCTCCTCTCGAGTCCCCTCTCGAGTTCCCCCTTGGTTCCCCTCTCGAGTCTCCTCTCGAGTCTCCTCTCGAGTCCCTTCTCGAGTCCCCTCTCGAGTTCCCCCTTGGTTTCCCTCTCGAGTCTCCTCTCGAGTCTCCTCTCGGGTCCCTACTCCGGGTCCTGTCCCGTTGGGGGCTCCGTCGACTACTCCTCTGCCGGAGGTCCTGCCAATCGTATGTCTGTCCCGTTGGAGGCCCCGCCGACTACTCTCCTGCCGGGGGTCCTGCCAACCCTTTGTCCTGTCCCGTTGGAGGTCCCGCCATCTACTCTCCTGCCGGGGGTCCTGCCAGCTCCTTGTCCTTTCTCGTTGGAGGTCCCCCCGTCCACTCCCCTGCCGGGGGTCCTACCAACCCTAGGTCCGGTCTCGTTGGAGGTCCCGCCGTCTACTCCCCTGCCGGGGGTCCTACCAACCCTAGGTCCGGTCTCGTTGGAGGTCCCGCAGACTACTCTTCTGCTGGGGTTCCTGCGAACCCTGTGTCCTGTGTCGTTGGAGGTCCCGCCGTCTACTCCCCTGCCGGGGGTCCTGCCAACCCTATATCCCGTGCCGTTGGAGGTTCTACCGGGGGCCCTGCCAGCCCCATGTCCATCACCTGTCTCGCCGGGGTTCCTGCCAACTCCTGGTCCACTTCCGTGGGGGATCCTGCCGAAGCCTGTCCGACCGGCTCCGGTTTCTGTCCGGCCGACACCGGGTCCTGCCCGGTCTCCGGAGCTGTCCCATCAGCGCTTTCCTGCCCGGCCTCCGGATCCGGTCCGGTCGACACCGGTTCCTGCCCGGCCTCCGGAGCTGTCCGGTCTTCGCCCTCGAGCCCGGCCCTCTGAGAGCCGGAGTCTTCACCCTCAATCCCGGTCCCCTGAGAGCCACGGCCTTCACCCTCGATCCCTGGCCCCTGAGAGTCACTGCCTTCGCCCTCGAGCCCGGCCCCCTGACTTTCCCGGCCGCGGTGGCCTTCGCCCCTCCATAACCCCCACCTTGGACTCTGTCTTGCCCCCGGGCCGTCCGCCCGAGTCCCCCTTCTCGGCTTCTACCTTACCCCCGGGTCGTCCGCCCGAGACCCGTTCCTGGTCCTCTGCCTTGCCCCCGGGCCGTCCGCCCGAATCCCCCTTTTTGGACTCTGCCTTACCCCCGGGCCATCCGCCCGAGACCCCTTCCAGGTCCTCTGCCTTGCCCCCGGGCCATCCGCCCGAGGCCCCTTCCTGGTCCTCTGCCGTGCCCCTGGGCGGTCAGTTCAGTCCCGTCCTCCAGACCCCCTCCACCCACCCTCGTGGCCCTAGTTGACTTGACTTGGACTTGCAAAAAAAGACTTGTGAACATCTCTGTCACGATCCTTGGATGTGGAGTCCAGTCTGCATAGAGTGGTGCACCTCTGGACAGTAGTTATGTCCCGAGGTGCGTCACTCCCGGTACCTGTGTCGCTCTCAGAGAGAGGAGACGTCTGCCGCTCCAAAGGATCAGTTTGTGTGCCAGTGTGTGTGACTGGAGACAGCGCAACCTCCCCTGGCGGTTCATACACGATATCGTGTTGTCTGTCCTCACAAGGACATGGTGTCCTCTGAGAGAAGGCAGGAAGCATTTTAGGGTGGGGAACACCGCTGAAAGCTCCGGGTAATTTACGTGCGCCCGCTGGAGGTCCCTGCTCTAGAGGCCTCTCACCGGGCGACCTTCGTAAATACCCTATCAGCCTGTCTGACATGCGTCCGTGGTGACCACCTTCCGTGAAAGGACAGCACCCGTAGGCACGTCCCGCACTAGAAAAGTCGGGTGTAGTGCCACTACGCATTACATAATAACCAATACTCTCCGCACGCCGTGGCGCGCGGGGTTCAGTTTTATTATGAGACCCATGTTGAGTGGGTGCTTTACGAGGACATTTGTCTGCGTAATCTGACTCTGCTCGTCGGGCATTATAGATAAAACCCTTCTTTCTAGGAGAGAGAGAACCTCTCTCTCCAGAATATGGGTTGACTCTCTCTGGGCTTGTGAAAACAGATAAAGTGTAACTGTTTTGAGAAGCCCAGGCAGATGTCGTGAGTATCCTGCTGTATGCTCCGAGCCAGCTGAGATGTCACGCTTACGGCTCCAGCCGGCACTGCGCATGCGCGTGACGGTGGTGCCTTCACGACCCCAGCCGGCACTGCGCATGTGCGTGACGGTGGTGCCCTTACAGCTCCAGCCGGCACAGCGCATGTGCGTGACGGTGGTGCCTTCACGACCCCAGCCGGCACTGCGCATGTGCGTGACGGTGGTGCCTTTACAGCTCCAGCCGGCACAGCGCATGTGCGTGACGGTGGTGCCTTCACGACCCCAGCCGGCACTGCGCATGCGCGTGACGGTGGTGCCCTTAAAGCCCCAGCCGGCACTGCGCGTGCGCGTGGCGGTGGTGCCTTCACAGACCCGTCAATAATCCGCCTTTTGAGAGTTAACGTAGCAGCTCTCAAAAGGGGAAGAATTGGCGGGCTGTTTATTGGTTTTATTGATTTTCTTTTCATTTTTTTGAGCTGCGTCCTCGGCCTGAAGCCTGAATGCGTCAGCGGCAAATGTTTTATGACAGAGGAATCAATCAACATGTGACATGTGTTTGTGCGGACTTGAGGATGGTGTTTAGGCATCTCTCGAGGTGGCGGGAACACATTCACGGAGGGGAGAAGGAGGGGCTGTCACGCCGCTCGCTTCTTCTTCCTCGACTGCTGGCCGGAATTCTGGGTTGGCTGAGCGTGAGCTGCAGCCGGAACCGGAGATTTTCTCAGCCAACTTGCCCTTGTCTCCAGCCTGGGCTGGGGACTCGAGGTGGGCTGCGACCTCTGCTTGATCGGTGCTTTAAACCGGGCAGAGTTCGCTTGGGTGAAGGACTGCTGCTGCGAGGGCAGCGGCTGGACCCTTCGAGGGAGGCAGAGGTGGAGTGCCTCGTCCTCCTTCTTCTTCGTCTCACACCTCCTTTGCATGGAGGCGAGAGCGGAGCCGAAAATTCCCTCGGGAACGATGGACATATCCAGCACATCTTCCCTTTCTCGGTCAGGGAGGTTGGTGAGGTTGAGCCATCTCGCTCTTTCCTGCACCACCATGATCCCCATTACTTTGCCCGTGGCCTGGACGGCGCAGCGCTGGACACGGAGGCAAATGTCCGTGCCATCTCCTCCAGAGTGGCTGCTCCCGGGCTACCCGACAGGTCCTCGCAGAGCTCCGCTTGGTAGGCGGTTAGCAGCGAGGACACGTTCAGGGCCCTGGCGGACAGCGCTGCAGCTTTATAGGACTTTTCAGTCATTGTGGACTGAAAGCGGTCCGCCTTTGCTGGCAGCATGGGGTTCCTGCTCGGTGAGGGGCCCACCTTCGGTAGAAGGTGGGCCGCCACCAGCGGTTCCATGGGCGGTATGCGGAGCAGGCCGAGCCTCTCCATTCCATCTCAGTCCAGGGAGGAGGCACCCTGGATTGGGACCTTGTTGCTAAAGGGCCGGTCTCTCCACGAGACCGACACTTCATCCAACATTTCTGGAAAAACCGGGAGGAGTTGCCTCCCTTTGCCCGCTGTTTTGGGGAAGATGCTTCCCCTCGTAGCGGGACTTGGAGGTCTCCTTGGCCATTTCAGGCCACGGAACATTGAGTCTGACCGCAGCGCGTTTGCACACGGCCTGCAGGTCCATGCTCAGACCGGGCGAAGCTGGTATGCTGTCGCCCGGGAGAGCGGCCCTCGCTCCAGGCTTTGCAGCCTGGGCCGATGACATGAAGGTGTCCTCTTCTTGTTCACCTGACTCGGACAGGAGGAACGCCAGGGCGTCCTCCTCATCGTCCTCCTCATAATCCAACTCGAGGACATCCTTCGCGGGTGAGACCATGGTGAGGTCTAACCGGGAGCCCCAGCTTGGTAAAGCGCGGGAATCCATTCCCGCGTGTCTTGTCGTCACCGGGTCCCGGCCTGCCAGGGCGCGGGATTCCGGTTCTGAGGCCCTCGCTGATAGTGAGCCCCAGACCGACACGGAGAGGGGTTCGCTCTCTGTGGCGGACGCCCCCGTGTCTTGACTGCCGGCCGGCGGGTCCATGGACATGGGGGGGTCCTGTTCCGACAGGCTAGCTTGTCTCGCTAGCCGTCGGCGAAGGCTTTTGACTGTGAAGCGGACACAATGTCCGCATGAGCCGGGGTTGTCGATAGCGCCTCGGGCGTGTTCCAGCCCGAGGCAGGACGAACAGACCTGTGTGTGTCTGTGCCCGAGATCTTCAACCCGCAGCCGCAGAGTCGAGCCACCGAGTCGAGCCACCGAGTCCCTGACTCCTCTGGTGTGAGGGAGAGGGGCGTCCATCTTTGTCGCCTCGTGGCGTGGAGAGGGCCCGCTCTCGACAGGTGGGACGGGAAAAAAGGTATTACCACCTTGTCCTTAATCCGGAGAAAAAAGGACGGTGTGGGTCTTTTATTCCCGGAGAATACTGACTGGTGTGGCAGTATGCTCCTCTTTTAAATCCTTTTCCCCCCGTGAGGAAGAGAAAAGAAAAACTTCCTCGCTACCGTGGTGTCGGTAGAGAGGGAGCGAGCTAGCAACAGGTGTGCTGCTACCTTGAAAAAATCGGACCTACCTTACTTTCTCGTAGAGAAGGGCGAGGTCGATTTTAAGTACTAACGGCGTTAGTACTACCGTCTTCCTGCGAAGCAGAAGGAGTAGCCGGCTAGCGCCCGTCGACCGAAAGTGTATTTTGGGTTCAGTCTGTGGACAGTGAAGCTTGCCCGGCTACTGTAGAGATGTGCTCTGAAGCGAGAAGAGGTGTTTGAATGACACATGCGTTGTGGCGCAAGCTACTTATAGGGGGTGATTTCCCCTGACGCTGACGTCAAGATCACCAGCAAATCAGGATTGGCGTAATGAGATTGATGCTTCTGTTTGCTCCGCGATGAGGCGCATCCCATAGTGAGACATCGAACGGAGTGTTATGAATGAGAACTGATGTTTTTTAGTGGATGCAGATATCACTGTGTAATCATTTGACAGTGAGGGGAATATATCCGGTTTTATTATGAAAACTTCGAGACCGGAAAAACTGTTTTCACCCACGCTAACTTTGCATGGAAGCTGCATACACGTTATCCTGGCGAGACCTCATATCATCTTCGTAATATCTATCAAACTATAGATCCTACACATCGACTGGACGTGGATTCTAAGAGTACAATATACACTTCTCGCCAGAAATCGAATCAAAAAGCATTTTAATGGCCAAACTATTCCACAGTTTAGGATTTTCCAGAGAGGGTTATTTGTGAATAAACATCCCTCCGGAGCGTTTGCAATGAACGGGCCGGGAGCATGTTGTTTTTTACACGAACTCTAGAGCACCTCTAGTGGTCGTGTAAGAAACAACATACACTTTAAAACGTGTCTCTGGGTCGTAATAAGGGCATGAACAATCGGCCTATATTGTCGTTTTTTGTAGGAGTATAGGCTGTTTCATGTTGAGCCTCGGTTGAGTAGCAGCCCCTCTCTCTCCTCTGAGTCACCTGCTTGCATCCTACCTAGCCCGATATTGACATTAAAGCAATAAAGAGACAGATAATATGAGCACAGCATTCCTAGGCTTTTCAGTCTTCTGGCATGAAAAAAAATACTGACCTTTTCTCAGCATACCTTTCTCTTTCTCTCGCTCTTCTCTGCTCTTGTTCTTCTGACTCACAGCCCATTGTACTTCTCCTACTCAGGAGTGCTGTTTGCACGCTGTCCCTGCCCCCCCCCCCACCCTTCACTGCCACCCACACGTCTCCTCATCCATCCTCTCAGAGAACAATGCAGAGGAGAGCTAACGACTGTAATTACCATAGCTATGTTACATGCTGAGAAGAAAGTCTGAAACAAACAGGAAGCTGGCCTGAAGAGTCATGGCTAATACTGTACATTTCAGGCTCACATTATGAATGCATAAGCCATATGTTACAAAAGTAGGACAACAGCTTATTATTGAATGTGGGTTCACCTTAGTGTCCAGGGATAACCATGATGTGCCCCTTCATGCATGCAGTATACCGACCCACAGTACGGAGCCAACACAGCGGCCCCTCTATGTACACAAGTGCATATGGACCCAACGCAGTGGGCATCTGCCACATATACACATCATATTTGAACCCAGGCTAATCACCATGGTTACTGGCCTACTCGCTTGCACTGATTGGCCAGTATTGTTGCAATGACCCACGATTGACTCCCCCCCTGAGGGTTCTCATTGGCTGTTTGCCCCGGGTTGATGATGTCATTGTGTGTGGCATGTTGCAGTATGTGGCATTGAGACATGCACTACTGGGCATGGATGAAGAAAACATAATTAGATCAAAGCTAGATGTGACGGCTGTGTTTGTAAAACGTCCAATTGTATTTTATAAGCTTCCTATTGGAGGAGACCCAAAGGTGCACGTTTCTCACATACGTGTATTTCTAGCATTTTTATTGGATCACATTTCTTGATAGATCAGCAGGGCGGTTTAGAAATAATGTACCACCCAGCTCACTGAAATAATGATAAATATAATCAGTAGAGGGCATATTCAAAGTAGGAGAAAGAAAGATGGATACCAAGACAGCAATGGGACAAACATATGCAGATGTTTGACTTTAAACTTCATGATGAATCATAGGTGTCATTTTTTCATCTTGACTAAGCCCCTTCCCATCGCCCAAATGTCACAGCATATTGTTGAATAAAATCACAAATAATTTACTCGAATTTGAAATACGTTTCAGTTAATTATTCAGGTCCTCAATGGATAATTACAGTATTTGCATTACGACAAACATGATGTCATGTATTTAGTACACATAATTATCTACTGGCTTTACTGGTCTTTAATTGCTTCCATATAAATTAAGTCCAATAACTGCATCTTATGAAGGACAATCTGAAGGTGGTGTTGATATGCTGCCATATATTTTGCAATATAAAGTACATTTGGTTTTGAGAGTAAATTAGATAATGGGACTCTATGGAATTTAAAGGAAATATCTTAATTACTCGAGATGCATGCATGATCAGTTGACACACAAGAATAATAAATCAAAAAATAGCTCTACATTTAAATCAGCAGAAATGACATGACATTTTGACATGGACTCACTTACTATTTGCTTCTTTTCATTAACTGTTAGCCTATTTTTTTTTAAATATTTTTGTAACGCTGTTCAGTGACATTCTTTGAAACGATTCAAGAATGTTTGATTCTGAATTAAACAATTCAACTCAGGATAGACTAAGTGATATTTCCTAAAAATGAAAACATAATTTTTATTTTCATGTCAACTTAACTTCAAGTAAGGATGTTAAATAAACTGAATTATCTCTGCAATATTCCCTCACGAGTTTCACCAGCAGCTACATATTCATCAGTGTATGTTAGGTAAAAAGCTGTAACATCTGAGACCCATTAGCAATATGTTTGCTCTAATTAGAAATAATTGTTTGCCTTTGGGATTTCCCCCAGGACACAAGTCCCAAGGTTCACACCTCTCTGTTTTCCACCAGCACACACACACACACACACACACACACACACACACACACACACACACACACACACACACACACACACACACACACACACACACACACACACACACACCACACACACACACACACACACACACACACACACACACACACACACACACACACACACACACACACACACACACACACACACACACACACACACACACACACACACACACACACACACACACACACACACACACACACACACAATTTACCCTGAAGCTTCAGTCTGAGTCATCTAGTGGTGAAAGGCTCATGTATGAACAGGCAAAACGAAAAGGATGGATGCTGAAACGGGACGAGGAATAAAAACAAGCTGTTGTTTAACCACATCAGAAATGTTGTGTTTGTGGAAGAGAAACTGTAAGAAGAGACAGAGGAAGCTGGGTACATTGTAAAGTGGAAGTGTGTGTTTGGAGGTAGAGGTTGAAAAACAGCAACAGCAATGTTCCCTCAGATTCCGAGGACACAGGGGGAAAAAAATGATTTTTCAGTTATCTCACATATGCTAACATACACAGTTAAATCAGGGATGACACAGTCAGGAAATTCATTTGCTCCGAACTGCATGTGAATTACTATATTTGTATCGAAGCTAAACAAGGAAATGGCCACAGACTGCGAACACACACACACACACACACACACACACACACACACACACACACACACACACACACACACACACACACACACACACACACACACACACACACACACACACACACACACACCACACACACACACACACACACACACACACACACACACACACACACACACACACACACACACACACACACACACACACACATCTCTGTCCCTCTGCAATTAAAGTCTTAGTCATCCTGCGCCAAAGGCTATTTCAGTCCTCTTCCAGCCCAGATTCCTCAGCCATCTTCATAGCATGTTTCCCTCTTCCATATTTATTTTTTCCTTTCTTCTCTTTCGTTTCTGCATGGTTATGAGGTTGTGAGTCAAGGTCCATGGATGCTGTTCATTATCGATGAATGCTACAAGACCAATCTGAATTTACAAAACTGGCTGCAGTTGAGGAAGCTGTGAGTTTGTGTGAGTTTTAAATGAAGCAAAATTGCTCTTTTCAGCCCCCCCTAAGCACACACATTATACAGTATATTCATGGAGGCAACAAAAAAAACATCCAGTTTGACAACTCTCATCTGCTTGACATGAGCACAAAACACGCTGCTTAACACTACTGTTCTTATGGATCACTTTAATACACAGCCATCTCACACACCTCACTGTCCTGTCACTCAACACAGAGAGGCTCTCTGAAAAGATCCCTCTGCTCCATCTCTTGTCAGTCTTCCCTCCCACACTTCTCAGCTTGCTGTAGATCCACTGTTCCTGAGCGGCCCAGAATACCGCTGAATGACAGTTCTGCCCCACATGCCACGTCTGCTATCGCTGACACATTTGGCAGCTTTTCCTTTTGTCTGAGCTGTTCGTAACGTCTTGCTCTCTGGCTTAATCCTGTCCCTGTCTTCCTCAGATATCTTTGACATGTTAGTCAATTTATCATTTTTCTCCGGCCATTTCGTTTATGTGTTGCAAATTTGCAATGGTGCAAAAGTGAACAATTGTTTCGTCACGTAAACCTTGTGACAGAAAAATAACTGGAGCCTTGAGGAGAATCATGACACTCACCCCCGTGGCAATGCTTCCCAGCACTCATGACATATTATGAAAGCAGCAAAACGGAAATGTGTCCTCTATTTCTCAAAATGTCATTTTCTGGAAAAACACCCTGCAGGATGTATTGATACAGCGTACTCTCTGACAACGAGGCGGTAGAATGAAGTCACATAATCAACGTCTGCCGAGCATGCTGAAGACATCTACAATAAATGATTTAAGATAGCTTGCCTCCACACAATGATATCATCGGCAGGGCATACAGACTGACATCACTGATAAATGAACGCCCTGCACTGCAGTGTGACTAAAAGAGGAATCTCTGAGGGTGATTGGTGAAATGTTAAGTCACTATAGTCAGAGACAGGTAGAGGTTTTTGTGCACACAAAAAAGCAATCTTGGACATGAATGAACAAAGGCACTACAAAATGAGCTCACCTGTATGAGCTCATTCTAACCTGATTTAGTTTTACTATTTCTTGCAAAAAAACCCGGCTTTGCTCAAAGTCATCATTTAGCACTTTAACAGTTTGAAGTTAGTCAGCAGTAAATTAAGATTTTAGACACAATAAACTTCTTCAATTTTCCACCAGATACAGTATCAACATATATTAAATGGGTCTCTACCAATTCTAAATTAGCTCTGTCATCATAGAGAGTTATAGTACACCCAGTGTGAGAAAACAGCTGTACTGTTTTCAGTGGCTCTGGAGGAGTTTTGACGAGTCTGAAAAGTAATCCTATTGGTCATGGGGTTATCTTGAAATATTTGACAGAAAACTTGTGTTATACATTGGGGGCATAACGTTTGAGTGATAAGGGCATGTAAAAGAAGAACCCTTACCATACCAGGAAAAACAAGTAAGTATAGTCAATAATGTGGAGGTTTTTTTTAAATCAAAAGCAATTCTCTATTAATGGAGTATCTTTTTTTAATGGTTATAATTAATGCGTTATGTAAATCTATATTGTTAGACCCTAAGTGCCCAGGTCTTTAAAATATCATATATTAAACACAGACCTTTGTTAAACTAAAATAATCATACCCCGTTAGAAATGCTTTGGGCTTCAACAAAGCTCCTTCAGAGCCACAGAAGGCATTATACAACTGTCTTCACAGTCTGTGTAGCACTCCCAGATGGTATATTGGCTTTGAGTGGCCCTTTGATCAAACCATTATTTCATATCTGAGACTACAGCAACAAAATCAAAACATATTTATGTGAAAATGTCAAAGATTATCACTGTCATTATCAAATTTGTTACAATATTTGCATATGCCTCATCTTGTTTTATGTCAGTCATGTAAAGAATCGGCCATAATGCAGTTGCCTGCTCTTCATCTCAGAACAATGTGAAAGCTCTGACTGACACGTTACACACCCACACAGCAGGAGAGAGACAGGCGCAGTAAAGGGAGAAATACATATTTATATAATAGATGGATAGATAGATAGATAGATGTCACGTTGCTCTGAGCAACAGTCTTCTTTTTATACCTTTCTTTCTCTGTTTTGCGATACGACATAAAATACACAAAAGCCTGAGGGTCCAGAGAACTCTAATCTATTTTGTCCTGCACCTGCACACTGTGAGTCATCTATCCACACTCAGTTTACCTCTCCTTCATCTCCCTCTCTCTGAGGATGGCACATTGGAAGAGAGGCTCCTCTCCCAGATGAGCGGTTTGGCTCTGACCCCCACCGACTAATGGAACACTTCACCATAACACCCTTTCACATCTCAACCTGAATTAGAAAACTGTATGGAATACAGTGATGGATAAATCCCACTCAGGGCCTAGTCTATATTTCTTAGGTTTGCTCATGTGGTGAATAGAACAATACATTACTATACATCAAACAATGGTTAAAGTTGTCGACACACACTTTATATTGGCCCCCATTTGGTTTATCTGGTGTTTTGGATCAAATAATTCAATGTTTAGTGCACATGACCTTGTATTCCCAAATATTTTCCATAAGCCTTTCCAACACTTCAAATTCTTGTATGACATTGTATTGTATTATTGTATTGTGTGACTGTGCATTATTGAAACATGAAACTGATGACACATGTACAGCTTTTATTTAAAAAAAAACACGGAAATAGAAAAGTTATTGAAGTCAGCTCTCTATTATTGTGATCAAAGGATTTAGATATTATAATTGAAAGCAAAAGGCCTATGCTATGTGAATATCTGCAATAATATTTGATATATACCACCACAATGTCAAAATAAACCCAAATATCTTTCATTTTAGGGTATTTTATAACATCACTGAAGGATAGCCAAACTTAATAACGTCATCATGTACAAACAGCAAGTGCTTGCATTATAGTCATGTCTCCCTGCGGAGATTCGCAACATCCCCACACTGGACGCCTTCAAAAGGGCCCTCAAGTTCCATCTGTTCATCAAGGCTTTCGGCCCTTAAATCGATCTGTTGTTTTGTCTGTCTGACCTTTGTTTTGTTTTGTTTGTGCTTGCCCTATTCCTGTAAAGCGACCTTGGGTCCCTTGAAAGGCGCTATAGAAATCTCAGTTATTATTATTAAACACATTTAAGTGTCTCCTTTCGTTGTGTTGTGAGCTTCTTGTTGCATTTTTCTGTATTTGCAGCCTTTTTCTAAGTGTTGCGCATGTGTCATCAGATTGATGCTTGAGTGTGTCATTAAGTAAGTAAAGAAGTTCCTCAATTTGCTTGTGTTGTCTGTATTTGCAGTTTGTTTTCTTAGTTTGCGGTATCTTGAGCTGTGAGGGCCACCACAGAAAATCACATGTGCCTCTGTCATTAATAATTCAACTGAGCTGAGTTGAACTCAGAGACTTCGATAGAAAACAGAGCTAGGTCAGTGTGTTTGTGGGTCTATGACAGGGCCTTCATTCACCAGAATACAATAGTGCCAGCTAGTACAGTCACCCCACTGTCCCGTCTGGTGGCCAAATGGCAGACTGACCTACTGTATAGAGGCTTCTCAATACTCAAATTTCCCCTCCTCGACTCCTCGACTCCTCCGGTAGTGACCCGGAAATGAATTTCGGCGTGCCATTTTGAAGGACGTCTCATTTCTAAATGCACACCGAGGACCGAGCATCGAGCATCGAGGAGGCTCTCTGGAGGAGCTATAACCGAGGATACACTGATGGTTCCTCCACGGATGCATTTCCGGGAACGGTGGAGGCGTGACGTACGGCCGGACTTATCTCAGCCAATGACAGCTCTGCATGCATCCCCTGGATATTATTTTAGAAACTGCTTTCATCGCAACGCGATGTTTACAGTGAGAACAGCTGTGAGGTCCTGCAGAAAGCAGAGCAGTGTGTAAAATATATATCACTCAGTATAACAGGCATACTCTCTTTATTTGCTTTAGTTTAGTAGATATATACAAACAAAGAGGCGATATTTTTCTAAGACCATTTAGTGCTTCACATAATAAAATACACAACGGCTGTAGCCTGATTATATGCTTTAGGAGCTGTATGTGTGTGTGGTACAGTGTGTAGGTGTGTGTGTGGTACAGTGTGTAAGTGTGTGTGTGTGGTAGGCTACAGTGTGTAGGTGCGTGTTGTACAGTGCGCAGATGCGGCGGACAGACAGGTCTCAGTTGGTTTGGTGTCCTCTGCTTACTTTTAATACTTGCAAATACAACTTTTGGCCCGTAATTTCAATTCCCCATTTCAGCGACCAGAGGGGGGGGGGGGGGGGTATATCCAGTCTCTGATTGTGTTACGTTATTATGAGAGTGCTCTCATACTTTACATTGCATATATTTATATAAATATGTGTGTGTGTGTGTGTGTGTGTGTGTCCGCATCTGTAGCCTGTTATTGTCTCATTATACCGCACTCTCAACGAATTCAAAGTAAATAATGGGGTAACAATGTTCAGCTGATCTAACAGAGATTATAATATATGACAAAACACTCGACAGCTGATGCAGCTGTTGCCACGTAATAATGAACGGACGTCGCTTTAATATGACCGCTCAGAGGACAGGAGTTCTCATTTCTTTAAACGTCTGCTGCTTCCCCTCCTCTCTCCTCGGTTCCCCTCCTCGGTCCTCCGCTCGCATCTCCTGTGGGCGGGACTAAGTCTCGAGGAGGGGAGTCGAGGAGGGGAAATTTAAGAATTGAGAAGCCTCTTATGGCTTCCCTCTCTTTGCTCTTTTTTTGGGGTCAACACACTCATTCACGCAGAGCACAAGAGCCTTCTTAGGTGCTGTTTACACAGGAACGAAACGGGTTGTATCCTCTACTTTTCTCTTTCGTATAGCCCGTTTGTACACACGAGGCCGTAACATAACTGCGGAAACTGACCCCTAAAACGATAACGGGTCCCAAGGTGGATAGATTTGCGGACGGGACGCTCTGTGGGGCCAAACGGCTCCGTGTGTACCTCCTATACCAGGGATGGGCAAATGGCGGCCCCACCTCCTCTTTTTGCGGCCCTCAGATTCATTTATAAACAACGTAATTGTTGTACTTGTAGTACTGATACCGTCCACTAGACTCCTAGTTACGTCTCGAGCTGCATACATGATTTCGTTCGGCAGCCAAATACCGCAAAAATAATCTGTGACGCATTTGTGTGTATTGTGTTTGTTTCCCCGGGAAACACTCACGAGAAACACCGGCTGTTGTTATGCCTGCTGTGACATTAAGTTATCGCTTGTTATTATGCCTTTACAAGCTTCAAAGTTGTATTTATCATCTGAATTTGGCGAAACAAGTTTAATATTCTAAAAATCAAGACTTTGTTTATTTGAAATCAGATGAAAACAAACTGTCACGGACCCTGCCGTGTTATCTATGATTACTATATGCTTCATCATTTCAGTGGGAGGGGGAGGGAGTGGGAGCGGCGCTGAGGAACAGCAAAGTGCGGGTTGACAGGTGTCTGTATTGACATTCCCCTTATTGTGGAATAAGGGAAATGCATAGACAGGCTACAAGTGTCTTAGGTTCAAGATAGACAACTAATGTCTGGGTTAGTGTTCATGAATTCATGTTTATGTCATCTTATTGGTTAAAGGTGGGGTAGGTAAGTTTGAGAAACCGGCTCGAGATACACTTTTTGTTATATTCCATGGAATGCTCTTAAAATCCCGATAGCAATGAATATATTAAATGCTTTGACAATAAATACATTAAAATATGTCATCTGTGGAAGTCGTAACACTGTAAAAAGCACGACCAATCATCTGAGCCGGCCCGGCTAAAATAACTGGATGGCCTACCTGCTTGTCAGCCTTCCATCTGTGCACAAACTTATCTAGTGCCCTCATTGGTCAAGTGCACGTTCGTGTGTGTTGGAGGAGGGTGTAGTGGCCAATTGTCCAAAGAAATCCATGTTCAAAGGCCACTTAGTCTAGGAGGCGAGTATATTCAAAAACTCAGATACCTTGCTCGTTCCATTCTGGTGCTTTATTGAGAGGTTCAATAGATCAGCTGGCGGCCCACTGCCGACGTGCAACATTTGCACGGTATTTAAACAAATAAACAAATAAGATCCATTGGTCATACGGATGTGTGCGGTCAAAAACTTTTTCCAACTGCCTCTCTAGACTTCCTGCTGTGTCATGCAGGCAGCGTCATTTATACCTGAGCACGCCCCTACTATTGCTTTGTATAAATAATAACAACACATAAACTAGAGCTGTCCATAAGCAAGATGACACGTTACAAAAACAGTATAATAATAATAATTCATAGTTAATCAGCTCATTTAAGTTAAATTAAAGAATATTCAATTGGCTCACAAAACCATAATTAATTACCAAAATAAATGTGCCTAAATGGCTCTTACAGAGGGGCTCTGCAAGGAAGTGGCAGATTTCTTCGGGCTGTGTATTTTCAAATACTAGCGCACTCGAGCTGGTTTCTCCAAAATTACCAGCCTGTCCTCCTACAAAAAACGACCATATAGGTCGATTGTTCAGCAGCTAAATACGACCCAGAGTCACGTTTTAAAGTGTAGCACCTCTAGTGGTCGTGTAAGAAACAACATGCTCCTGTCGATTGCAAACGCTCCGGAGGGTCGTTTATTCACAAATAACCCTCTCTGGGAAATCCTAAATTGTGGAATAGTTTGGCCATTAAAATGCTTTTTTATTAGATTTCTAGCGAGAAGAGTATATTGTACTCTTAGAATCCACGTCCAGTCGATGTGTAGGATCTATAGTTTGATAGATATTACGAAGATGATTTGAGGTCTCGCCAGGAGAACGTGTACTGTATATGGGGCAACTTCCATGTAAAGTTAGCGTGGGTGAAAACAGTATTTCCGGTCTCGAAGTTTTCATAATAAAACTGGAAGTATTCCCCACACTGTCAAATGATTACGCAGTGATATCTCCATTACTCATCCACTAAAAAACATCAGTTTATCCTTGTTAATTACACAATATTGATTGGTTTAAATTGTGTACAATGCTTTTGTGTTTTTAACCTTCGATTCGGAGAAACAAATTGTTTTTTCGGAGTTTAGACACTACAGAGTTTCCGAAGACACTACACTACCCAGAATCCCCAGCTATCGTTTGGGACTACAACATCCGCCTTGCTTTACAAACCCCGTGATTAGCCCTCAAGCTCTGTGATTGGATATTGGAGTGGCAGTGCGACAAGGTTACGCTGTCAAACAGCTCTTTGAAATGGAATGGAACCACGCCAGACTATCCAAAACTGGACTTGGACGGGTCCAGCCCGGCCCTCCTCCCCAAAATTACACTTGCTGGCTATTGTGTGTTTCACAACATGTTCTATGTCACGTCTCTACTGGGAAATGTAGTTTTAAAAGACGTTTTCGTATTTCCCACAATTAGAAGTTGCCAGTATTAAACTGTATACATCCCTGTAGGTTTAGGGGATACGAAACACATTGGTGTTATCAAATTTAAAACATAGTGGTGGTGCCACGTTAGCTGATTAGCTACCTTCAACATGCTGATTGGTCCACCTGAAGAAGAGGGGAGCATTTAAGCTGCAGCCATGCAGTCCCTCTGCCCTCTCTCTGACTTGAGTTCTCCTACTCCCAACTCTGCGCGTGTTAATATATCTGACCTGTTGTGCTGTGTGTGTGTAGTTCTACCATATAGGCTCCCGGTCCTTTTTGTATATTTTGAAATCTTAGAAAGTTAATCTAAATCAACCTATCTTCTAAGACATACTTTGATTTGTTTAGGAGTGAGAAACTCTCTTTTTGTTTGAACCTTTTTCTCCTGTTTACTGGTAAGAGTAGGTAGAAGCCTGTATTTTATTTGTTTTGTTTTGTTAGGCAAGTTTAAGGAAACTGTAAAGACGTTGTTTATTTGTTATGTTGGGGTTGTCTTTTTGCGTTATTAAATCTCCAAAAACTGATTTTCGAGACCGCTAGGGGCGTCTAATGGGGTAGACGGATCTAGCCAGTGTTGCCAACTTGGCGATTTTCTCGTTAAATTTGGCGGCTTTCCAAACCCTCCGGCTACTTATTCGTGTCAAAAGCGACTAACGACTAATCTAACGATTTATAATGGTTTTATTAGGGACTTTTCTGGTGTTTGGAGACTCACGTATTGTTCTGCAGTTAACGAGCCGCGGGTGCTGCCGTGAGCCCTGCCTCCCTCCCATAGTACTCTCACAGGCGCTCAGACTGACAGTTGCCTGGCCGCAGCAGGGCAGCTGCTGCAGTCAGAGCAGAGAGGAGACAACCACACTTCCCCGCGTCAAGACTGCAAATGAATTGCGCATGCGCCAACTGCCAAGCCGTCCTGGTTTTGAGCGGGATTTAAATGTAAAATGTAAATGTTTCTTCACTCACTTTCACACTATAATACATAACTGCCTTTGCTTGTGGTCCTGGTACTTCATAATAAATCCATTAACATCCTGCTATTTTTTGTTCTAATTTGACCAAAACCTGACCCAGTTTAAGATTAAAGCTATCTGTGATCTACTATTGGGATATATGTGCAGCTATCATGCCTCCAAAGGTGAACAAGACGACTGCTAGCTTAACCAGTAGCATGGTTGAGGCTAAGGATCAACGCAACGAGATGCTAGAGGACATCCGCAGAATTGTAAGGGAAGTGATTCAGGATGAAGTTTCCTCGCTCAAGACAGACATTCAGCTTGCAATTGCACCAGTAAGAGGTGAATTGGATGAATGTAAGACTCAACTTGCTGATCATGAGGAAGGTTTAAACACCCTGGCTGCCCGGATTGACTCTCTGGAAGCCCACAGCACTCAGCTAGCTAAAGACAACGCTAAATTACAATTGAAAACAGATGACCTGGAGAATAGAGGGAGACGTTGCAATCTACGTATTGTTGGAATACCAGAAGGTGTTGAACAAGGCAACCCTACTACGTTCATCTCTAACATGCTTCACGAATTGTTTACCGGACTGGAGAAAGCACCGGTACTTGACCGTGCTCACCGTGTACCCGCTTCCCGACCTAAAGACGGAGAGCGCCCACGCTCCTTCCTCTGTAAAGTTCATCTTTTTCAAGTGAAAGAGGAAATACTGAAACTCTCACGTCAGAAAGGCAAGCTAGTGCTCGGTGGCACCCAGATTTTCATATTCCCTGACTACAGCGCAGATTTGGACAAGCGCAGAGCTGCATATAATGAGGTGAAGGCTGCTTCGCAGGGCAGACGTCAGATATGGGCTCCTTTATCCGGCACGACTGCGGATCACTTTCGGCAGTGAGACGAGGCTTTTCGACTCTCCCCAATCCGCGATGGAATACTACACTACGAAGATAAAGCATACAGCCGAAAATATGTGAACATTTGTGCTGTTTGTGACAGGCGGGTCGTCTGTTAAATCAAGGAGTCGTTTACCACGGACTGGAAATCGGGATCGGAATGCTCCGGGTGGATGAGGCCTGATTTATCTCGAGAATTACGCTGCTTCCTTATAACGTTTAAACAGACTTTTCATTCACGGGAACTTTTGAGACTCTTTCCCTGAGATCTCCTCCTGCAGGTTTGGTCTGTTTTGTTCACCGGTTGCTTCAGTTCGAGTTTAACTTCAGTAACTACTTAATGAATGTATCTTTTCATGTTTAAAGCATATTTTTTCACTTCTTATAGTAACAGTTGCTCACAAGATCATACAGATAGCATATAAGCAAAACATTTGTGAGAGGGTTTAGCTTTGAGCAAAATACCTGTTACAATTATTTTGCACATGTCTTTCGGGTCTTGGTTTTATGTGATTATTGTTTTTAGCTTAGAATAAGGACACTAGAGGAGTTCAATGCTGGATAAGCAAATTCTGTTAACTAAGGACCGAAAGTGGTTAGATATTTAGGTAATGGCGGTTAGAGTAAAGCTTGTTAAGCTTTGGGAAATACACTGTTTGTGTAGGGAAAATGGGGAGAACAATGTGTGATAAATGTTTTCTTTTTTGTGTGTGTTATAGTCTGTTTTTGTTTTTGTTTTTTCTTATGGTTTCTTTTATGAATGCTCCAGAGTACGGCAATATTTTAGCACCTTAATCTATGACCAGCTTGCACTTCAGCTCGCCATTCTTTCAATAAGAAATCTTCAATGACGACTCCATCTTCCCGCCCTGGGGTGTATGGCTGCCAGGTCAACTTTATCAGCTGGAACTGTAAGGGCCTTAATCAACCTGTAAAGCGTAAGTAAGTCCTCTCCCATCTTCAGAACCTCAAGGTAAATATTGCATTTCTCCAGGAAACACATTTAAGGATTTCAGACCATTCAAAACTTAAAACTCAGTGGGTGGGTGAGGTGTATCACTCCAAATTCAATGGTAAAGCTCGAGGCACTGCTATACTTATTCACAAATCCGTACCCTTTGTTGTATCTCAGATCACTGAAGACCGCATTGGTCGATATGTTATGGTATCTGGCTCACTGTATAACACACCCTTAACTCTTATTAATGTTTACGCACCGAACTGTGATGATTATATGTTTTTTAATGAGCTATTCTTAAATGTGCCTGTTGCTGCGGGTCACCAATTGATAGTGGGGGGAGACGTGAATTGTGTTCTAAACCCAAAGTTAGACCGCTCTTCAGCACGGCCCGTGCAGTTAACAAAATGTGCATTGCGTCTGCAGTCACATTTAGAAACTCTGGGAGCCGTAGATGCGTGGCGCTTCCTCTTTCCGTCAGCTAGGCAGTACTCTTTTTTTCCGCCTGTTCACCAATCGTACTCACGCATTGATTACTTTACTGATGACAAACGCCTTCTTCCGATGGTAAAAAATTGCTCCTATGATGCTATAATAATATCAGATCATTGTTCTTTGATCATGGAGCTATGCTTTGAGAATCAACCAACGCCTTCTCGATCTTGGAGATTTAATACCCACTTACTATCTGATGAAACCTTCATAAAATGCATATCTTCAGAAATTGACATGAAATGGAGTTCTGTCTGGGAAAGTCTTAAAGCATATATCCGTGGGAAAATAATCTCTTATAGCTCCTTCAAAAATAAACAAAGAAGGATGCGCTTGCTGGAGTTGACCAATATGATTTTAAATTTGGATCAGCAACATTCTGCTTCTCCATCTCCTGATTTATATAAAGAGAGATTATGTTTACAGACAGAATTTAATCTTCTTTCTACTAGGCAGACTGAACAGATGATTTTAAAATCAAAGGGATTGGTTTATGAGCAGGGCGAAAGAGCATCCAAAATTCTTGCTCACCAATTGCGGCGCTCAGAGAGCTCACGTCTAATAGCTCAAATCAGAAATGAATCTGGCCATCTGACCCATGATTCTGGTGAAATCAACAAAACATTTAAGAACTTCTATAGTAGACTTTACGAATCTGAATCCTGTAGGAATGAAAAACTGCTGGATACATTTTTATTTGGAAGGCATTTATTTTCCCACTTTAGGCGATGGTGCTAGGAAACAGCTCGATGATCAAATTACTACATCTGAAATGGAAGAAGCTATAAAAACAATGCAAGCAGGCAAATCTCCTGGGCCAGATGGCTTCCCAGTTGAATTTTATAGAACCTTTAGCAAAAATCTTACTCCTGTTTTAAAAGAAATGTATGATGAATCCTTAAGATCCAGTTCCTTACCGCCAACCTTAAATGAAGCTACAATATCCTTACTCTTAAAACCAAATAAAGACCCATTAGAACCTTCGTCATACCGCCCAATCTCTTTATTGAATGTTGATTTTAAAATATTATCCAAATGCCTTGCTAGACGCCTGGAAAAACAGTTGCCAACAATAATATCGCAGGATCAAACCGGGTTTATTAAAGGGAGGCACGGTTTTTTTAATATACGCAGACTGTTTCAAATCTTATACACTCCCTCCTCACCTCAACCTGAGATAGTCTTATCCCTTGATGCCGAAAAAGCCTTTGACCGGGTAGAATGGGATTATTTATGTTATACCCTTGCTAAATTTGGATTAGGTGAACACTATATATCATGGATAAAACTATTATATTCATCTCCGATGGCACAAGTACAAACCAACAAAGAGAAATCTAGTTATTTCCCACTTCACCGCGGTACAAGGCAGGGCTGCCCACTATCTCCCCTCCTATTTGCAGTAGCGATTGAGCCCTTGGCAGTTAAACTCCGTTCTGAGGCACATTTTAAAGGAGTGTTTAGGGCTGGAGAGGAACATAAACTTTCCTTATATGCAGATGATCTCCTGCTCTACATTTCTGATCCCCTGGGATCGCTGCCATATGTCTTCAGTATACTCAACAGCTTCGGAAAAATGTCAGGCTATACATTAAACCTTCAGAAAAGTGAGTTGCTTCCTATAAATAAAATAGCTAAAACTCTACCTTTTCAAAATGTCAGTCTGGGACAAACATCCGAGTATATTGGCTGGCCGAATCAATGCCATTAAGATGAATGTTTTGCCTACATTTCTTTATTTGTTTCAATGTGTGCCAGTATTGATAAGAAGACAATTCTTTGTAGCCCTTGACAAATCTATCTCAACATTTATTTGGAACAATAAACCTTCAATAATTCGTAAGGCTTTTTTGCAAAGGCCAAAACAATCAGGAGGAATGGCTTTACCTAACTTTGAGTATTACTACTGGGCAGCTAATATTCGTAGCATATTATTTTGGAAAATGCCGTTAGGCAACCAACAACCATCCTGGTTGGCTGCTGAAGCCTCATTCTGTAAACAATCTTCACTACCTGCTCTCTTGACATGCTAACTTGACATGACAACTGTGGATCTCTCTGCATATAAAAATAACCCAACACTTGGACATTCCCCTAGGATCTGGGTACAGTTTAGGAAAAAATGTGGACTTGTATTAATGCCCCTTTCAGCACCTATTGATCAAAATCATTCTTTTCCCCCATCACTGCAGGACCTTGCTTTTAAAATTTGGGAGACAAAAGGTATTAAATATTTTGGAGATGTATATATTGATGGTACTTTTGCCTCATTCACCCAGCTGAAACAGAAATATAACCTTAATAACAATCAATTTTTTAGATATTTGCAGGTTAGAAACTTTGCTCGAACTAATCTAGTTAATTTCCCTTATCCCCCGGATAAAACAATATTAGACCATATTTTGGACTCGGGAGGGGTGTGGTTGCTCAAATATATAAGTTCAATCAGGAGAGACATGATGTATGGAATACATATTTATTATCGGTCACATTATATCAATGAAACATAATGATGACAGTTCATCACAAATGAATGAAATGTTGTTTTGGCGATTAGGCCCAGGTTTTTGTAGGATATCAATCGGGAAGGGAAGAACCGTTTCCGATGAACCCCCCTGGGTCTAGACACTGGTGGTGGTGATAAGTGGTTAGGTCCGGTTGGAAGGGAGAAGGTTAAGCTTGGTCCTGAGTTCAATCAATCGATCAATCAATGTTTAGTCATATAGCCCAATATCACGAATGTTACATTTGTCTCAGTGGTCTTCACAGTGTGTACAGAATATCAGTATGACAATACGACACCCTCTGTCCTTAGACCCTCACATCGTACAAGGAAAAACTTCCGAAGAAAACCCAGTTTAAAGGGAAAAATGGGAGAAACCTCAGGGAGAGCAACAGAGGAGGGATCCCTCTCCCGGGACGGATAGACGTGCAATAGATGCCGTGTGTAAATTGAAAAGATAATACATTTGCAACATAGGTAGTCCGAATGTTTGGAAATGCATGTGTTTGCATGCATGGAGTTGAAAGCAGGAGGCGAAGGGGTGGAGGAGGGTTGCGCGTTGACACCTGGAAGACAGCTGATAGAACAGGGGAGAGCATATATAGAGGGATTAACAGGTGCGATCATTAGGCTTGTAAATGGAGGGGCGTGATAGGTTAGCTGAGGAGTGGCGCTCCCTGTCATTTAGATGCAGGGAGCAAGTATTGCCATGACGAGCAATACGGAGTGTTAGGTCTTCCTGTCTGAACTTGCGCTAAGCTTCATTTCAATCAGGAGAGACATGATGTATGGAATACATATTTATTATCGGTCACATTATATCAATGAAACATAATGATGACAGTTCATCACAAATGAAGGAAATGTTGTTTTGGCGATTAGGCCCAGGTTTTTGTAGGATATCAATCGGGAAGGGAAGAACCGTTTCCGATGAACCCCCAAAAGAATGAAGTATGAAGTACTGAATGTGAATAATCTTACCTTGTGGGATGCAGCGGAAATCTATGGATGGAAAGGAGAGGTTAATACATGTGAGGATTTAAGCGACTGATGCCTCCCGGGCATCCTTCCTGGACGTACAGGGCTTCCCGGACGTACAGGGCTTCCCGGACGTACGGGGGGCCCCGGACGTACGGGGCATCCCGGATGGGGCATCCTGGACGTACAGGGCGTCCCGGACGTACGGGGCATCCCGGAGGGGGCATCCTGGCCGTACAGGGCGTCTCGGACGTACGGGGCATCCCGGGTGAGCGGGGACTACCCGGACGCACCGAGCGACCCGACCAGTGCCCCGGGGCACCCGGAACGTGCGAGGCTTCTCGAATGTGCGGGGTAACCTGACTTTAGCAGGGAAACATTATACGGACCGGAGGTTTCACGACCCGGACATACGGGGCTTCCCGGACGTACGGGGCATCCTGGACGTACAGGGCAACCCGGACATACGGGGCATCCTGGCCGTACAGGGCATCCTGGACATACAGGGCATCCTGGACATACAGGGCATCCTGGATGTACGGGGCATCCCGGAGGGGGCATCCTGGCCGTACAGGGCGTCCCGGACGTACGGGGCATCCCGGGTGAGCGGGGACTACCCGGACGCACCGAGCGACCCGACCAGCACCCCGGGGCGCCCGGAACGTGCGAGGCTTCCCGAACCTTTTCTCTTGCGGGGCAACCTGCTTTAGCAGGGACACGTTATACAGACCCGAAGGTTTTACAGCCTGGACATACAGGTTTAGATATGCAGAAATAAACATGAGCCGCGGGGCGACATACGTGCTGACATGCTAAGAACCACCACCAGTTATATGCATACGTACCAATTTGTTAAGGTTTGGAGAGACCTTTGGATAGCCAGCACGGCATTGAGGTCGGGGCGAATGTAGGATGAGAAAGCGGAGGAGGACCACCGTCCGAGTTGTTGCAGGGATGAGGATGAGACACCTTGATTAGCAGCGAAGTAGCTGCGCCTATTCTAAAGGAGTGCCCCGTGTATAGAAGAGGTGATAACCCGGATTTAATGAGGACTTGTTTTAAATAGACATTGAACTGTCATTGCGTTAAAGGAAAATTCCCTGAGATAAGGAATAATGGTGAGAGAGGATTAGAGGTAGGTCTAAGCCGTAGGAACTTGATCATGGCCTTATAAGGGCAGAACTGGGAGTCGATGCGGGCGGCGATGACGGAGCAGGCGCCGCCGCATTTGGAGTGTTAAAGATATAAACTAAAGTGGCTAGCGTGAAAGGATATGTCAGAAAGCTGACGTCTCGATTGGAATCGAAAGTAAGGGAAGCTGTGGTAAATTCGTCTGGTCTGAGAAAGGCATAAAAAGCGAGGAGAAATAGAGCATCGAGTAGTGCATCGATATAAGGGGAGAATAACCCACTTCTAAGTTTGGAGAGCATGAGGCGTAAAGTGGAGAGTGTAATAGGGCGTCTCCGGTCTAAGACGGGGGAAAAGTTTTAATGAGACCTTTGAGGATGAGTTTGACTGACTGGTTTGCGAACAGGCTGGGAAAGCCGGGATCGGAACGCGAACGTTAAACTGAACTCCTACTAAGAGGCCCCGGATGTATTGGGGTTTGAGGTGGCGATCAGTGGCGCAGTAGCACATGAAGGCACACACGGTGGAGATGAGAACAGGTTTAAGTGTGATGCCTACGGAAAAGCAAAACGTCGCAAACGTTCTCCAAGCGAATCACAAGTTTTGAGGGTGGACGCGCTAAGCCCTTCCTCATAAACCTGCTGATTCGAGGTGCCTTTCTAGGGGGCTTCTATTTAAGAGAGAGAGAGGAGATGCAGGGGAGGAATCCTGACGGGTTGAGCGCTGGCTCCTGGGCAGAGGTTCCGGAACGTCTTGTGGGCTGACTGCGGTGATCTATGGATGAAATGAGAGATTAACATGTGGATTAAACAATCGGCCGGAATCACTGCCGGGCTTACTGTACATCATAAGATGCTGACCCGAAGGTCGACGGCCGGAATCAGCGCCGGACTTATGAGAACACTACCACTAAACAACGGCCGGAATCGCTGCCGGGCTTACTGTTCTCTGCTGGGCTTACTGTACATCATAAGATGCTTGACCCGAGAGCCACTGGCCGGAATCAGGCCGGGTTTACGTACTACCACTAAACAACGGCCGGAATCGCTGCCGGGCTTACTGTACATCATAGGATGCTGACTCGGAAGTCGACGGCCGGAATCAGCGCCGGGCTTACGTGAACACTACCACTAAACCTTGCCGACACGATGGTCGATGACCTGCGATGCAGGGTTAAACATGCACAGATGAACACTACCACTAAATGTATAGATACCAGGAAAGAGAGATCTTGGATGGCCGTCTGGTTGTTGTAGGGATGAGGAATAATTACCTTGATTGCGGCAGGGTTGCTGCACCTATCCTGGACGAAGCCCTGAAATGCTATTAAGACACCACCACCAGCATGTTTACCATAGGTAAACTGAAAGATCTAGGATTGCCGGCACGAGTCGATGTCCGGGGGAAGAGGGAGATGTAGACGATGTAATGCAGCTGTTAGCTTGAGTACAATGATACATGAATGTTATACCCTGGCTTATTGTAAGCCATGTGAGCATGAACCCAATATAAATGAGACAATATGTGCAGCATAAAATGATGTATGCTTAGTGAACACTGAAACATGACCCATGATATGGGACTAGCTTAATTAGCAGTTTAATTACGCCACGGTGAGACATAGATGCACTTGATTGGGTGATTAGACTGTCTTCTATCATCTTACGTGAACTTCTCTTTCTCCCTGAAGAAACTCCCCAAAAACCCCACGGATGGGCAGCATCCGTGAATAAAAACGAAGACTCATTGAGTGTCTGAGTGAGTAGATACGGCCGCTGCTAATGTGTGGCGTTAATGGGGGTAGGGGGGGGGGTTTGAAAGATTATTTTCCATGTGGTTCCTGTGCGAGGTACTGGCAAAGCTGCGGTTGCGCCTGGGGCATACAGACCTCGGATGAGCGTCCTTGCAGGACTGCAGATGTGGAGGAATGTACGATATGGGTGGTAGCAGACGTTTTCGTTAAAGTTATGACAAATCTTCTCGTCTTGCCTATGCTGCACCTGACGGCTTTGACTATTATTCCCGGAAAACAGCATGGGAAAGACTCTAGCCCAACAAAATAAAACACTCAGTTACCTCTATCGTTAACCCATGTTTGTATAATTTAGTGAACTCTGTGTGTTGCTGCCAGCATACATGACACCTGACGTGGAACTGTTACTCGTGGAAGGGGCTACAGAGCTGCTAGACTGTCGAAAACGGTGCATTCCTCTGTCTGAATGTGCTGCACTCTGATAAATGTTTAGACAAAAGCGAAACTCTTACTGCACTTTTGGCAACGAGCATTCTCCATGTCGAGACGGGTAAAGTTTAACCACACCTCGGAGCGCGTTCTCTCCGCCACCTCCGCAGAGTGCTCCACTGCATGTAGCAGCTGCGTGTGTGTAAACTGCCCCGCCCCCTCGCACGCAGACCGGGGAGAGAGATCTCGTCTGATCGAAAATACATCATAGACGCATTTGTTTGTCTTTGCATATTAGAAATGAGTTGGCGCCATCATTTCAGGTAACGCTGTGTTGAAGCTTGAAACTGCGTTAGTTATTGAGCATTGTAATGGGTAGTAATTACCCGACTGCATTAGTAATGCAAGTAATACGTTACTGAAACTCCATACTGTAACGCGTTACACCCAACACTGTCTGGAACTCACCTTACCCCTCTTGCCAGTGCTACTCTGACGCCTATTTTAGAGTGAGGCGCAGGAGGAAGTAGCTTCAATGGGATGTAGCTTGAGCCCTGCCTGCCTGCAGGAGGGGTTGTGGTTTGAAGCCAGAATGGGTAAAGCTTCGCATGCGATGAGGACCCGTTTCGCGTGAAGCCGGAAGCGCCGCATTTGAGCGGCCCTGAAGCCAGTGATACCCTCTTGAGAGACTGAAGGCGTACGTCAATTGTTTGGGTGAAGTAGCCCGTTTCCATTAAGCCGGAGGAACTTCCGTGGAGCCCGATTTCCTTGTCTTTTCCTCCCGCGTCCGGGTTTGCGGGGCGGCCGGCTGGAACCGCTAGCCGACTGGGGAACGCCGCCTGTAGCTTAAACCGCCAGACTACGGAGCTGATGAATAATGCCTGGAGCTGGGACGAAGCTCTGCTGCTGGTTGCGCGTTGACACCTGGAAGACAGCTGATAGAACAGGGGAGAGCATATATAGAGGGATGAACAGGTGCGATCATTAGGCTTGTAAATGGAGGGGCGTGATAGGTTAGCTGAGGAGTGGCGCTCCCTGTCATTTAGATGCAGGGAGCAAGTATTGCCATGACGAGCAATACGGAGTGTTAGGTCTTCCTGTCTGAACTTGTGCTAAGCTTCATATCATTTCTCAACTTGACTGCCCCCCCTTATCTATAATTAAAGGCCTATGGGAAGAGGACTTACAATTACAATTGGATGAGGACACATGGGATTCAATCTAAACAAAGTTCACTCTTCCTCTATCTGCGCACGGCATGGACTCCTACAGTTTAAAATTCTTCATCGTCTACACTATACGAAAGCGAAATTAGCCAAGTTTTATCCTAATGTGAGTCCCATGTGTGCTAGGTGCAAGAATCAAGTAGGAAATCTTATTCACACTTTTTGGACTTGTCCCCGGCTTTGCAAGTACTGGGAAGATGTTCTTAAAACTCTCTCAGAAGTGTTTGAAATTCCTCTCAATCTGTCTCCACTGACAGCATTGTTTGGAGTTGTTGCTGGAGAAGCTCAACTTCCAAAATATAAATTAAATGCCATTGCTTTTGCATCGTTGATAGCTCGACGACTAATTCTTGTTAAATGGAAGGATGAGTCACCACCCACCCATACTCACTGGATTAGAGACCTGTTGCAGTTTTTGCGTCTGGAGAAAATCCGGTCCACTCTGAAGGGATCTACTGATAGATTTTATAAGGCCTGGCAGCCATTGATCACACACGTAGAGAAGTGCAAACTGGACTTAACTCTTTAAAGAAGATTGTGTATAGATTTGAGTGTTGCTGAATCTGGGTTACTACCATTTCTAAAGCAATATTGTACGTTTTGCATATATTTTGTCTTTTGGTTTGTCGTTTGCTTTGTATTTTTTATCATTTGTGAGAACGTGTACACTTATCTCATTTACTCTGTTTTGTTTTTTCTTTCATGCTGGTGTAGGAGTGGGGGGTATATTTGATCTGCTTTTTGGCAGTCTGGTTTAAATGTGCACTGTTGCCTCTACAGTATGTATTTGACTGCTCAATGACATTCTGTATGATTTTTCTTTGTAAAAAAAAAACAACTGATTTTCTGTGTCGTTTACCATTTATTGGGAGTGGGAAGAGTTGGGAGAGGGCCATTTTATGCTGCGCCTAGGTTCCCCTAGATCTGGGCGTAACAGCCAAATTATGTGGCCCCCACCACCATCCAAATTGCCCATCCCTGTCCGATACGATAATTTTCCTGAAAACGATGAAGCCATAGCCCCGCCTCTCCCCACGGTAAATGGTAAATGGACTGTACTTATATAGCGCTTTATCCAGTCTTTAAGACCCCTCAAAGCGCTTTACATACATGTCATTCACCCATTCACACCCATTCATACAGAGCAGTGTATGTTACACTAGGAACTAACATGCATACACATTCACACACCGTTGGCCATGCCATCGGGAGCAACTCAGGGTTAAGTATCTTGCCCAAGGATACATCGACATGTTGACTGCATGGGCTGGGATCGAACCCACAACCTTCTGGTTGAAAGACGACCTCACTCCCTCGCAGCCACAGTCGCATGGTCAGTGGCTACTGTCAGTAGCTACTGCTACTGACCAGTGGCGAACCGTCAGGGCCTTCAAGGTATTCAGAGAATACCCTGGAACACTCAGATAAAACAAACAAAAAATCGATTTAATTATATAAATAAAGTATAATAAAATGTATATAAAAAGAATACATGAGAATCGAATCCGTGTTGTTGATCTGTAATATTACAGTGTTGCGTTGATTTGTCTGTCCTTCTCGGTCCATGCACTACGCATTTCAGTGGTTTTGTGTTAGAAAAGAAAGCAACCAATCAGATCTTGTTCTGGGTCTCTGGGTAGAATATCCTTCAACCAAGGTATTCTACATCCTTGATCGAATGCCCTGGCCATTGCACTGAATGAGAGCGTACATTTGGACTGACAGTTTGATCAACCAATCATATATTGATTTGTAGCCAATGGGCGTATTCTTTCAGAATTCCCCTCGGTTCCAGGGTACTCTAGAAGGCCCGCTAGTTCACTGGCTCGAGACAGAGGATCAAGAATGCGACGAAGCAATTCATGCCGTTTTTATTGTTTTTAACGTTGAAATGACAAGTGCAACAGGTGGAGATGAAGTTGTTGCGGAATTGTTTTGAGTACCCTTTTCAAGACGACAATTTAGTGAAAAGACTGACATTATAATGCCGCGGAGGGGGGGGGGGGGGGGGGGGGGGGGGTGGCGGCTGGGTGTATCTACAGAAGGTCCAGTTGTGATAGCCACGGTTCGCCACTGCTGCTGACAGTGACCATGCTACAGATGTTAGTGCAACATCTACAGCTCCTCTACCACAACCATCAGCAACAAGTGGACATGGAGAACTACATGAACTACATGTTGCTAAATCCACCGTGGGGTATAAACAGAAGGGCAACCAGGCAAAAAAGTATTCAGTTCACACGGATATGGCTCAATAAACAACACACTCTCACTCCATAATCGCCCAGGAGCGACGTTTAGTCAGGGTCCCGTGGCGTGAAGTTGTGACGCTCCTAGGCTCCTTCAGCTTCATAAAGGGACGCAAATAGCTTTCAACTGATTGCAATGTATTCCCATCTGCGTGGGATTTGACGCTCATGGAAGCACGGCATTTGTTTGTGTCGGCTGCCCTTAAAGGCAATGTGAGCGTCCATTCCCATTGGATACGGAGAATTGTACACCCGGAAGTAAGTATTCTCCTTACTGTCGATTGATTTTACAGTGATATCTGCACTACTCATCGACTAAAAAACACTAGATTATCCTTGTTAATTACACAACATTGATTGGTTTAAATTGTGTGCAATGCTTTTGTATTTTCCCCCTTCGATTCGGAGAGACAAATATTTTTTCGGAGTAAAGGATGGCAGAAGACACTACACTACCCAGAATCCCCAGCTATCGTTTAGGACTACACCATGTGCTCTGTTTGACAAACCCTGTTTTTTTTCACCATTCATTCCAATGGCTGGCGTCTATGTCACGTGATCTTCAAATTTCTCCTTGCAGAAAAAAAAAACATGGCCGAACTTCGTTTTATTCTCGGTTGAAAATGCCTATTTTAAAGTTAGTTTGGCCATTAAAATTTGGATGTCATTTGATGCGAGAAATATTAGTTGTTATTTTAGATTATGTGTGCAGTGGATGTACATGATCTTTAGTTTGCTAGTTATTACGAAGATTACTTCAGGAAATTGCGTCCATAGAACATTTTCATTGTTACCAAGGTGGTTGACGCTGCTATCGATATTATTTCTATGTTGTGTAACTGTTTAATGGTGTTATCTTTATTGCTACCCCCTTCCCAGTCAATGTATTGTGTTGTTCCACAGCGCAAACGTATTAGTTTAACAAAATCCGCATCTAAAGATACGTTATTTTCCCCTGTGCAATTCCAGTCTCACTTCTCAGAGCACATCGTCATTAACAAATACCGGAAACAGACAAACATTTAAAAAAATATATATAATACTTTATATATAAAATATTTGTTTCTCCGAATCGAAGGGGAAAAATACAAAAGCATTGCACACAATTTAAACCAATCAATGTTGTGTAATTAACAAGGATAATCTGGTGTTTTTTTAGTCGATGAGTAGTGCAGATATCACTGTAAAATCAATCGACAGTAAGGGGAATACTTACTTCCGGGTGTACAATTCTCCGTTATCCAATGGGAATGGACGCTCACATTGCCTTTAAGGGCAGCCGACACAAACGAATGCCGTGCTTCCATGAGCGTCAAATCCCGCCGCAGATGGGAATACATTGCAATCAGTTGAAAGCTATTTGCGTCCCTTTATGAAGCTGAAGGAGCCTAGGAGCGTCACAACTGCACGCCACGGACACTGACCAAACGTCGCTCCTGGACGATTAGGGAGTGAGAGTGTGTTGTTTATTGAGCCGTATCCGTGTGAACTGAATACTTTTTTTATATCGAATTTGGTTCGTTTGCGTTCCCGTGTAAATGGGGCCTTAGCCCACAAGTGAGAAGAATCATTCATCAAGGGGAAAACAGTGAATTTAGTTAACTATCTGGCCAGCGTTTGACAGGTGGGGAGATGGCAAATGTTCAAACAAGCCCCCCACACATACGGATACAAACAGGCATGTAGATTTGGAGCAGCAACATCCCACCCTGCTTCAGTTTCCTGTCAACTGCTACAATAGTATCTGCCTGCAAGCTGTGCAACCTAACCCTATCTTATCAACTGCAGGCTCAGACACAGCCACAATACTCTGCGGTGTGTGTATGTGTGTTTGCCCCAGGAGGCATGGGGAATGAATTCAATTAACAGGAATGCACAGCTGAGTCTGAGTGTTTTTACATCAAAAACACCTACTGTATGTTTTTAGTAAACGATTGCTGCTTCTCCGTATTTTTCTATTAACTCTTGTTTAGCATATTTTACTATCCTTGTTGTTTTTGAGGCTCATCCGACCCCACAGCTGTACGTGCAGAACAATCATAATAGCTGCAAAAGCAACTTTTCTTTTTTTAAACTTTTCTTTCTTTTATTCTGAACTTATTTAAACCCAGTATGTTAAAGCATCCACAAACTTGGCTTGTACATTTATAACACTGTACACCATAACAAACTATTTAATTGTAAATAAGTTAACTTATGCATGCACTTCTCTGTAACTGCAGCTGTTACATTCTTACATATCCATCTTGTCCTGGCTTGAGTACTTTCTGTTCACCGCCTACGGTTCTCTGAAAATAGACAAATAACCCGTGCGGAGACTGAGAGACACATTCAGAGCTCTGCACCTTCAGAAACACAAAATTGCCATTTGCCAAACACGGTACTACCAACGCCTTATCTTCCTTCTCACATTTCCCAAATGTTTTGAAGTGTGCACCGTCTACGAGTATCAAAGACTGAAACCTGAAGAAATAATCGTCCTAATCAAATATAGTGCTGAACTGGTTGCTTGCATATTAATGCTTGTAATGTTTTAGACTGCTTGTATTATACAACATATGTGAAGACACGTATGTGCAAAGGTTGCAAGTGTAAACCTGAACTAGCAAATTAGCTGGAAATGAGCAGCTAATTTTATGTCCAGTGACAACAACTTTACTGTGTTCAAAAGAATGTGAAATGAACACCTATTCTGTAACATACAAGGACAAGACATAACCCTCCCTATCCTTACACAGAACCTGAGTATATTTTCCAACAATCTGCCTTGTCTGACTTTTCAAGAAGCATGTGGCTAAATTATATCACCTAACTTTTACTGACTCATCGTAATGACTCTAATTGCTCTCAGAAGATCTCTCACATTGCATCCTTATTCCTTAAATTATGTCTGGTAGAATTAATGTTTCATCTATTATATAGAGTAAAGGCACAATTTTTTCAGAATGTTGCACCGTACGGTTAGTCATCATTTCTGTGATCCAAAAATGAAAGCCTAATCTGAATTGGCAGTCCGAGTAAATTGAAACATATTACAGAATTGCTTTACAAACCAAACACAGTAATATATACCATATAGTAGGCAGGTCTGTTCTGGTACATGATACCCACAAATCACAGTGTAATTATATACTGTACGGAGGGAGTGGATGGAGATGCAACAGACAAGTGCAGACAGCACCAATTAAATGCTGGTTTAAATGTGTTGTTGTCATGGTGACTAAACTAGAAGGCTACCTCTGAAATTCAGTTTCATATTAAATGCCGTTGCTTTTGTTCCTGTGCCCGTCTCTTTATACTTCACCTCCCTCCCTCCCTCCCTGTCTGTGTCTCACTTCTTCTTCCCAGTCTTTTCTGTCTGAAAAGCATCAGAAACAGCCCCAGTTAACCAGCTTCAAACTGCCTCGTCTCCTTCTCCGCCCCTCTCTTTGTACGTCTCTTTCCATTTCTCTTCCAGCTGTGCCCTCATCCATGTTACCACGTCTGACAGTTAGCACACATTGTGGCACAAGATGCAGTGGGGGTGGAGGATTTGTGCCACGGGGGTTTACAATCTGTCTCCCCCCGCTTTTGTAAAGAAAACACCATGTTGTTTACCCTCGTGTTCTGAGACAGAGAGGTAAATGTTTCTTTATGTAATCTGTCTAATCAGTGAGAGAGCCTGACTAGAGGAGAAGCGTGGGAGCTTTGGAGTACTTTGATTTGAGTGACCTTGCCTTTTCATGCTGTCTGGCTCTGCTGCGAGTCCACACACACACACACACACACACACACACACACACACACACACACACACACACACACACACACACACACACACACACACACACACACACACACACACACACACACACACACACACACACACACACACACACACACACACACACACACACACACACACACACACACACACACACACACACACACACACACACACACACACACACACACACACACACACACACACACAACATTAATGGCTCAAAGCAGTGGTTTTACAAGTTTGAGTTTTCTACAAAAAATCATGTTTGCTTGCTATTAACAATTAACATTGTCTGTTTTGAATGTATTGTTTTAAAAATATGCATGTATCCATTTCTTCCATTCATTTCCATACGAAAATCACTTAGCAGGCACCTGCACCTGCATACATTTTTGGACTCTAAATTATTGCACGTATACAAAATAATTCCAGTGTCTCAAAAAATGTGTGTTGTGATTTTGCCGCTGTATGATTATTTAACTATGTGTGGTTATTTCCACATTCTTTTTCAGTGATCAGAGATAAATATTGCACAAAAAAAACCGTTTAAATGTTATCATACGACTGACTTGATTTTCATTGTAGTGCATAACACAATCCAAGCATGTATTTTGAGCCAGCAAATTAAACCACTGATTTCCATGGAAACTTAAGGCAGAAATACAGGATCGTTTTCAAATGGTATGCTGTGATCGTAGTCACAAACAAATAATGGGATATGCAAACCCATGATTTGGTCCCTAGAATTGTTAAGTTATGCAATAGTTTACGTTTTTATTTTTTAACAGGGAAAAATGTATCGCTTCCTGAACCACCAAAATAGATAGACACACTTCCATATGGGTGGTTACATGTGTGGGAGGAAAGCATGAGTTGACTTCAGCTCAGAGAAGGCTTGATGACTCGGGTCGGCTGGGGGAAGTTTGCCCTCAGAGAAAGGTGGAAAGCATTTGATGTGCACAAGTATAGGCAGGCAGGTAGAAAGCGGAGGAGGAGGAGGAGGAGGAACAGAAAGACTGACGGATGAACACTAGCCAGGCCGTGTATCACTGTTATTCAACAGCAGACGGTGCAGACTAATTACAATGCAAATTACAAGTACATGATACTGAGGTTGGACAAAGTGTGTGAAGCGCATGTGTTTGTGCATGTGTGTGTACACGGGTGTCTCTTCTGCCATTACATGTGGGGTTTATCTTTGCCCAGCAGGCAGTGTTGTACCATATGGTCCACAGACTATATTCCTAAAACAACACAAACTCAATCCCTCACTCACTCACTTAGACACACCCACACACACTGACTCAGACTCAAAGACACATACTGTAGGCTCACACATAAACGCCGACATGTGCCCATAAAGAGAAAAAATAACTATTGGGGAAAATAAGAAGAGAGACAGAGCAAGAGGCAGCCATCTGCCCATCTTAGATTGCTGAGAACCACAGATCACAAACCAAGTCTTTATTACACAACAAGCTAACACTGTGCTGAGTCAAGCAATGCATTACACCCCCTTGCAAATGTGCAAAGAGGGATTCACAAGAACAATGAGGAAAGGCCGAAGGGAAGTGGGATAACGAAATGATAACCCTTCAGACTTTTGTTTATTTGCCAAACAGGAAGTTTGCAGTACACGAAAACAGGACAACATGGCCCTCTGTATTCCCGTTACACAGCAGGACCTCCAAGGGGGGCTGGCTGGAGGGCCACTAAGCACCTCAGAGCCCATTATGGTCTTGAGGCTTACACAGCCTGAAATGACATGAGAAGGAAGAAGAAACAGGAATAAGAAAGGAGTGGGGGGGGGGGGGGGGGTGGTGACATGTTACGAGCATTCAGAGATGTGCACTCACTCTAGACAGGCGTCATTTGCGTAGGTCCATTCGCATTTGTGTGTCGGATAGCCCTTTGTCAAAGCTTCAAGGCTACTGCATGGGAGGGTTCATCAACTCCACAGGATAAGTGACATGCTGGAATCTGTGTGTCTGTGTCAGAGTAAATAAATAAAGAGCAGTAATGACTCTGAGTCATATGATCCCCCTGCGCAGTGACACTAATGGCATTAGCCTGAATGAGAGACCTGCTGCGTGGCCTCCTCCCGTCCCTCATATCCCCGTTTCCTCCCCTCTCTCTTCCTCTTCCCTGTTTCCTCTCCTCTGTCATCTCCAGCTTGTCTTTGAAATGTTTCCCTCACATGCATTTCTTAGTTTTTGGCAGACGGTTGCTGAAAAGATTTGGCCTACTGCTAATTGGATGACATCTTATAATGGCTTACAATCAACACACTCAGTGTTAAACATCCGAGATATCAATCAATGTTTTCAGGATTGGAGTCAACTCGGAGTTCCAAATTAAAAGAGGATCAAGGGAAGCAATTAAGAGACTCAACATGAGATACGCCTGTTAGGAATTATCCTTAGAATTCGCAGGGAATTGTTGTTTTTGATCTCTCAGAACAGTAGTTATTTTACATGTGTATAACAGCTTTGAAGACATACTGATTATGGATTTTCGTCTTATGTCTTATTAGAACACAAATAAAAGGAAACATTTGTCTAGGAAATATGCTTATCTTCTTTCTTGCAACTGAGAAAAAAATGATACTTTCTGATGTGTGTGTGTGTGTGTGTGTGTGTGTGTGTGTGTACGGTATACAGAAAGCCTGCAGCTGGTTAGCATAAAGACTTAGCCTTACTCTGTCCAAAAGCAACACATTTGATCTGCAACCCCCTCCAAAGCTGATTAATCATGTTTAATCTGTTCAATTTAAAACAAAAGTCGGGGGTATGATGGACTATGTTTTGGGCACAGGGAAGTTTTAGTGTTGTTACATCATGATCACCCACAAGAGACAATCCAGAACGCAAATTATAACCTTTGGTTTAGAAACTGGCTAGGCTGGAAGTAGCCTTATATTTACCTTGTTGACATGTTAATAGTATTGATCTTATCCATGAACTGTTGGCTATAACAAAAAAACATGGAGGTGCAAGATGTAAAACATATGACTCTTCCAGCAAGCAGCTAGTCAATAGTCGACTTACCAAAGTCTGGACAGATGGTCCTCCAGAGCTAATAAAATAAATGAAGAAATATGTGAGTGAGAAGTAAGTGGGGAGCCTAGGAGGAAGAGAAGAGTGAAGGGAAAAGGAAAAGAGCAGCACAAGGACTGACACTGAGTCACACAGCAGGACAGGAAGTCTTACATGGAGACACCCTTCCTTCCTGTCAGCTCACTGATCACCAACAGTGGACACCATTCAGTCTCACATCACATGACACATGGGACAAGTATTATGCTGGGTAGTAATGAGCATTGCACTTTGTTAAGGAGTTGTACTACTGTGTATTACCCATAGTAAAAACTGCAGCATCGAGTCAAGCACTCTCACACACACAACACCAGTCAGTAGGCAATCTTTTCAGGGAACAGTAGCATTTTCTCACCTTCTGCTTTCGATTGAAGTGCCTGTGATGATGAAAAAATACCCAGGAGGTATATATTTTTTCATCCTCAGTGTCTTCTTTTGGTAAAAGCCTATAGGCAGCAGGATTACGACACACTGAAGTCTTAGCAGCCAGACAGTGCATTTGAGCCCATTGATCAGCAAAATACTTTGTAACCAAGCACAGAGTGCCAAAGGCTGAAAGGGCATTGAGTTCCAGATTTATGTGAAGCTCCCATCTGTTAACATGCTTTTCAGTTATCTCATTGTGCCTGTATAGCCTAGCAATACATTTGCATATGAGCATTAGATGACTGCAAATATAATTTTGACACCTTCAAAGTAAAATTAGCGGGATTTGATGTAATTTTCGCAGGCAGACACTGGCTAACTTAGCTCACACCACTAAGTGTGATCTGTCATAATAGAGGAAGATGGCACATTTGTTACCATGCACCATTGCTCCACTATTGCACCAAATATGGCAGGAGATCTTGCCACTTCTTATTTAAGATACCTTGTTGAGTTATTGAAAATGATTAACACTATGGAGAAATGTTTGATGAGTTTTTTTGTATGTTGTCTAGCATGCACCATAAGGCCCAGCCAGGAAACATAGAAGAAGGGCAAAGGGCAGAGAAGAACAAGTCTGCAAGGCTGAGTAAAGTATCTTTACAAAGTTTCAAAAAATGTATTGTTTAAATAGCCTTGTTTCATGAGGAAGGAAACACATGTGTTGTGTTGTTGTAGCGAAACACTGAATATAACATAGATTTAAGAAAACGTATTTAAGTTAGACCAACATATCAATGCAACAAGTGTTCTGATCAATGATGTCAGAATCACGTCTTTCTTTCCGCAGGTCCTAAGTAAAACCGTTAACAAAGCAAAGCAGTAGTGGAGCAGGATACAGAGCCCAGGGATGTGGGTCAGCAGACTGGAGATTCCCACTGTCACAGGAGACTTCCCCTTCCATAGCTCCACACAGGATATGAGCAATTTCCTTGGAGCCTAGCTTCTCCAAAATTCCCAGAAATAATTTCAATGCAGAGGGTCATATCTGGGGCATCTGCTACATCTACCATATAGAGTATAATGTAACTTATGTATGATCATTATGCTGTTGCATGTGTGAACAGTTAGCAATTGTACATGCAGGTGTGATTGCACATGTATACACTCTACTTTGTCAGCACAAACATCTCACAGTGGTTTCACTGAAAATGAAAGAGCCCAATGTGTGAATCATGTTGTAATAACCCGATGTCATGTGTCAGCTGCAGAGGTATGAATGTTTGCTCACTTCCTGCTGCAGTGTGTTGGTGTGCGAGGCAGATACTCTGGCATTCTGGGTGGGGCTGTTGTGTAATGGTACAGGCTAAACTCAGCTGTGCAACACACTGATTTGTCCATGCACACTTCCTGTCATGACCATATTTGGAAAAAGTTTCAGAAAGGTAAATAAACATGCTTTGATACCTCGGCTGTTGATTGTGTAAATATAGTACAACATAATCCATAAAAGATCATTACCTTTTATTAGAAAATATTCTTTACGATTTACAAACTTTCTCAGATTTGTGTTATGATTTTTAAAGATTACAATTTATCTAAGAATTTTATGTATTGGAAAATAAGAAACCATTTAAAGTTAATTCTGAAGAAATAATACAACATTTTATATTTCCCTAAATTGTAAGGGTTTATATGTGAGTTGGTGTGCAGATTCAATACATGCACATTTGAGTTTGTTTCAATTATAGACATAGAATACTACATGTATTTGCCTTTTTTGGATGCCACTGGATTACTTACTGTGTGAATGAGCCGATTTATTGTTCTTGGTAATGTGATGATTTTAGGAATGTTATGAACATGACACTTTGGCACTGTTAAGGCTAATATAACCATATGTTGGATAGAAATTTGAGAGACATCCATACTAACGGCGACTATAAGGACACATATATCCTGAGAGCTCACACAAACAAGGCAGTACGGAAATACACACATACTTCTCACTATGACACATTTGGCTCTTTCTGTAGCTATTATCTCCCACAAGGTTTCTTTTTTCTGCCCCCTAGTTGCTCAGGTTATAAAACAGTATTGCATAACAGAGCCTTGAGAGAAAGGTTTGATAATAAATCTGGACTCATAACTTGGGGGAGGAAGGAGGCAGGCAAAGAGAGGTATAGAGGAGAAAATAACTATATCAACAAACCTAAACAGGAACAAGGTATCTATATAAAAATGCTCTTCCGGTCTCACCTCACCAAAGAAAACACACACCCTGAACTGAAAAAGCACAAAGTGACAAATTCCTAGAAATGCATGTCAACCCAGATTGTAGTAAAGAGGTGGCGGGAATGACAGGATATACCCGAGTAATGATGACAAGATGCAGAAACTCAGTGAGGAGGGGGAAAAGATGATGGAATGAGAAAAACAAATGGGGTTGAAAATGGGGGAGGAAGGTCACGGATGTCACAACATGTTAGTCAGAATGCTGACGTTGCCGTGGTGACAGGAGGGTAACACTAGGGTGGTGGGAGGCTGTTACATGACCCAGGATCAGGCCCTGGAGGAGAATGCCACAAACCTTTTCCTGACCAGATAGGGGGAAGGAAAGGAAAGGAGGGCAGGAAGAAGAAGCTGAGCGCAAGTTACGTGCACGTGATAAAGTTCAGCTCTGAACAAAGCAGGAAGCAGAATAATGCAGCGAGTGAAGACAGATTTCTTTCACCAGAAGGCCAAGGGTTCAGATCACACTACATCAAGCATCCTGTCCTGCTATATTGTCCAAAGCTCTACATTTACTCCCTCAGGAGCCATGTGAATATTTTCACCAGCTTTTAACTGAGCCTAGTTATTACCCTGTTGACTAGTTTGAGATGTACGCATCACATCAATACTAGAAAAGGATTTAAACTCAGATAACTGCTTGAAGACAACCAACTGAAATGGCTAATGTTAGCTGGATTATAGAGTATCCACTGACCTCGCAACATTCCACAAAATAAAACAATTTACCTCAATTGACTAAACTTAAGGCCAATAACATTAGACCAAATAATAACAGCACAATTTGATTTTACCCACTGATTATAAACTGCATAAACTCTGAAACTCACTTTCCGACATGTATGTATAAGAGATTCACTATTCACTAAAGAAGGTCATTACAGACTTAAGGGACTTCATTGGATGGTGCTAGAGATAAACTAATGTTGACCAGATATAAAGGGATTTAGTAAATCCCTTTAAAACTAGCTCCTAGTTTTAACCAAACTCAAACCTCTGCCAGAGATGCTGTTTTGTTGCAAAATGTGTTAAATGTCCTTGTAGTGGGTGTTGCCATAGTTAAAGGGTGTTGGTATTATTATATCATACACAGATTCTCATCAAGGAACTGTCACAACCAATAGTTTCTAACTTTTCTCTTCTATCAAAATCGCTCTCAGAGAATGGCCGGGTCCAAAGGATGTTGTTTTCCCTTCTCTAAATATGGCCTAATGCATCACTTCTAAACATCTGTTGACACAAACAAACAAGGAAGTATTCAAGGCCATTCACTTCTTGTAAGTCCTCTGACAAAAGACGTCAGCCTGTCATTCAACTGAGAAACCAAGCACGCACAAACCTCAGGAGCTACATCTGAGGCCTGCTGCAGAGCACCAGCAGCAAAGTCACTGACGCAGTGCGTGACTCACTCAGACCAAAGCTAACAGAGATGTTATTGAGAATGTATAGGCATCTCTCGAAAACCATATATACCGATACAGAAAGATCAAACTGCAGCCTGCCATGCCTTCACATGTATGACCTGGTTTTTTCCCACCATAATTAAAACCCTTATTGCAACTGAGCTCAATTACAAATCGGGTCCTTAAGCATTCTTTTTCCTCACTGACACCAGTGAACAAAAGCTATTTATCATCCACACAGGGGACTTTGCGAGTAATTAGTCCTGTCTGTCTGACTAGCTCAATTGACCTAGTTTCCTATTCAGATGGAGCTTTGATGCAAACTAAGGCAACGGTGCTAGGATTATCTAAAGATGGGTATAAAGAGCAGTTGGACTGCTTGCCAAGTGGGATCCATCTTGTGACAGAGCGGGGCGTGTCTGGAGGCCTGTATAGACAAACCCTGCACTCTCGCTGTTATCCCTTATCTCAGCTGATCTCTCCTTTTCTCTAACTTTGTTTGTTGTAGCTTCTTGGTGATATTCTTCTCTTGTCTATCATAGTGGTGATCAGAAGAGAGAAAAAAGCCTTGGGAACAACAAGGGTGTTACTTCCAATCAGACTTGAAGGACAACTGGAAGGCCAATGCCCCGAAATTAACCACAAAGAACACATGAATGCCACTCCTTGTCACAACTTTCTCCCCTGATCCATCTCTCTCTCAGTTCAGGCTAAAGGCATGTCCAGACACTACAGTTGAAGGAATGACAGGAATGAGAGGAATTCTGGGGCATTCCCATCTCGGCACAGTCAGCTCTCTGAATGAGAAGGTCGCTCCATGATTTACTGAGAGAGGTGAACCAAGACACAAATGGATAAAAAGTCACAACAGTTTTAACTCTTAACTGACACTTGCTATGTCCGGACGAGATATAAAATGAGAAATAGTAGTTCACACAATCAAGCCCACTCTTGTGTATGGAAAAAAGCAGCAGAGCAGCAACATTACTGTAAGATATAGCAAAATCTAGATATTAGAAGTTCCCTCACAATCTACTGTCAACTGTATGGTAAGATGTTACACTTAAATAAAGCATGGCCAAACTAAAATGAATAGTCTCATGGGCTAAGTAATACATGGATAAATATGAAACTGACAACCAATGTTCCTGTGAGTGACAACAGAGGAGGTGAGTGAAGCCTCTGCAGCTTGTGTCTGCACAAAAACTTGGTGTAGGAATGCTGCAGGAATCTAAACTGCAGTGGGCTTAAATGTGCACAACGTGGGTTAACTGCAGTGTGTGTGTTCATCTGTGACTGAAGGAGAGAAAAAACAAAGCTAATTCAGCCTTCTAGGCTAAGACAAACAACGAGTGAATGGTCATTCCTGTGTTGTTAACAGCGAAATGACTGTGACACAAACTATAAAATTAACAATGTTGCCACATATAAACTAAATGGTCAACAGTAGAAATGCTTATAGTCAAATGGATTTCAGAGCGCACACTGCCATAGAGTGCATAACACGCACATGTGCCAAGAAAAACCAGGCGAAAACCACACTCTTGAACACAACAGAGCCTCAGAAATAGCATGATGACGCTGGGAGAAAGAGAAGTCTGTAATTCAGCAAAGAGCCTATATAGTGATTAAATCCCATGTAAAAAAATGCAAACACGCACCACCCACTCTCTCTGGCTGTGTAGCAACACTTCCTGTCAGAGCAACCGCTACCAACAGCTAAATATAAAGAGAAACAGCACAGACCCTTTGCAGCAAACGATACATTTAACCCTTATCTTAAACATTGAACAACATCTATATTTAGTTATTTGCAACCAAGGAAAGGCAATTATTTGTCTAAGGCTGTACAAATCTGCCCCCACAATTATCAGCAGGAATAAGCTAAGAAAGTGAAATTGCACTCCCTGTAATAGCAAAAAAAATATGTTTATGGAAATGGAGTGGAAGATGATCAAAGAGACCGACACCCTCCTCTCGTACAGTCACCATTCCAGCAGTGACTGAACGCCCATAGGTCACGAGGCCACCCTCAGCAGCCATACCACATCCCAACCCCCCTTAACCATGGCAACCACATCACATGACTATCTCCCATGACCAGCAACCACTGACAAACCAGGCCATCCATAAACCTGATCATAACCGATGTCCTGTTGGTTGCATCTGAAACCAATAGTTATCCTCATTACATGTGTTACATTAAAATAAAAACACTGAAATTGAAGAACACAACAACATACTAAGACCTAATAACTAATATGCTTAAACCTATTAAACTCAAAACCACACAAAGAGTCTACATTGGCGCTGAGTTGTGCAGAATTAAAGGTTAGGAAGTGAAACTTTTACCTTCTCACTTTCTACAGAGATAAATCAAAGGAAACAGGAACTCGACAGGCCCCTTTCTTTCCAAAGGGCAAATTCTTCAGCTATCAGATGTTTATACCACAGCAAGAGACAGAAGCTGCGCAACAGTCAGAGATGGAGATGTACACGTACAGTATCTGGGGCATAGCTGTAATAACTTCTCCCTCTTATCCACTTACAGTTAGCAATATTATTTTAAAAGGTACAGTTCAAGTTCAGCGCTGTCTAATCACGCAACCTGTATCAGTGTCTTGGAGGAAACCTGCCATCAGTTTTGAAACAGGTGTGAACAAGCCACGGCTTGTGATGGGTGTAAGGAAGATTTGAGACCTGCTGCTATCAACAGCCAGACAAACACAAAGCACATCTGGACTAAAGTTCATGCCGTCAGCTTAGGGGAGAAAAATACAGTGTGGGAACATGGAAATGTTTTCTACTAACACACAGAAAGAATCGGCAATCACTGTAACATATGTAATTATCATAAAATCTCTTTTTAATACCACAATACTAACGTTGACCCCATTTGCCCAGCTCTTATGTACATTACTCTTTAATTGCACCTGTTGGATGCAATATTCAAGCTGAATTTCTCCTGTACCCTGACCTCCTCATGCCCCACAGTCACATGGTGCAGGCAAGGCCAAAGAATGCATATGATAGCATCGCTTACACTGGCTAACAGGCACAGATACCCGGCCCACAGAGGGGTCCGAGTCTGTGCAGGGCGGTGACAGGCAGACACATATGCTCACACATACCAAAACACAACATATACACAGTATACAACTTGAAGACCAGCACATATTTACCCACAGAAAAACCGGACTATATAAGTAAAGCTTGTGTTGCGTTTGTTTACTCCCCCGCCCCAAGCCATACTGCGGTCAGGCAGCCAGAAGGGGCTAAGTAATCCCTGTAGGTAAACAGAAGCGGATCGGGGCCTGCTCAGTCATAACGGCCTCTCCACATCACACACACTGCACCCAGGCTGAAGATCTGGGCTGAAACACTGCTACACCCACACAGTTAAGAGACATGACAGCACAGCCTGGCTTTGGCTATCAATGCACTGATAGACTGATAAGACTGACAGACGGAGAAGATAGACGCATTTTCCTCTTGATGACATTTTGTTGCTGAATATGGTAAAGGTAAAGCAAATCTACTTAATATATTTTAATTTACAATTATCTTTACACAAATTCCTGCTCTTAGGAACGGAACATGCGCTCCATAGCCTGACAATAACCATCCTTACATTACCAGTGTCATGTTTGTAAACAATGCAACATACAAGGTTACGAGGTTAGTTAGTCATCCATTTTAGAATTAGTCATGACATGTGCACAGTCTGCACACCTTAGTCTGGTTTCTTTCAGCTCTTGATTTTTCACATTCAACACATGCACAGTAATCTCAGCGTTAACCACACAGAAGGTTTTGTGTTTGTGAAAAAATAGCATTACAGGGCTTTTTGTCCGTTTGTGATTAAGGGGAAGTCCTGTTACTGTAAACTATGCATACAACAACATTTCCTTTTTTATAAACTGTTTTACTGTGGTTTTTTTGTAGTAAACTCTTATTGTTGCAGTATGTAAATATACTAAGCTATATTAAGTAATGATAAACTGTTACCTAAACTGCTCATAACATCTTTGTTTAGGATTAGCAAACTAGCAATTATGGATACACAATGAAACAAGTGAACAAAGAGAAAACACAGCATGGTTTCTTTAAAAAAAAAAATGCAATTTGTATTAAAAGTCTTGTTTTTGACAGCCCATTGTTAAATGGCTGGTCTGAAATACATCTTACAATCAGGTTAGATTTTTCAACGGTACATCATCACATTTCCTGTTAAAAACAACAAAATAAACACAAACAGAATTTGATTTAAGTGGTCTGGAAGGTAAGCATTTGGGGTTGTTATCGCGTCTAGGGTCATTCCAGTACCTCTGCATTTCAAGATATGTTTGGCCAGACTAAGCAGACATTGCAAAATGAACACCTTAGACTTAAAAAAGGCCAACGTAAAACATACAGAAAACCGCCATTCCATTAACAAAAAGCCTATTGTAGTTTCTTTTCAGCCTCCACCCCTACGAGATTATCCAGAAGAACAGTTCCCTAAATTGTGGATTGCCATGTTGAAGGGTTCTTTTGGTGATATGTAGGTTGGCACTAAATCTGAACAGCTGATTTGTTTAGGAAAGGCACTCGACACAAGGGCGATCGGGTCCCCATGTCACTTCAGTTAAGGTCCTCTAACACACTAAAGAGGAGATGAAGAAAAAAAGTGGCACTCATCACGTTTACTCCACCAGCAGATAAGTGGGGTCAATTTCTTTTGACTTTGGAAAAAAATAGGATTTGGAGTGTTGTGGAACGTCGCTCCGATAATGGGTTAGGGAGAGATATCACCAAAAATCTTTACCCACCCCAGACTTTGCAGTTTATTTAACAAAATATACTCTATCTCTCTGTCTTCTTATACAGAAACATCAATTTATGAGTGTCTTTTAAGTGTTGCCCTCCATTTCTTTTCCATTGGGGTTTAGCTCCAGTTGTGAATACAGTTGGAACTGGTGAGGGGGTTGTTGCTGAAACTCTGGATCTGACACTGTGTTGACATCAATGGTGGACACTGATCGTGCAGCAAAGATACTCCAACCCAGTAGAATTCCTGAAGAGTGGACCCCTCCCTCTGAGTCTCAGTTGCTCCCCTCCTCCTCCTCTCGTCCCCCTGCAGCATTCCTCCAAGGCCAGGGTGAGAAACGAAGAAGAGCTCAACAGTACACACTCGCTGCAACACACTGCCACAAACAAAAGATAGGAAGAGCCATGAATGAACTACAACAACCTCTGACAAAAGTAAAAACACATTTCATTTAAGGCTTATTCTGGGAGTCTTGAATCTAGGCCATAGAAGAACATCGGAATCTCCTGACTCCTGTTAACCTCATTCTGGAAAATACAATTGTAGCTGTTGTTTAACAACTTCAGACTATAGGTGTAAATATTAAACTACTAAGTGTGTAACCCTTATTTAAGTAACTCATAGCTTGTCCCTCCAGTTCAGACACTTCCCCAATCTGCTTGGCAAAACAATAGACTGCAAGGTTCCTATTGTATGTCACAAGTGAACACTAACACTGAGCTTGTTTAAACGAGCACTGACATTTAAATGAATACACAAAAAGGCTCAAATTAAGCCCAGTTGAGCATACATCCGGTATGTCGCAGTGCATGTATCTATAGGCTACTTAGTATGGACATGTGCTGAGAGGATTTCAGTAAGTGTAATAAGTAGCCTAGGTTACTGGTGGTTACATAGTGTCAATTGATATCATTAATGTCAGCTTAACATTTCAAGTCTCAACTTACCATTGCAAACTTAAAACCGAGCAAAGAATAACACTTTATGGTTGTCCTTTTTCTTAAAGAATGACACAAGACGAGCAGCACTGGTCGTCGCCATTAGGTGTTGAAGAATAGTTCATCTGTCGGACAATCTCTGCAAACAGTTCGTCCACCGACGTTTTATTTTTGGCAGAAGTTTCGATGAACGGGCAGTTCCATTCGTCCGCCAGTGCCTTCCCCTCAACGGACGAGACCTCCCTCTCCCCCTCCAGGTCCACTTTGTTTCCAACCAGAATCATGGGCACTCTCTCGTACCTTTTCACCCGAATGATCTGATCCCTCATAGGCTTGATGTCCTGGAAGCTTTGCTGGTTCACCAGGCTGTAGACCAGGATGAAACCCTGCCCGTTTTTGATGTACAGGTCTCGCATGGAGGCGAACTGCTCGGTCCCCGCCGTGTCCAGGATCTCCAGGACGGACGGAGAGGAGTCCACCTCGATCTCCTTCCTGTAGAAATCCTCTATCGTGGGGTCGTATTTCTCTATGAAGGAGCCCGTCACGAACTGGACGGTTAACGCGGATTTCCCGACCCCTCCGGATCCAAGAACCACTACTTTGTACTCTCTCATGGTTCTCAGCAGACAGTCCTGCTTCCTCTCCGCTGTGAGCTAGCCGCCCTGCTGGGTTTCAAACCGCTCACCGCTGCGCCTCCGCCAGCACTTTAGTACGGGCTCTGCTCGGTGGATACGGGGCGTTGCCCTCAACTATCGCTGTACAGGGGATAAATACGGCTGTTTCGCACCCACGCTCAGCATTTCTATTGTGGCATGTTGAGTTCCCGACGACAGCCCAGCCGGTTCTTGAGCGAGCTTCCCCCGTTTTCGTTCAAGTAGCCACTGTGCGCCCGTTGCTGTCTTTGTCAAGTCAAACACTTCCGAAACAATCTACTTCCTGTGTGTGCTTTCACAATAAATGTTTAATGACCTGATGTGTCGAAGTAAATCCCAATATGTAGAGCTAATTGAATAAAACAATTCACATGCTGCTTGTGTAGAAACAATGTGCGTAGTATTCTCTCTAATTATTACACAGAAGTAATAGCGGATTATCACATTATTGAAATAAATATACAGGCTTTATTATATCCGGTATGGTTCTTGCTAACTTTAGCTAACTTGACGTCGTGATTCCTCTGTGCTTCCTGCCCACACTGCGCACGCAGTCTGCGTCCCACGTCACTCAATACATACAAGTGTTTAGTTAAAAGTGCAGTCGGACTTATCGCACTGTCAGCGCGGCTGCTACTCACTACCCACGCAGACCTGCTGCCACACCTTAGTTTCGACATTACTGATCCTGAGGTTGACAAATGCTTGACTCATTTGCACACAAGTTACTGGAAATACCTATTTGCTGCAATGTGGGCCGTGAGATAAGGTGTGTTGCTTAACCCCCAAAAGCAATTCAGGGCTTATCTTCTTAAACTCCTGGTTCATCATGAGTTTCAATATTTCCAAAAACACAATTTAATTCAGTGTGTATCACAAAACAATATTTCACCTAAAATGTTAAACATTTTCCCAATTGTGGGATAGTGGATTGTACCTGTAATGTAGCCTACATAGGCCTACTGTTAAAAAATACCAGCAAGTTCTGATGAAAAAACAAGAACATGGAGGATGAACTTACAATTACAAATCACATGAAGCATGACTCCACATGACACATCATAGGGCTTTTGTCTTGCATTCCCCTACACTCGTGTGCATATTTTGTTTTCTTGTTGAAACCTAGCACCATATTTATCTTAATTTCCCTGTTCACTGACTTGTGCAATCGAGCCTATTTTCTGTAGTCTGTCAGATCAATATCTCTACCACAGGAAAAAAAGTTTTTAGTTTTTCTCTCAAACTGTTCTGAATTTTGAAGTTATTGCTTGACTGAATAATTGTGGTGTAATCTTTAATCCAAAGGAAAATATATTAATAATAATAACTTTAATTTATATAGCGCCTTTCATTAACCCAAGGTTGCTTATTGGTAATAAAATCAATTATTTAAATCTTCAGATATCCCCTTGTGTGTGTTCATGTGGGTGTGTGTTCATCATAACATCCACTGATAAATCGTGAAACATTCACTGTTTCTAATCAATGCCCGTCAGCATAGCGCAGTGATGATTAAACCACACTTGTGACCTCATCACCCCGAGGGATAGCTGGGAAAACTGTGCTGGATCAATAGAATCTTAATTCATCCACAAATCACAAACAGTCATAAAACACACACGTGCAGTGCGGTTACACCCATAAATGGGGAAGCACATTTGTGAGTGAGTGCATTGATTGTTGAAGCTTTAAGAGAAAAATATTTCCATACATCTAACATGGATACAGACATTCAGGGGATTTTGGCTCTAGTTTGAGTAATAGGTGAGACATGTGAGCAGCTCGTCATGTGGGCTTTCCAAGTGCCCTGCAGCCAGCCCCTCGCTAAATCGTGTTAACAAACAGCAAGTCAAAGTCTATGAAGACAATCAGCATTCTGCCCCATGGGGAGTGAGGGTAAGGTGAGCTTTAGCCTTGTGATGTGTATTGTCACATCTGTGAGAGTGATCAGCCTGAATGTAAACTAGGCCATCCTGTCAGAGTTTGTTTTCACACACCACTGATAATTAGATATGGTTACTTAATCAATTAATGTTATGCCAAAACACCAAGGTGCATTCTCCACAACAAACTAACAAAGAGATGTTTGATAGTGAAGGGTGGACGGTCTCTAATAGTTGTCATGTGAAGTACCTCACTCTGTCTTACATAAGTTTGGTGACAAAAGACAATATTTGCAGGGGGATTTTTGTTGCTGAATTATGACTTGATGTTAGTAAAAACAGGTTTGAAGTTGTTCAACTTGTATTTGCCAAATACATTGGAAAGTGCAAGACTCAATACATCTTTTTTTTGTGTTACAGTAACCATGAACATTTAAAGAGGTGTGACAGTCCCTCTACTGCTGTTCAGCAGGGTATCATTATTGTAAGTCACTTTGGAAAAAGCGTCAGCTAAATACAATGCAATGTAATGTAATGTATCACAGATATGGATTTTCAGAAAAAAGTAGCTTTCATGTTGTAATGTTGAAGCATAAACACATGATTAGACTAGTTCAGACTGCTGAGGCCTCATAATAGCTTTAGCTGAACTTAAGATTTTACTTGCAAGTAACAATGATTGTAGACATTTCCCCCCCATTTCTTACACTTTATGGCCAACTAGGAGGAGGAATGATAACAGTAACATTAAAAGACTTTGGTGGATGCACTATTTCAATGCACATATGGCCATGTGAGTAAACCCTATAGTCCTACATGTATTTGTCTATATTTTGGGTTGATTCAGAGAACTGGGAACAAGCTGTTAACACACATTGCTATATCATCAATTGTAAGTCGATATTGTAAACCTGTTGGCAAACACAAGCTTTTATACACATCCAACAGATAAAGCATCATCAGCTTTAACCTGAAGTTATTATAATAGCAATCTAGTTGTACCAAGTTGTACCATAGGTCCAATATTCTCTCTCCTTTTAATTTGAACTCTCAACATAAATCGTATGCTTTTTAGCTGCTTAATACTCCAATATGTTAAGATACTCCAATATGTTAAGATAAGATAGTCTCTTTCTGTCTGGCTCCTTTGAAATAGAGATTTTTGTAACTCTCTTAATACTTTAACTCTCCTTGTTACAGCTCCTTATAACCTCCACCAAGGGGCCTGGGCTCCTTGCTCCTGACCAGCACTTTAATCTCATATCGTCCCTAGCTTGAGCTAATTGAAATAGCCTGAAATAGCCCAAGTATGGCCCCTTTGTGATGTATTTAGTAAGAGGTGAACGTCTACAACAACAGAATAAGATGTAGTGTGAAAGGTCTTTAAGTCCTGTGAGTGTGACTGAAGAGACTAATTAAAATGTCTGAGACTAGTGAGCTAATTAATGACGGAGATAAATCCCCTCCAATGTTTTAATCCTGCAGGGACTCAGAGGCTTTTTAAACACAATGCAGGCTGTCATCTTAAAATAAAAAATACTTGCGCCATTGTAAGGCCTATGTGGTTAAAATGCAATGTTTATGGCCTCCTGGCTTTGGATTATTTTATTATAAGTTCTTCACAATTTTCCACTCATCCACTGTGGCAATGTGTGTTTTGATTTATGAATAATTCAGATGGTGGGATATGCCCATTCATCGTTTCAATAGCATCAGAGCACAGTGTAAACAAAAATGATTCCCAAAGAACATACTGTGATTTAGCTGTATAAAACCACATGTATGGCCATAACGTGAAAGCTATCTTACACATATTTTTTCTTATTAAACAGTATTACTAAGGGCTATGGATGTTAAAATGTCTAAATGAAATCCTCTATTATCTTTTCCTTTTTCAAAAGATATTGTCTTCACAGTTCACACTACCCATGTGATATGGATTTCTTTTTAGAAAAAGGGACAGTTAATTATTGACCTCAGAAATATTAGTTTGGCAAAATGATCGTAAGCCAAACACAGGCCTTTCAGCTAAAAACACATTTGTTTACCAGTATTAGCTAAAGAAAATGTATAAAAACTACTTGTTACTGTAACACCATTTTGAATTGATTAAATGTTTCTCTCCACTACAACAAATTACACATTATTTCTCCTTTGGCCCTCAAAAGCCTCAGCAGTAAAACAAATGTCCTCTCCAACGCTTGTTGACCGTCCTTTAAACAGTTCTGACAGAATTAACTTGCAGCTTTAGACCTTTTTGAGATTTTACTAACCTCAAACATATGTTGTCCAATGTAAGATAAAATACTTTGCGTTTCTTAATTTGTTGGTGAGTTCCTTGTTGGCATACGAAAGGTATTTGTTATATGCATCCCATGTAACGTAAAAAATATATTTTGGGCAATTGCATGGTGGACATTCTACAGGGAACACAGTGTGAGCATTTAGAAAGATCATTTGGCTCTTATTATTATTTGTTATTGTTTCTAACTTTTCCTGGCTAATAGGGCTGGCAGCACTGAAATAGAGCAGTTCTGCCTCTGTGTTATTCATTGTGGCTCTTTGTCCAGCGGAGGGCAGCAGAACTACATCCAACCTTTTAAATGCACTGGCATTTCCTCTATGAGTTCAGATGTTGTTCAACAGCTCAGGTGAGAAAGAGACTCCACACTGAGATGAGAGGGCAGTGAAATGTGCAGCGTATGTGTCATTTTCCAAAAAAATAAAAAAATAATACCCATGGAACATTTCTGGGAGTTCACATGAGGAGCCAACACTAATGGGGCGGTGTTTTGATTTGAGATTATATAGCATTCATATGTAAAACAGCTTCACAATTCTCAAGGGGAGGTTATAAAATGCACTGCAAGGAGGGAATTGAGGGAATCTTGCTGGATTCAGTATTGTCCAAACAGCAGAAGGAGTGAATACAAAAGGCTGTTGTCTTGTGTACAATGCCATTATATTCTCCAACAAAGCCAGAACAGCCTGGAGGAATGCTGATAGAAATTGAGGCATACCTTTTAAACCAAACTGATTGCAAAATAATAGAGAGAAAGAATGCGGGATATAAAATAAATTGGAGCAAAAAATATAAATCTAAGTTTGAAATAAAAGGAATGGGTGACAGAGAAAAGACACAGGGTCTTTCATCCAGCCCACAAAGGCAGCCTTTCATGTGTGGAATTTCGCCATCATTAATAATACATACAGTTCTATCCAGCTCAGTACAGTTGGCTGCTGGGGGTCAAAGTTTGGGGTTTAGAGTCACAGTAGCCCTCATCATTACAGAGAAGAGCCTGACATTCTCACTTCCTCTCACCGAAGTTGATAGGGGGTTTGTATTAATGAGGAATGCTGTAGGCTAAGCGAGTGTGTTCTTCTCACAAGTGGAGCTTGAATTTTGTCTATCAGGCAGATGTGAATATTCTAGTAATACCCAGATGACATTCTGAGGAGCCTGATGTCGACAGTTCAGTGTTGTGACCAGGGAGACATGGCAGAATCCCAGCAGCAACGTAATTACTGCTGCTGCTAACACAATGGGAGCAATTCATCCATTAAAATAGGAAGTACGTTAATGTGTGTGTGTGTGTGTGTGTGTGTGTGTGTGTGTGTGTGTGTGTGTGTGTGTGTGTGTGTGTGTGTGTGTGTGTGTGTGTGTGTGTGTGTGTGTGTGTGTGTGTGTGTGTGTGTGTGTGCGTGCGTGTGTGTGCAGGCACTCATCCTCTAACCCACTCCACATACACTCACACAAGTTTTAGTAAATCGGAATTGAAATTGGAAAGGCTCTAAGGTCCACAGGGATTTTTCACGGAATACCTCAAATTAATACAAATAAAACGCTTGACTTCCCGCCTTAGGACTTCCCGTCTTAGGACTTCCCGCCTTAGGACTTCCCGCCTTAGGACTTCCTATTGCCATTGCATAAAGTTATTGAGTGACATTTGGAACATTTCTATACTTATAAGACGACAGTTGAGTGTTGAAGGATGTATTTTCACATGAGCACTTTGAGATTTGAGTTTTCTTTGCAGTTCAAAATTGACAAAACACAATTTAATTTCATCAGAACTCTTTTTGGAGCTGAATAAATAGATTATTTATGGCGCATTTCCACTGCAGCGGGTAGCCCCGTTTAAGCGTCCTTAACCAACCTGATCTCACCAGAATGCGTGACTCCACCACGACTCCTTAACACCACAATGCGTGGTGGAGTCACGAACTTTGTTACATTTGCGTGTCGGCACCACGCAAACAACCCCAATGTAAAGTGAATGAGGCTCCTTTGTCGTGGTGCACACACGCATTTCTACAACGTGCATTGTGTGTAATGCAACTGTTATTTTTATTAAATTAGTTAGTTTTTAAGGAAGGCCAGAGCTTCAGCTGTGTCAACTAGATTGTTCCCTTCAGTTAACGTTATTTAAAAGATAATGATCATGTCCCCTGTATTGTATTACGAGCGTCCATTCCCATTGGATAACGGAGCATTTTACACCCGGAAGTAAGTAGCCTATTCTCCTTACTGTCGATTGATTTTACAGTGATATCTGCACTACTCATCGACTAAAAAACACCAAATTGTCCTTGTTAATTACACAACATTGATTGGTTTGAATTGTGTACAATGCTTTTGTATTTTCCCCCTTCGATTCGGAGAAACAAATATATTTTCGGAGTTTTTGGACGGCAGAAGACACTACACTACCCAGAATCCTCAGCTATCGTTTGGGACTACACCATGTGCTTATCTTGACAAACCCCGTGATCAGTCCTCAACCTCTGTGATTGGATGCGCGACGTTTACACAGAGCGTCCAAAAGGACTTTGAAATGGAATGAAACCCATCGACGGCACACTATTCAAAACAGGAATCGAACGTGTCCTACCCCCCCCCCCCCCCCCCCCCCCCCCCCTTAGGTCACAGACTCCTGTGACAGTGCTACGCAATAAAACAGATGCACAGAAAAAATAGTGAAATAGTGCAATAAGAGTCTATATACAAGTGATTGGAATATGATATATTAGATAAATAATTTCTAAGTAGCAGCCAGATGAATGTTATTTCTAAGTTCAGGTGTTTAATAGTCTTCTGGCCTGTGGGATGAAGCTGTCTCTGTGTCTGGTGGTTTTAGTCCGAATGCTGTGGTACCGCCTGCCAGACTGCAGCAGACAGAACCGTTTGTGGCTGGGGTGATGGTGGTCTTTTATAATCCTGAGGGCTTTCTTTAAGGTTAACCTGGTATTTTTAATCCACTACATTTATTTTAGTTACTTTACAGATTTGGATTAATGATGTGAAATATAAACAACCCTTAAATCAGACTTTAGTTACACCTGAATGAAATTCAGTGAAGGTGATTGTCAAGTGCCAACAATCAGGCGAGATATTTGATAGTTGGTTGCTTGAGAAGACTAAATATTTATCTGCAGATCCGTTTAAAGCACATTCATTACTCGTTATTCTCTAATAGTTCATTAAAGACTGTATATAATTGCTATTTTGCACATCCCTTTCAAGATTTCAAGATTTTCTAAGGTTTATTGACATATCATACACACAACAGTGTAGTTATGCAATGAATGAACAACTTGGGTCACAGGTTCATCAACAGTGCATTACAAGACATCTATCAATGTGTGTATACTTCCACCATTACACTGTCGTATTCTGCACATTTCTTTAAATAAAGCCTTATTAGTTAGCACATCCTCCTATCAGGCACTAAACTGTTTTACTCTAGATATCATTTGAGTATCTTCTTGATATTTTCTATTCTATATTTATATAATTGACCTTCTACTTTCCCACTATTTTGTATGTACTCTTAATATTTGAATGTTTTCATACAATATAACACATTCAAAAGTGCGTTACAAAAATGAAAGACATTAAGAAAAAGGCATTTTAAACAGTCATTAAAAAGCAACACAATCTTCCTGCATTGCAATTACTCTAAACGTGTAATAACGTGCTTTAACCAGTAGGTGGTTTGGGTTAAAAGCATAGGTTAAAAGGCTGTCAAGTTTACAGTGTTAACAAAATAAAATATACTGCTGTTTCCGGTTTAGTTTACGACGAATATTATTTTGTTATTGTTTTGATATTTGTAACACAAAAGCGATGGAAAAAACCCATAGCAACCAAAAAAAGATGGTCTTAACATGACCCAGTCGTCTAGTAGTTAATCAAAAACAATAATATCAAAACAAAATATTACTACTAACTTTATTGTGAAATTAAAACAGAACGGTAAAAGAATAGTTTCCGGTGTATTCTGATGCCCGATCTCTGTAGATAAATAAAGAACTAAGACAGATGTGTAATATTTAATGCAGCCAAACCATTTATTACAATGCATTCATGTGATGACTATCAATCAATCAATCAATCAATGTTTATTTATATAGCCCAATATCACAAATGTTACATTTGTCTCAGTGGTCTTCACAGTGTGTACAGAATATCAGTATGACAATACGACACCCTCTGTCCTTAGACCCTCACATCGTACAAGGAAAAACTTCCAAAGAAAACCCAGTTTTAAAGGGAAAAATGGGAGAAACCTCAGGGAGAGCAACAGAGGAGGGATCCCTCTCCCAGGACGGACAGACGTGCAATAGATGCCGTGTGTAAATTGAAAAGATAATACATTTGCAACATAGGTAGTCCAAATGTTTGGAAATGCATGTGTGTATAATAGGAAGATGAATCCACGAGGATATCCATCCAGGACCTATGATCCAGGACCACAGCCACGACTCAAGATCCAGCGCTCGCGATCCAGGACACAGGACCGCAGGATCATCCATGACTCCGGATCCCAGCGTATATAGACACCAAAAAGAAAGACATTTGGGGAAGCTGGGTTAATCGGAACATGAGTGTACACGGGTATAGACAGAGAGAAGGAAGAAGTAAGATGTCCCCCGACAAACTAAGCCTATATCAGCAAAACTAGGGGCTGAATCTAATCAGCCCTAACTATAAGCTTTATCAAAAAGGAAGGTCTTAAGCGCACTCTTAAAAACGGATAGGGTGTCTGCCGCCCGAACACAAACTGGAAGCTGATTCCACAAATGTGGAGCTTGATAAGAAAAGGCTCTACTATCAAAGAGTAAAGCAAGCACTGCTGAATAAAGTATGATTTTCTCTTTTACGAAACGTTTTTTTTTATATGGAATGCAGTTGGAGGTCAACCAATCAAAGAACTTGAGGACTGATCACGGGGTTCATGGTGTAGTCCCAAACGATAGCTGAGGATTCTGGGTAGTGTAGTGTCTTCTGCCGTCCAAAAACCCCGAAAATATATTTGTTTCTCCGAATCGAAGGGGGAAAATACAAAAGCATTGCACACAATTCAAACCAATCAATGTTGTATAATTAACAAGGACAATTTGGTGTTTTTTAGTCGATGAGTAGTGCAGATATCACTGTAAAATCAATCGACAGTAAGGAGAATAGGCTACTTACTTCCGGGTGTAAAATTCTCCGTTATCCAATGGGAATGGACGCTCGTAATACAAGACATGATCATTATCTTTTAAATAACGTTAACTAAAGGGAACAATCTATTTGACACAGCTGAAGCTCTGGCCTTCCTTAAAAACAAACTAATGTAATAAAATTAACAGTTGCATTACACACAATGCACGTTGTAGAAATGCGTGTGTGCACCACGACAAAGGAGCCTCATTCACTTTACATTGGGGTTGTTTGCGTGGTGCCGACACGCAAATGTAACAAAGTTCGTGACTCCACCACGCATTGTGGTGTTAAGGAGTCGTGGTGGAGTCACGCATTCTGGTGAGATCAGGTTGTCCTTAACCGTCCTCAAGCGGCCAGGCCAGTTTTTGGTGGCCTTTCCATATAGCCTAGTACCGGCTAGCGGGTACTTTTTCCCTCTTTTTCCGGCCCCATAAAATCGTGGTTCTATCAGACCAGGCCAGGGCTGTGACGTCAACACTCGACTGCTGATTGGTCAGAGAGAATCGTCACAAGATCGCGCGTGAGATCATCCCCAGCATTGCATATAGATCTAGAAGCAAGCTTGCAGCATTTTGTAAACGGAGGAGCTACAAAAAAGGCAACGTCGAAGAAAAGCACACCGTGGTCAACCGAGGAGGTGACGACGTTCCTTAATCTCATTGGGGATGATAAAATCCAGCGGGAGCTCGACGGAACAACGCGAGGACTTTCCTGCGATGTAGGGAAAACAGCAACGGCTTTACTGGAGTCCCTGCAAGGTACGCTCACTTCTAACAAAGAAGTCTATTTTATCCTTACATTAATGTTCCACAACCCATGCTTTTATGGAGCCCCGAAGAGCTACATAGCTAGCTAAGGCAGATAGCCTTAGCTAGAGCTATTGTTTGCTAACACCATATGTGCCATTGTTTACGTTCAGTTTTTCTTTTCTATAGTTGTTGTTGCTATTTAGTATTGTGCTGCAGTAGTTTGTGGAATTAACAAGTCATGTTGCTGTTCTAGATGATTACATTGGGACTCGTGAGGAGGAACATTCCCGAACAACGGGTGATGGCAGTGTTCCGTCCACATCGTCATCGAATCCAGAACGGACCCCAGCCGAAGAATCGACACCAACTCAACCACCAACACCGAGTGCCATCACGACACCGCATCGTGTGGTTCTAGGTAAGAAATAGAAATGGCAAAACGACTGGAATTGTGTTTTGTTTTTTTAAACCTTGGATCATCCATCGTCAGTAATTAAAATAAGCTATACCACTGTGTGGAAATGCTCTGTTACAAGTAAAGTCTTAGCTAGTAAGCAGCTAGTACAGTTGTGTGTGACATCCTATCATATACATATATTTATATTCATTATCAACAGGCTGGACATAATGTAATTCACTTTCACAATCATTGTAAACATCTAGGGCCAGAACTTTCTTTAGTTCACCTTACTGTTGTTCTGTTTATACATGTTATTCTTATATCCTTGTGTGACCTGTACCTGTCCTGTGTTTTTTCCTTATTGCTAATTATTATCTTATTGTCACCCAGGCAAGAGGAAACGAGGAGGAGAGGATCGGTCCCAGCAGGAACGGCACCATGACTGGGCAGCCGACTGGCCCGTCTCCTCCGTGATACTTAAAAAAACCGTAATAGTTATTGTACATATTATATATTTTATCTAGTTAATTTTTAAATGCAACATTTGTACTTCCTTGTTTATTTATTTTCTTAAAAATGTTCATTTTATATTTACAAATCCATGTATATTTATGCTGGCTGCAATACAGTTTTACATTTTTTTTTATTTGTATTGTTTAATGGCATGCCTTTTTGATACAACATTTTTTTTGTATTTTTATACTGCCATCAATAAAGTACTTCTTTGACCTATCTTATCTCTTGTTGATAATGAATGGCACCCAACAGAAAAAAATCAGATTCACATCATCTTGATTTAGAGAAGATATAAACATACATGAATTTATAAAGCAATAACAAACACCAACAGTTAGGAAAAAGCCCCATACTTTTAAGAGATTTAAAGCAATAAATTGAGTTTGCTAGCTTGAGGTCCTCCTCTAAAACATTATTACATGTTTATTTTGTAATAGTATTAAGAATACATGATAAATATATAATACATGTAGAAATTGCTCAATTGTAATACCCTCGTTCTACTAGACTCAAACACATTCCTTATATATTTCAAAGACGAGAGAACAAAAGAAACCTATAACCCATTCAAGCAAGCTTTTAACATGTCTAGAAGAAAGATTGAGGTTATATTTTAATATATTATTTTATATTGTGGATACTTTAGCCTCCATCCATGTTTACAATTGTCCACACTATTTTACACTTGCATTTATGAATATAGTGTTGCCTTGTTTTACACTTTAGTATTTATGTTTATAGTTAGCTTTGATATTTGCTTAATTGATTAGAAAGATTTTCTTTTCATGATCTGATATTTCCTCAAATGTTATTATGGGGCAGTACTTACTGGTGCTTGAATTTCAAATATTCAATTCAGATAATATTTGTTTAAAACATTTGACAAACACATGTATATGAAAAAAAAAGGATTTATTTATGTTCAATACAATGAATACAATACAATGCTTGCTGTGATCACTTTCCTTCTTGCTGTGATAACATGCCACACACCAAGAAACAAGTAAACGATCGCTTCCACATCCTCCATTGTTGTGTGTGTTTTGTGAGTTGTGTCGCATTGAAGATGACGCCACTGCAGTTTTACCCAGCGTCGCTCCGACCAAAAAGCTGATCGCCTCGCCTACACTGCGTTGCTACCCCAGGTCCTAAACTGTAATGGAAATGCGCCACGGCCTGAGCGAGGACGCTTAGGGACACTTAAACGGGGCTACCCGGTTGCAGTGAAATAATCTATTTATGTGCTGATACAGCATTCCCACTATCTGTTATGCTAAGCACAACATTCTTTATTATTCCCCCGGGTTATTTTGCACCTCTTCTTCTCCCACATTCCACATCGCAGAAACTCCGTTCACACATCAAAGCGTTCAGCTCGGTCGGGATTACTTTTCGTATTCGTAACTTTCATAATTCCAGAGATATATCCCATAATTCATCAAATTTTTTACATGGAAGTCAATGGAGAAACTCTTCAACAATCTTCATGCAACTTCGACTGCTAACTGCTCCTTCATACTTTCACTCAGAAACCTGTACTTTACACATCTTTCTGACATTATTCATGTACCACAACTTTTAAATCTGATTCGTACTTTTAGAGATATTAAACATTGTTCAGACCTTCTTCAGATTTTAGAGTGCGTGATGTCACAGCTAGAGTGGAGGACAGATTTAATTTTGCCTTCATATTTTCTTTTAAACCTGTCATAATTCCCAAACCCTACATTCCTGAGACATAATTGTTCATGAGAAACGTGGGAAAACATCTCGTAGCTTTAAAAAAAAAGAAAAAAGAAAAGCAAAATAATTAAACAAAATGCCTCTTGAGGGCAACTTTCAACATGTCTCCATTAAACCCCATTGTAAGTTCAGCCTCATCTTTCCCCACCACAGCAGCCTGCAGACTGTAATAATGTGGCCTTTTTGGCAGATGAACTAAAGGTGTGCACCTTTAGTTCATCTGCCAAAAAGGCCACATTATTACAGTTATGTACAGTTATATACAGTTGTGACGTGCCACAGGGGCGGTTCTAGGGGGGGAAGGGGGGGCCAGTGCCGCCCTAACACTGACCTCTGACCCCCCTGTGGCCCCCCTAAAAATGAAAAGTGAAAAATATGAAAAGTTTATGATTTATTACACGATTTATTGAATGACGGAATAGGCGGAACTAACGTTATTCGTCATTCTAGTCAGTATATAACTATATAGTTGTGAAATGTATATCTAGCGGTTATACATTTATATTCTGCGTTGCTGAAGTGTTGTCCTCCCCCTTTGTGTTTGCTCTATAGTTTCAAAATGAAGCGAGAAAAGGACATAATTATGTCCTTTTTCGCCCCCCAAAAAAAATATGATGAGGCAGACAGTAACACACAGCAAGAAGTGCAGGTTGCCACAGAGACAGAGCCAGAGGAATTTTCAGAAGAGACTGATCTGGAAATTGAAGGTTCAGAGCAGGGAGAGAAACATGGGGAGTCACAGAGTGAGGCTGAGGATGAAATCGAGAGTGAGACAGAGGATAGATCCACAAGTACTGGAACATCAGGTTTGTGATTTTGAAAAACAAATGTGCCTGCTTTAATCGTAGTTACAGTTCAAATGGTTTGTCGGAGTGTGTGTGATTCTAATTCATTTTCCCTCATGTCATAAATCTTTTTTTTAACACTTATATTTTATTAAACATTTTCAAAGACAAAACATACGGACAATGACATGGCTCACACACATCACAAATAGGACAGGACAATAACATGAAGGGTGGGGGGTAGGGGGATTACAGTGTCAGTTACATTTTATGTATGCATATGGCGTTGTATTTATACATGATTTGCTTCATAATATAGATATACTTCTTTTTTATATATATACAATGTTTTTTATTATAAAACAAAAAAAAAGTGTAATAAATAAATAGATACATATATAAATATATATGCACACATATGTACATATACACACACATACACATCTTCACCTATTCATCCATTTCCCATTTCATTTAACTTCTTTCATTATTATTATTACAATTATTTTTCTGTTTCTTCAGAGCTTATTTATATGTATTTATTAATATTAATATATTTATTGTTGGCAGCCGAGATGGTTTGAGTCCAGGAAAGCCCTTATCTTATCCCAAAGCCTGTTGTCTGGCTTAATCAAATATAAAGCAGCTTCGTGTCATAAATCTATTAATATAGATATCTAATTTGTGGTTGTTCATTGCTCTGGTAAATGTGCATGTATAATTTATAATGATCTGTTTCAATTATAATAATAATAATAATAATAATAAACATATTTGCGTTATCTTTCTCCACAGCAACTGCAAAGAGGAGCCACCAATGCAACCACACCCTAAATTGTTTCCAAGGACCTGGATGGGCGACCGGAGAAGGAGTTTCAAGGCTGACTGGTACAAGATTCACCCCTGTCTTGAGTACTCCAAAATGTCAGACTCTGCTTATTGTTACGCCTGCAGACATTTTAGCCCTCCGAATAGCACAGACACTGTATTTGATTCACCTTCAGGTTTCAAAAACTGGAAGAAGGCAACATACAAAGAGGGGAGATTTGCAATCCATGCCAAATCTGAGCGGCACATGCACGCAATGATGGCATGGAAAAACTACCGGAGAGCTGTGACATGCAACATTGGCAAATGTACTTAACAAAGAACATAAGAAACTGGTTCAAGAAAATCAGACAAGACAGAACAAGATAACAAGATAAACACGGGTTTCGTACAGCCTTTTTCTACCCTGTCATTGATCAGATGCTCAATGAGTTTTCAAAACACAAACTGTGACATGATGAAAATCATCCAAGCTCTTAACCCCAAAAGTGATGCATTTCTGAAGGAGACAACTCTGTTTTCATTTGCTCAGTTGTATGATGCAAATATTGAGGACTTGGAGCATGAACTACGTCAGTTCAGCAGAATTTTAGATAGGAAAATATAGATTGGGATGCAGAGACCTGATAGTACAGTGGAGCTTGTTCAGTTCATTAAGCCTTATAAAGAAGTGTTTTTTGAGCTCTTCAGACTCTGCAAAATAGCAGTCGCAATCCCAGTCAGTTCTGCTTCCTGTGAGCGTAGTTTTTCTACATTGAAGCTGGTCAAAACTTTTCTTAGATCCACCATAACTGATGAGAGATTGAGCAATCTGGGTGTCCTTAGTATTGAGTCAAGGAGGTCAAAGGCTTTGAGTCTTGACTTATTTGTTGATCGGTTTGCCAAAAACCGCAGGATTTTGTTGCTGTAATGTGACATTTTGGGAAGGAAACTACAGCCTGGGATGCAGACACCCTTATGTAAAGTAGAGAAGTAACTGTTCATTGCCTTTATTTTTATATATAAGTCTGTGTGTTTTCCAGATATCACTGTGTTACGTTTATTAGAAATGTGACGGAATAGACAAAACTGATTAGTGCGCGTGCAGAACAGGTGTGCTTTCTGTATTCAGTCTTCATGTTTGTTAAATAGCCTACTTGTCTGTGCTTATGGGAAATAATACATCTGAAATCTATGTATTTTATTTCATTTAAAGTCAACATTTAAGATTTGTAGACTTTTACATTAAATCCTTTTCTGTGGATTTAAAAATGTATATTTTCTGGTACTCTTGTTGCGTAAACTTGTTGATCGGTTTGCCAAAAATCACAAAAACCGCAGGATTTGTGCTGTAATGTGAGATTTTGGGAAGGAAACTACAGCCTGGGATGTAGACACCCTTATGTAAAGTAGAGATCAATCAAATCAAATCAAGTTTTATTTATATAGCACATTTATAAACGATTTTTGGTCGAGCCAAAGTGCTGTACATAAAATAAAAATAGCCTACAGTAGAGACACTTTACAGCAAATACAACAGCACAGATTGTTCAGAATATCAGTATGAGAAAAACGACACCCTCTGTCCTTAGACCCTCACATCGTACAAGGAAAAACTTCCAGAGAAAACCCACAGTTTAAGGGGGAAAAATGGGAGAAACCTCAGGGAGAGCAACAGAGGAGGGATCCCTCTCCCAGGACGGACAGACGTGCAATAGATGCCGTGTGTAAATCGAAGAATACATTTTACAGCATATAGACCGAATGTTAGGAAATGCATGTGTTTGTAATAAGAAGATGAATCCACGAGGATGTCAGCTACAATCCTGTGGAAGCCATCAGGGAAGCAGCATGACGAGACTCAAGGCAGGACCGCAGAGACAGGTTCAGCCACGACCCGAAGTCCACGACTTAATCCAGAACTCAGGATAGAGGATCCAAGACACAGGACTACAGCAAGAGGATCAGCCTCGACTCCCGTTCCCGGCGTAGATATAGATACAAAACAAGAACAAATATTTGTCTGGGTTAATCGGAACAAGAGAATACACAGACACAGACAGAGAGGGAAAAGGTCATTGGATAAAAGTTATTCTTGATAACCCTCTAGAAAGATCTCATGAACTTCCCCACTCAATCTATCAAGACCCGAGCAGTTCTATTAGATATAGATAAGAAACAGAGATAGGGAGCACAACAACCTATCTCTTCGTCAGATGCACTCCCCCGCTTATCTAAGCGACTCTATACCCCGTTGAGATGTAACTGTTCATTGCCTTTATTTTTATATAAAAATGATATGGTGTTAGTGCAACAATTGTACTATAACTTAAGCTGAAGCTAACAGTAATAACTATAAGATCTATCTCAGTGGTTCTCAACTGGTCGGTCGCGAACCAAAAGTGGGTCGCGGACCCGTTTGGAGTGGGTCGCGGATGTGTGAGTGAAGAAAAACAAAATTTAAATGTTTTCTTTTTGGGGGGGAAAAGTCAAACTTTTATTTTGAAGGCCCGATTTTCTAACGCTGTGCATGCAGTCGGCGTTGGACTGGAAGTACCGGAGACCATAAACGGTTTTGAAAACTTCTGTCACGTAGTGATTATCTTCTCAATAAAATATCTTTGCTGATGTTTTTTCGAGTCTTCTGGCCAATCCGAATCAAGATTGTTGCCGGAAGTCCGAGATGGGTCTGTCTGCAGACCGCAGCAAGGAGGCGTTTCCTATAGGGGCGTTTCCTATAGGGCGTCTCCTATAGGGGCGTTTCCTATAGGGGTGTTTCCTAACTTTTTTTATCCAGCTGCTTTTATAAATCCTCGCAGAAGAAGTCATTGTTCTAGTGATGGGAATTCCGGCTCTTCTTGCTGAGCTGGATCATTTGGCTCACCAAGAAGAGCCGGCTCTTTCGGCTCCCAAAGGGCTCTTCAGTTTACCACATATTATACCTTTTAATTAAATCAAATGTAGCGCTGTTTTGACTAATGATTTATATGTGTACACATATATCACTTAAATTATTCAAGACATCCTTTGTACTAAAGTATTCAAAAGTAAAAATTACATGTTTAATATAAATTATTTGCTGTGGCCAATTGTCTTCATTGCATTTACAGACCCGTGTAACTCTCTGATACCACCCAATGAATGCATTGCCTTGCTTGTAGAACCACGCTACACAAAACAGATAGCAACACCTATAAAAACTATTTAAAAAAAGGGGCTACTGTATCAACCTATATAAAGTATATAAATATAGTTTTTCTCCCTGCAGGAGAGGGGAGCGTGCTTTGAGATCAACTGCTAGGCTGCAGCGGGGAGAAGAGGGGGACAAAAAGTAGGAAGAGAAGTAATGGGTCAGAAACCCTCCTTTTTACGCAGCGGTCCAGACATAGACATCATAGCGACGGCGACATATATTCAGTTGCCAGTTACTTTTGGCATTAGGGCAGGGATATCTTTCAAGGTTTGACATAATGAATTGTGCTACTTTTAAAGCAAGCAACGATGTTTTCAAATCTGTAATCAAAAGCTCCTCAAAAACACTATAGAAGCAGTTCCTGCCGTTGTTACGTTAGTTCAAACAGTAACAACGGACTACTTTTCTTAGCGGATGCATGTCAATTTAAATCAATACAAAAAACTATTTTTTAAATCAATAAAATCTTTTTCTAAATCCATAAAAGCATTTCAATTATTATTGGGAGTCATGTCGTTACTTTGTTGAGAATGTGGCCATGTGTAATAAGCGGGATAATGTCCACATTGCACATTGCATAATGTGCCTTCATGCCGATCTAGATCCCTCCGCAAAAACAAAACAAAAAACGTCTCGTTCGCGGGCGAGAGCCGGCTCCCGTCGTTCACTATAGGAAACGCCCCTATTAGGAAACGCCCCTATAGGAAACGCCCCTATAGGAAACGCCTCCTTGCTGCGGTCTGCAGACAGACTCTATTGGGAAGTCCCCACGGAGAATAACTTTGTGGTAGAACTCTTCTTTATACATCCATGGGTACAACTTCAGATAAAAATTAACACATAATGAAATATGACCCCCGGTTTGATGATTGACAGGTCACAGAACAATGGGAGCTATCTACCCTTACCCACAATTTAAAGTAAGTTACACAGACTATCTCCTCTTTACTCTTCTCGCAGCAAGATGTCAGAAGAAAGTGAAAAACAAACAATCGCATAAAATATCATCAACATGTCGGGTAGTAATAGATTTATTTATTTTCTTCTCAGAGTGTACCAGAATGCATAGTTTATGTTAGTATGTCTAAAAATCTCCTGGGGGAGAATCCCCCCAGACCCCCCTGCTGGGGTTGGGTTTTCAGCATGTGTGCCTTTTTATATAGTTCAGCTTTGATTCCATCATCTCATTAAACCTTTTTTAAAAGCATACTTTAGTTCTGTGAAGGGATATAAGGGATATATGCACTGTACTTCACTTTTATTAATATTGTATGCTGAAAAGCGTATATATTACAGCACGTTTTTTTGGGGTAGATAGATTTGAGTGCTTCAAAATGTTGGGTCGCGATGTATTGACCAAGTAAAAAGTGGGTCCCGAGGCCTGACCAGTTGAGAACCACTGATCTATCTGAAATAAATAAGTGTACTGAAACAAATACCAATAACTGTATTGCATTGTTTTCTTATGCACAATTACTTCATACTGTCTAGTTCTCTTTTTCGTCCTGCATTTATTGTGCCCCCCTCAGAAAATAACTGGCCCCCCCAGTCAAATTGGTCTAGAACCGCCACTGACGTGCTGAGTCTCTTCATAAACGGACACAAAGAGCTTTCAACGGATTGCAATGTATTCCCATCGGCGGCGGTATTTGACGCTCAGGGAAGCACCGCATCGGTCCATGTCGGCGACACTTAAAGGCAATGTGAGCGTCCATTCCCATTGGATAACGGAGGATTTTACACCCGGAAGTAAGTATTATCTTTACTGTCGATTGATTTTACAGTGATATCTGCACTACTCATCAACTCAAAAACACCAGATTATCCTTTTTAATTACACAACATTGATTGGTTTAAATTGGGTACAATGCTTTTGTATTTTGTTCGGAGTTTAGGGTGGCAGAAGACACTACCCAGAATCCTCAGCTATCGTTTGGGACTACAACATGTGCTTTGCTTCACAAACCCCGTGATTAGTCCTCAAGCTCTGTGGTTGGATGTTGGAGTGGCAGTGTGCGAAGTTTACACAGAGCGTCAAACAGCACTTGGAAATGTAATGAATCCCATCGACGGCACACTAACCACAACAGGAATCGAACGTGTCCTACCCCCCCCCCCCCCCCCCTTAGGTCACAGGCTCCACCAACAGTGCAACACAATAAAACAGATACACAAAATAGTGCAAGTAAATAAAAAAATTAAAATAGTAAAAAGTGAAATAGTGCAATAAGAGTCTATACAAGTGATTGGAATATGATATATTTGACAAATAATTTCTAAGTAGCAGCCAGATTAATGTTATGGATGTTGTTTCAAAGTTCAGGTGTTTAATAGTCTTATGGCCCGTGGGATGAAGCTGTCCTTTAGTCTGGTGGTTTTAGTCCGGATGCTGCGGTACCGCCTGCCAGACGGCAGCAGATAGAACAGTTTGTGGCTGGGGTGATGGGGGTCTTTTATAATCCTGAGGGTTTTCTTTAAGGTTAACCTGGTATTTTTACTCCACTACATTTATTTTAGTTACATTACAGATTTGGATTAATGATGTGAAATATAAACAACCCTTAAATCAGACTTTACACCTGAGTAAACATGTCTTATTCTATCTACATAGATCTTATAAGAGTATAATTAAGCAATAGCTCACGACAGGCCATGGTATATGCTCATTATATCACAGCTAAGGGGCGTGGTTCGGCCCGACGCAGAAAGAAGACGGATTGTCTTCTTTCTGCAGGAGGAAATGGCTGGTTCTGGCCGACTACAAGGCTATTGTTGGTTACATCTACGAGCTGTTCAAAGGGGATCTATTGTTTCACAAGAAACGATGAGACTTGTAATCAAGGCTTTGGATCCAGAAGGAGTCGAACGATAGCCTTGTAGTGGAATCGGAATGAGCTCCCCATTGAAATCAGGACAGCTGAAAGCTTACATATCTTCCGGCGCAGACTGAAAACTCATCTCTTTCGACTCCACTTCGAGCGATAGAATTACTAACAAATAATTGCTAACAAAGCATTTATACTAATAAAGGACTGGCTTATCTAAAGCAGTTGAGTAGCACTTGATATGTTTCAGCTCTATGAAACCTGATGTACTTATATGATTCTGCTTTCTTCAAGTTTGTATTTTGTTGGTCGAATGCACTTATTGTAAGTCGCTTTGGATAAAAGCGTCAGCTAAATGCAATGTAATGTAATGTAGTCGGCCAGAACCAGCCATTTCCTCCTGCAGAAAGGAGACAATCTCCTCCAAGTCCGCTTCTCAAGTCACTTATGAAACTACGACTTTAATCTCGTAATTATTACTTTATTCTCGTAACATTACGACTTTATTCTCGTAATATTACGACTTTATTCTCGTAATGTTGCGACTTTATTCTCGTAACTATGACTTTATTCTTGTAATATTACGACTTTATTCTCGTAACTATGACTTTATTCTCGTACTTTACAAAAATGAAAGACATTAACATTACATGTCACTTGTTAGACGCTTTAAGAAAAAGGCATTTTAAACAGTCATTAAAAAGCAACACAATCTACCTGCATTGCAATTACTCTAAACGTGTAATAACGTGCTTTAACCAGTAGGTGGTTTGGGTTAAAAAGCTGTCAAGTTTAGAGTGTTAACAAAATAAAATGTACTGCTATTTCCGGTTTAGTTTACGACGGATATATTTTGTTATTGTTTTGATATTTGTAACACAAAAGCGATGGAAAAAACCCACAGCAACACAGAAAAGATGGTCTTAACATGACCCAACGGTCTAGTAGTTAATAAAAAACAATAGTATCAAAACAAAATATTACTACTAACTTTATTGTGAAATTAAAACAGAAAGAATAGTTTCCGGTCTATTCTGAGGACCGATCTTTGTAGATAAATAAAGAACTGCGACAAATGTGTAATATGTAATGCCGCCGAACCATTTATTACAATGCATTCATGTGATGACTTTCAAAGAGTAAAGCAAGCACTGCTGAATAAATTATGATTTTAGCTTTTACGAAACGTTTTTTTTTCATATGGAATGCAGTTGGAGGTCAACCAATCACAGAGCTTGAGGACTAATCACGGGATTTGTGAAGCAAAGCACATGGTGTAGTCCCAAAGATAGCTGAGGATTCTGGGTACTGCCATCCTAAACTCCGAAAAAATATTTGGGGGAAAAATACAAAAGCATTGTACACAATTTAAACCAATCAATGTTGTGTAATTAACAAGGATAATCTAGTGTTTTTGAGTTGATGAGTAGTGCAGATATCACTGTAAAATCAATCGACAGTAAAGAGAATACTTACTTCCGGGTGTAAAATCCTCCGTTATCCAATGAGAATGGACTCTCACATTGCCTTTAAGTGCCGCCGACATGGAATGATGCAGTGCTTCCCTGAGTATCAAATACCTTCGCCGATGGGAATACATTGCAATCAGTTGAAAGCTCTTTGCGTCCGTTTATGAAGCTGAAGGAGACTCAGCGCGTCTTAACTGCACGCCATAGGACCCTGACCAAGCGTCGCTCCTGGACGTTCAGGGAGTGAGACTGTGTTGTCTGGACAGTACATGTTGTTAGCTCAAATATAAACACCTGTGTTATGGAACACGATGATGTCATAACTCCAACTGACATGCTCAGAGCAGCAGACTTCAGATAATGTTTAATGGTCCTGCCCTCAACAGCTCTACGTCAATTATGGGGTGTCATCATATGCCGTTTCCATGGAAACGCATCCCTCGCCATAAAACACGATGTCGCTGTAGCTCCAATGGACACAGTACGGTCGTCCCACAATCTTCACCTGTATATCACCTTTCCATGCCTCAACAGCTCTACGTCAAATCTGACATCTCACCATATGCCGTTTCCATGGAAAAGCATCCCTCGCCATAAAATACGATTTTGTCGTAAGGCCTATGAAAAGGGTCAAAACAGCACCAGACTTCAGATAATGGTTAACGGTCCAGCCCTCAACAGCTCTACGTCAATTATGGGGTGTTATCATATGCTGTGTCCACGGAAACGCATCCCTCGTCAAAAAGACGATGTCGCTATAACTCCTATGAAAATGTTCAAAAAGTGCTCAAACTTCACATGTTTGCTAACAGTCCAGCCGTGAAGACATCTACAGGACGGTTTTGAGATTTCTTCAATTGCCGTTGCCATGGCGACACAATGCTCATCATGAAACACGGTTTTCTCATAACTGCAGTGAAAATGCTCCAAACGGCACAAAACTAAACAGGTTTGGTAACGATGCAGCCATCAACGCATCTAAGCGTATTATGGGATGTCATCAAATGCCGTTGGCATGGCGACAGATCATTCACCATCAAGTTAGTTCAAAAGTTTGCAGTTCAAATGTTCTGCTGCTTTTCCAAGCCTTTTTACTTTATTTTCTTCTCTCATCACACATTCAAGCCCCCAGTGTTCATTTATCATTTCAATCTAAATTCTTCACTTTCTTCTTACACATTACATTTCAGCATAGCAGTTTAGCATCAGATTTTCAGCATAAAGCATTCCCACTAGCAATGTCTTCATGAATTGCATTCTCTAGTTTGTTTAGCTGCTTTCATCCTTAAAAAAAAGATTGATACCATCTGTGCACAGAAAAGAACTGTAAAGGGGACCTATCATGCAAAATGCACTTTTGTATGTCTTTTACATAAATATGTGTCCCCGGTGTGTTGGGGAACTCACGCAGCGTCAGAAAATAAAACCCTTTCCTCCGTACCCAAATCTTTTAAAAACGGGGGTACAACGAGCGGATACGGATTTGCTGCCGATATGACGTAATTTCGGATGGTGGACCCACAGAAAGTTGCTATCAGAAACAATGCCTGACGTGTTTTGGACATAATATGGCCTGTGTTTACATTAGCAAGCCTCACTAACACTCAGAGATAAACTGTATTGGAGAGAGCATGTGTTTAAAAAGCAGGAAATATAACAATGAATTCACCTTGTGATAAACCCGCAAGAGAAAAGGCATTTGAGCTCCATAATGTTTCAGAAATAATCCTTGATATGGTTTAGAACAGGATGGCGTTTCATCACAGCAGAATTTAACTTTATCTCCGGTAGAATTCTGATCAGGCATTAGCTCCGCCTTCTCTTTTTTTTTTTTTCAAGCTAAGGACCCAAAATCCTCATTTCTCTGACAGGGCTGAAATAAAGGGATATGAGGGATGTCTAATGGCGCATTTCCACTGCAGGGCCTTGCACGGCTTAGGCCTTGGTAGGCCAGGCTCACTTTATGCGTTTCCATTACAGTTTAGGAACTGGGGTAGTAACTATAGTAACGCAGTGTAGGCGGAGCCGTGACGTCATCTTCAATGCGAAACACAAAACCAACATCAGCCGTTAGCTGTTAGCCCTCAGAGCTCACAGCTCCTCACCTCATATCTATTCAGAAACTAGACACAAGTTAAACAACTACAAACCAGACTGTCTGTATCATGGCGAATACAGTCGCTGGGTTATTTATGTCTGTATAGGCCGTTGTTGTGAGTGTGGACGGTCGGAGCATATACAACGTTAGCTTAGCCGATCTCCATTCAGAAAACACGCATTTTAAAAGCTTTTCGCCTGCCATCTTGTCTGCAGACTTGTCAAAGCATTAATTCATGGTTTTTACTAACCGGTATCAGTATGAAACGGCATCATTTTGAAACGTGTATTGCAATTAAATCACGGTAAAATATGTTCATTTTGTTGTAGTTGCCAGCAATTCTCTCACTAGTTTAGCATACTCAGCCCGGTTGTTGGCCCGGAAAGAACCTCGATTTTGGAGAGCCAGAAAACTGTGAAAAGTACCCGCTAGCCCAGGGGTCGGCAACCCGCGGCCCTCGAGCCGCATGCGGCCCTTTAAGCCCTCTGTCTGGCTCCCTTGAGTTTAGACAAAAATAAGAAGGAAATAAAATAAAAATGTTTGTAGGACTATTTATATTTTGTTGCATGGTTGAAAATGTTTCGTATCTTGTATTTTGAGCTGATACTGTGACACATAAATAAAAAACAAAACGGTTTTAATTAGGTCAACTAAAATATGCGTCACATCCTGCTACGGTCCCGCGCTAGCGCCTTTTCTTGGCGAATAACCTGATCCCCGGCTCGATGAGCGAACTATGGAAAGAAAAGTACCGGAGGAACACAGGATTTAATTCTGTGTGGACAGAGTTATATGCTTTCATAGCAAACAATGCTGGTTTACCGGTCTGTTCGATATGTAGAGAGAAGTTGTCAACGGTGGTGCAGCCTTTACGTATCGAGGAACAACAAGGGAGAGGAAGACAGCTGACGATCTTCAGTCATAATTCAATGGGGTATGTAATTTATTTCAGAAAACACTTTTTGTTATATTCCATGGAATGCTCTTAACGTCCCGATAGCAATGAATATATTAAATGCTTTGACAATAAATACATAAAAATGTTTATCTGTGGAAGCCGTAGCGCTATAAAAAGCACGACCAATCATCTGAGCCGGCCCGGCTAAAGTAACTGGATGGCCTACCTGCCTGTCAGCCTTCCATCTGTGCACAGACTTATCTCGTGCCCTCATTGGTCATGTGCGCGTTCGTGTGTGTTGGAGGAGGGGCTCTGTGAGGAAGTCTGAAGGAAGTGGCATATTTTCTCCGGTTGTGTATTTTCAAATTCTAGCGCACTCGAGCTGGTTTCTCCATTCTTACCTACCCTACCTTTAACTCTTTTTAGGGTGCAGCTATATGTTTTATTTATTTCAAAGTGGGCCCATTTTAATTATATATTTTTTTCCTTCAAATGTGCAGAGGACTCCCCAAGTGCTGTGTTTCATTTATTTTAAAGTAGGCCTGTGTATTATTTTTAATTCTCCTTATAAGAGTTCTTTGTTTCTTATTAGAGGTTAACAGTTTTATATCATGTAATAAATAGCCTAATAAATGCAAAAAAACTGTAGTTTTTGTCTGATATAACAATAAATACAACTTTATTAGCTATCAAGCTATGAAATATGTTTTGCGGCTCCAGACAAAAAATGTTTTGGAAAAATGAGCAAAATGGCTCTTTTGGTCAAAAAGGTTGCAGACCCCTGCGCTAGCCGGAACTACGCCTAGTGGAAACGCAACCAAAACGGACCGGGCACGGCATGGCATGCTTAAACCGCGTTCCGCACTGTAGTGGAAATGCGCCATAAAATGCATGATCTGTTTGTATTTTGAGCAAAACACATCATCCTTTTATATATTTTTATTGATCTGAGACCCATAATATATGCCTTAAAATAGCATGATAGGTGCACTTTAATACAAATGATCAGCTAAACAGCTTGAGGCTGTTGGATAAGATTACAGTGAGTGTTCGGGCTCCAAGTGTATCACCCAAAATGTAGAATGTTTCCTTTAAAGACTAAAATATTAGTTAACAATCCTAGCTCAAGGACAACTTTCGAACCTTTTCAGGAGTTTTTAGTAAGCGTGTGCGGTTTGCACAGCAAGATGAGATATTGATCTGTTGACATGAACGCTTAGTAGCTGTTTACTTTATCCATAAAACCTATATGACTTCTCAAGATGGCTTAAAGTTATGCATGGGAGTATTCTTGACCTTGAAAATAACAGTTTGACAATGAAAAATCAGGGACCACCTATCAGCTTTTTCCAAGGCTTTAAGCCTTGTTACACTGTCTAAATTAAGAGGTCTTCCAGTAATACCTTAAATCTGTCATCTTAAACTTGTTGTTGTATCAATATAGAAAAATGCACAGCATTATTTGTGATGACATTAACACAGTTGATCGTTTGTATAGTTTTGCAGTTATCAAATAAGTTATCTAATTTCACAGAAGATTGAAAATGCAAGGTTAATCTGTTAATTCAAGCGTCACAGTGAGCCATGAAAGTGATGCACAATGCCAGGACCCTGATGCAGCCATCATTCATTTTTCTTATAACCTCTATCAATGCGGTTATGTTTTCAGCTCAGGTTGTTTTTGTCTGTTTGTCTGAAATATCACAAAAATAATACTAGTACGCCTTCCTACATTTCAAAATGGGAGTATACGAGGAGAATGTGAATGCACCATTGGCCTTGGTGGATGTCTGTTCTTTCTATACTAATATGTCAAAATGCCTTTTGTCAAAAATGGCAATGGAAAGTAAAATATCAGTTGACTGGAATTTTCTAATTAATGGATTTAGAACATATTTATTATGAAAGTCAATTCATAATTGGATGAATGGACTCATAATTGGATGAGTGGACACTAGACGTGGTTGAAGGTCCAAATTTGATTTAAAACATATCTAGATTAATATTGATGTGACCCCAAACCCACCGTCAGTCCGTCTTGGAGTACAACTTCTATGACTCATGGTGCAGCCACCCACTGCTGTCCCCAGCCTGATCAAGATTAATTTCAAGTGTGATATCAGCAGGCTAAAGCCACAGGTATTCAGGCCGGCTCCAGCCTGAAAAAGAGAGCACGGCCAAGGCCAAGACCTGCTCAGTGAACCATGCGGATGACCACTCAATCATTACCACAGTCCCTTGGCTATGTTTAGCAGGGAATCCAGGACAAGTGGATCAGTTTACAGACACTCACACAAGCATATACACACACGTAGAGGGGAATCCCAAACAGATTAATCAGAATGTGGGTACAAACTGTACAAGCTGTGTTAAGCAAACGTTAACGTATGTAGATTCTCTTGCAACTAATTTTAAGCTGTTGTCATCAGCAGTGGTTTCACAATTACCCTATATTCCTCTTTACTGATTCACAGCTCCTTTTTAAAGCTCATCACTTCCACTTCATTTGAACTACATCCCCATTTCACTTCTCTGTCTGACACAGGCCATAGAGAGAGACACCACCTTGCACTTTTACTTTCAGACTGGCAAACCCCTCCTGACAAGAAATTACCAGAACACATGCGCAAGGTAAGTGTGTATATGATGTGTTTTGGTGCATGTGCCTGTATGTGTTGCCATTTTCACCTCGCCTAACCCAAACCATTAATCATTTGCAGCAATTCGGTAGCCACTACACTCTCACACTAGCACCACTTATAGCCTACACAGACATATATGGACACACACACTGACAAACACACACACACACACACACACACACACACACACACACACACACAAACACAAACACATTGAGCTGCTAGAATTAATAGGGTGAGGCAGCCAAGCAGGACAGGATAATAGAATCTAAACAACAAGGCTGTTGGGAAAGAGGAAAGGAGAAATGGGAAGGGGAGGCATCTGGACAGAGACAATTTATCATTGCAGGAGGTCAGAGAAGTGGAGGTGAATGTATGGTGTAGAAGGAGAGGTGAGAGGTCAGATTGATAACTCAGAGTAAATGTTGGATGCAGAGAAATACACATTTCGTTTTGTCCAGGTGGCATTCTCATATTAACTTTCCCTCTAAATGTGCATATGTGTTGGTGCAGCAGTTTTAAAGGCAAGGCAAGGCAAGGCAAGGCAAGTTTATTTATATAGCACCTTTCAACACAAGGCAATTCAAGGTGCTTTACAAAAATGAAAGACATTCAGACAAAGGCATTTAAAAACAGTCATTAAAAAGAAAAGATAATAAAAGAAACATTAAAGAGCACAATGTTTTGTCAGACATATTCTTGAGAGGACTACACACTAATGTTCATATCTTTCTGCTAATGGAAAATGGATATGAGTGTTGGCAAGTCAATATCTGTAAATGCACATGTGTTTGTGTCAGTATGGATCACAGAAAGAAATTTTTTTAAGAAAATGTGATTACAAATGTCAAATACAAATGTGGAAATTACTTTTGTTTTGTCTAAGTATTTTTAAACCATTTCTTATTGACTGGCTTTAATGAATTATTTATTTTTGCACCAGGAAGCCGTCACAACCTTATCTCTGTTTGGATTGATAAGCCCTGCCTTTGTTAGACTTTTAACACACCCAAACCAACACAGCAATAAAATAACTGAGAGTCACCTGCTAAGCATGCAAATTGTATCTCTGTCGAATTACCTGGAAAACACGCCTCCCAATGGTAGCTGGATTCTAGATTAAAGCATCTGGCAGATCATTAGACCTCACATGCTGACTGAGGAACAACACATTAGGTTACAATGTAGAAGCATTCGAGGCCAATGTGCTGTAATCTACTTCGCAAGCACATACAGTACGGTGAGGGGAGTGACAAAACAATGGAGGCACAGAAAAATAACGTTGAAGTGATTGACTTTGAAATAGCTAAATCACAACTACACTCTAAAAACGAATTCAGGCGACCTTTCACCTCCACTTAATTAAATGCATGGTTGCAAGATAAAAATGTGAGTTAATTGATTTAGATAAACATTAAGTTGCAAACATTAATTTATAAGTTGTGTTGACGTAATAATGTTGGTAATTACATCAACTTAATATTGTGTGTAATTTGAACTCTGATTTCTGTGTTAATTTACTTAAAACTAAATTAAAGTTGTAGTAAGTAATGCAATTGGCTTGATAACTTAATTGTTCTTTACCTTGAGTTAAGGATTTCAAGTCCACTCCCACTTAACATGCCTGGACAAGTTCCGACAGTTAAGACAAATAGAAATATACAAAGGACATTTTAAGGTGAGTGTCATCTTTTGTCATTCAAATACAGTATAGCCTTGTAGTTGCACTGTATGGCAAATTGCTGTTTGACCAAAATTAGCAGCCTGTGAACTGTGAATAGTTCTGTGAGAGGATACAAAGTAGTAGAGGCTACTGTGAGAGTAAAAATACTTTGGTTACTATTGTGATATCGCTTTTTATTAAAAATGAATCTCGTGAAGCAGATCAAGGACATGCTTCTTGAGGTAGGATCATTATTTAGAGTTATCATTTAAATGCAAGTCGTTGGCAGTCACCCATTCAGAATAATTAATTTAGGTAATTTCTCTTTTTTTCCTTTTTCAAAAATAGCACAATACAAATGAAGCTCAGCGCAAGTTCAGGCAGGAAGACCTATCACTCCGTATTGCTCGTCATGGCAATACTCGCTCCCTCCACTGGATGACAGGGAGCGCCACTCCTTAGTAGGGGTGCAACAACTAATCGACTTAATCGATTAAAATCGATTACCAAATTAGTTGCCAACTAATTCAGTCGTCGATTCGTTGGTGACGTCATCACGTGTGTTTTACGTGCCGTTAAGATCTAACTTTATTGGTCTTTTTATCGGTACTGGAGACATTTAAAAAATATATGTCATGTATTATTGCTACAAAGACATTATATCGCAGTCTCAGTGTCTCTCCCCCGCCTGCTTGCGAGGGGGCGGGGCAGTTTACACACGGGCAGCTGCAACATGCAGCAACACACACACACACACGTGGGAGATGGCGGAGAGAACGCGCTCCGAGGTGGTTAAACTTTACCCGTCTCGATGTGGAGAATGCACGTTGCCAAAAGTGGAATAAGAGTTTAGCATGTAAGGGCGGTAACACAAGCTATTTGTCTAAACATTTAGCAAAAGTGCTCCACATCCAGACGGAGGAATGCACCGGGTTCCACTGTCTTTCTAGTAGCTCTGTAGCCCCGTCCACGAGGAACGTTTCCACGTCAGGTGTTATGTATGCTAGCAGCAACACACGGAGCTAACTACATTATACAAACATAATGATTAGAGGTAACAGAGTTATTTGCGGACTGTTGGTGACAGAGCCTTCAGTGTGGCATCCCCCACCCTCTGGAACTCTCTCCCCCCCCGAAATCCGTAGCGCCCCAACCCTGGACATTTTCAAAAAAGCCCTCAAAACGCACCTTTTTACCAAGGCTTTCCCCACTGTATAGTTAGTTGAATAGGTTTATTTACTTCCCCCCCCCACCCCCTTAACCTGTCTGCCTTTTTCCCCCTACTCCCCCCCCCCCCCTACCCGACTTGTAAAGCGACCTTGGGTTTCCTGAAAGGCGCTATAAAAATATTATATATTATTATTATTATTTAGTTTGTTAAAGTTTCAGCTATTCTGTTTACAGTTCTGTCATTAGATTATTTAATACGATTTGTTAAAACACTGTTGTTTCTTTTGATGTGAAATATTATTTATTTAATTTGAATAAAAAGCAATGTTAGTTTTGTTCACAATTTAAGTTATTTCAATAATATATGTATTTTGGAATCAAGTATTCATCTTTATTGTCTTCATTGTTAGTTTCCACATGCCTAAAACAACCTCAAGCTAAATCTAAAAGTTGATGGCTAAATAAGAGCGTTTGAGAACTTGTGCAAGGCGTACAGTAATAGTCCGAATAGTCGATTAATCGTTTCATTAATCGATAGATTAATCGATTATCAAATTAGTCGTTTGTTGCAGCCCTACTCCTTAGCCAACATATCACTTCCCTCTATTCACAAGCCTAATTATCGCACCTGTTAAACCCTCTATATATGCTCTCCCCTTTTCTATCAGCTGTCTTCCAGGCGTCAACGCGCAACCCTCCTCCACCCCTTCGCCTCCTGCTTCCAACTCAGGGCCAAGCTCAACCAACACACTCTCACTCCCTAAGCGTCCAATAGCGATGTTTGGTCAGTGTCCGTGGCGTCCAATTGTGATGCTCCTAGGCTCCTTCAGCGTCATAATGGGACGCAAATAGCTTTCAACTGATTGCAATGTATTCCCATCTGCGTCGGGATTTGACGCTCATGGAAGCACGGCATTCGTTTATGTCGGCTGCCCTTAAAGGTAATGTGAGCGTCCATTCCCAGGAGTAAAGGATGGCAGAAGACACTACACTACCCAGAATCCCCAGCTATCGTTTGGACTACGCCATGTGCTCTGTTTGACAAACCCCGTGATAGTCCTCAAGCTCTGTGATTGGAGAGTGTGCTCCGAGGGTTAAGCCTCGAACAGCACTTGAAATGGGATGGAACCACGGCAGACTGTCCAAAACTGGATTTGAACGGGTCCACCGCGTCCCCCCTCCCCCACCCCGTCCCCCCTCCCCCACCCCGTCCCCAGAACTACACATGCTGGCTATTCTGTTTCGCAACATGTTCTCTATGGCACGTCTCTACTGGGAGTTGTAGTTTTAAAAGACGTTTTCGTATTTCCCATAATAAGAAGTTGCCAGTATTAAACTGTGTACATCCCTGGAGGTTTAGGGGACAGGAAACACTCACATTTAAAACATATAATTAATAAATAGGTGAACATTGCTTGTGCCCATTATGGGCAGTATTAATATATATACCCACATGCCAGCTAAGGTCAGAAGAGCTTTATTTAACAGCTGGTCTTATGTGTGTGACCCCTGTGATAACATTACATTACATTAATTGATAAGCCTGAAACATGCACTTGTCAAGGTTCAGAGGCACATTTTGCAAATATGGCAGTAGCCATCGATCAGCTTAAGATAAGATATACTTTATTGATCCCAAGTTGGAACATTTGCGTTACATCAGCATGTGTAACAGTTAAATATGCAGTTGTGTTTATTTGAAAATCATTTAGTATAATCACATAAATTCTGTGTTTTATATTCAACAATTCTGTGTTCTTTATTTATTGATTGTTCAATACCTGACTAGGCCGGAGATGAAATATCTACATACATCTTATAAGAGTATAATACATTATGTATAATATCAGTTAAAATAAGTGCTTCAACATAGTTAACATTGCTGGAGGTATGCACAAATATTGATAGATGTCTTGTAATGCACTATTGAGGAACCTGCAACCCAAGTTTTTCATTCAGTGCAGAACTACACCACAGTTGTGTAAGCCTATATGATATGTCAATAAACCTTAGAAAATCTTGAAATATTGAAAGGGATGTGCAAAATAGTCATTACATACAGTCTTTAATTAACAATTAGTAGAGAATAACGAGTAATGAATATACTTTATAGGGATCGTATTCATATCTAATAATAAAAATATTGAAATTCAATAACATGCTTTAACCACCAGGTGTCCCTTTATATCAGCTGTGCACCTTTATGGTGTAAATACAGCCTATCTACCAATTGGATCAAATATAAAAGTGAGCCGAATTAGTGTTGATACTGCAAGGAGACGTATTGTGTGAAAAGAAATGTAAGATGTTGTTTAATGGCTGATATATTTATGATCCACGTCACGTTTTCAGTTCCTCATGTTTGTCTTCTCATCAGGGCTCTATAAATACAGAACTACGGCAGATATGTAATATGTAATGCAGCCGTACCGTGTATTACAATGCCGTTATGTGATGACTTTCAAAGAGAAAAGCAAGCACACTCGGAATAAGGTATTATTATTATTTTGGTCTGTTTCCGGTATTTGTTAATGACGATGTGCTCTGAGATGTGAGACTGGAATTGCACAGGGGGGAAATAACGTAGGCTATCTTTAGATGCGGATTTTGTTAAACTAATATGTTTAGGCTGTGGACCAACACTATACATTGACGGGGAAGGGGGTAGCAATAAAGATAACACCATTAAACAGTTACACAACATAACAGAAATAATATCGATAGCAGCGTCCCTAGCAACCACCTTGGTAACAATGAAAACGTCGCGATTTCCTGAAGTAATCTTCGTAATAACTAGCAAACTAAAGATCAGGTACATCCACTGCACACATAATCTTAAATAACAACTCATATTTCTCGCATCAAATGACATCAAAATGCATTTTAATGGCCAAACTAACTTTAAAATAGGCATTTTCTACCGAGAATAAAACGAATTTCGGCCATGTTTTCTTTTTCTGCAGGGAGAAATTTGAAGATCACGTGACATAGACGCCAGCCATCGGAATGAATGGTGAAAAAAACGAGGTTTGTCAAACAGAGCACATGGTGTAGGCCAAACGATAGCTGGGGATTCTGGGTAGTGTAGTGTCTTCTGCCATCCTTTACTCAGAAAACATATTTGTTTCTCCGAATCGAAGGGGAAAAATACAAAAGCATTGCACCCAATTTAAACCAATCAATGTTGTGTAATTAACAAGGATAATCTGGTGTTTTTTAGTCGATGAGTAGTACAGATATCACTGTAAAATCAATCGACAGTAAGAGGAGTACTTACTTCCGGGTGTAAAATTCTCCGTTATCCAATGGGAATGGATGCTCACATTGCCTTTAAGGGCAGCCGGCATAAACGAATGCCGTGCTTCCATGAGCGTCAAATCCCGACGCAGATGGGAATACATTGCAATCAGTTGAAAGCTATTTGCGTCCCTTTATGACGCTGAAGGAGCCTAGGAGCGTCACAATTGGACGCCACGGACACTGACCAAACGTCGCTATTGGACGCTTAAGGAGTGAGAGTGTGTTGGCTCAACCTCCTCCCTTCCAACCGGACCTAACCACTTATCACCACCACCAGGTCTAGACCCAGGGGGGTTCATCGGAAACGGTTCTTTCCCTTCCCGAATGATGTCCTACAAAACCTGGGCCTAATCGCCAAAACACATTTCATTCACTTGTTATAAACTGTCATCATTATGTTTCATTTATATAATGTGACCGATAATAAACATGTATTCCATACATCACGTCTCTCCTGATTGAATTGAAGTATGCAGAGAACTATAGCCATCCGCTGCCTTGTCGTGTCCCTTGGAGAAAAGGAAGAGGACCTTTTCAAGGAGTTTAGCGACGTAATTAAAAATCTTGAAATAAAATAAAATCCATGGGCACAGTGTACACAGGACAAAAGCACTGTGCTCTCTGTCAGTTACATTTTGAAGCATATTGCACTTTTGGCCACACCCCAATCAATAATATCTTAGCAACGTTTAGCATGGATAGGTGTTGACAGCAATAGCGTGGGAAAAGGATTGTGTAACATTTGAAAAGTGGCTTCTGCTCTTCACTGAACCAGTTCACATATTGTATGGAACCTGCAAAAAAGATGAGAAGGTACACTAAAACTTGCACGGTTGTGATTGACAAAATCTGTCCACATGCATTTAAACACTAGGCAAAGTACTCAAAAGCACCTCTGTGTGTCTTCAGGACCACATTGCCATGATGACACACACATGCAGACTCAATAGGTGAAAACAATACCAGCGTTGCTTTAGCAGCTGGTAATAATGGCTCTGAATTCGCTAAGAGTGACAGTTTAAAAAGTATGCAATTACCTAATTCATTATCTCTTGTGCGCTATCCTATTATTTAATGTGCTTCAAAAGGACATGAATATCGCCTTCATCAGTGACCGGTCCACCCAGGATCTGACCATACAATGGCAACCATCGTGGTCGAGGGAAACAAATGAATGAGCAAGCATTCTGCGTTAAATGTGTTCATACTGTTTGAAATAATGACTGCCGGCAGTGCAAACATCTTTGTTACATCTTTTGTAAAATTGATGTGTGTGATCTGCAGATTGGTGGCCATTGAGAGTTTGTTTCTGTAGTTTTACAAAAACTTTACAGATTTTACATATTTGGCACTGGTTTTAAATATGCAAAGGTCTCTAACTTCATTGTGATGGCAGCATTTATTTACTGTGTCCCCATGTCCCATGGTAATATGGCTAATGTGTTTATTTATTATTTGTGGGGCAATTTAAATTTGTGTTATTTATCTTTTTTTTCAAGATTGAAATGAAGCTCAGCGCAAGTTCTTTCAGGAAGACTGGGTGTATGTACATTCACTCCGCAGCTGCATATAATCAGCTCATCACAGGCGTTCTCTTTAACCTATTACATTTCACCTCATTCTCCAGCAGCCAATCAACGTGCTGCAGCCAAACTATAAAATGGTTCTCCTCTCTCCTGCAGTCAGCTGTGATTTCAGGTGTTCATGCACCTTATCATATGGCATGTGTCAATACATTTTCAAACTAAATGAATTCTCTCCTGATTGAAACATCATGTGTTGAAATAAACAACAGCAGTTCAAAATAAAAAGTGAATTGCCTAATATTTTTGTTGTGGAATCAATTAATTTCTTTCTTTAAAAGGCAAAAACATGAAAAAGCTAAGAAAAAAAACTATTGAATACAATATATTTGGAGCAACTTCATTTATAAATGGTTGTCAACTTAAAAACGTGTGTTCACAATGATGGTAATTAAGTACATACAACTTAAAATTCCTTTTAAATCATGTGGTAAAACTAGTCGGAACAACTTCATCTTATACACGTTGTATACTTACATTTAATATCTAACTCCTTCAGCCTACTACTACTACTACCACTACTAGTGAATGAATGTTTACAAACACCTGTGTGTGTAAGCCCAGAGGCCTGTACGACAAAGCCGGTTCAACATAACCTGGATATGTTTGAGTTAGCCGGTTGGCCTAATCCAAAACATACGCGCTCTCACTAAGCGGTCCTACGATGTGAGTTATCAAGTGGATTGCTCAAGCCAGCCGTGTCCTATCTAGTTAGGTGCACGTTCACATGAAAAGGGTGGTATTTGGAGCATTCGACCAATCACAAACATGGACAAGCGTACTGACAGTGCAGCGTCATACTTCCTGAATAACTATAATATTAGACAAATATGAAGACGTTAACATTTAAACATCCATGACTAAAACACTTTATCCAGGATAAAAGCCACATAGTTGCACCTGCAAGGTGAATACAGCTGGTAAAAGAAAAAGTGTTTGAATGCGTACATTAACAGGTTTATGATATCACTGATATCACTAAGACACGAGTGGATCTGACTTTAATTACATTTGACTCGAGTGTTTCATCAACTTAATGTGTTGCTTAAAATAATACTTCTGCATACAGTATGTGACACTGTAAGTGTTGCACGGCCAGATACGGCTCAAGAAGCTGACTCAGGTAAGGAAATATATGATACATTATGATGTGATATGATGTGATGTGAATGATAATGGGACACATCGACGTCTGCAC